>NC_136296.1:11341602-11812766 GCF_964198595.1 Lampetra fluviatilis
TAATTACTGTAGGACCATGGTTGAAAGTCTTTCAATTTTAGGATGGGCCCCCTCCCTCCACCCTCCCTCCACCCTCCCGACCCCCTCCCCCCCAACCCCCTTCCTTTGGAAAGTTTCTAAAACCTGCTCTCCGCCTCTCTGTGCCCGAAGGCACAAAGCCAGAACGCAGCACCTGGAGCGGAGCGGTGCGATCAAGGCGGCCGTGTCACGTTCGCGGTCCCCCGCTCTCGGCAAGGCGGCGTTCACGGTTAATTTAGAGCGCGATTGCTAATTATTATCGGTGACATTAACTAAGCCATGTTCTTAATGTGCGCATGCTTCCTGGAGCGTGCTCGCGTAATGGCCTAATGATTTTAATTCTCTCTGCGGATGTCGCTATTACGGCCCGCACCACATTGTCGGTTAATTCGGATTTTTTTTTCTGTTTTATTTGACTCGCAATCAATATTTTTTTTTGTTACAAAAACATTGAAACGAACCACGCACTCCAAGGGCACAACCGGCGGAAGACGCGAACACACATGAGAAACGTTCGTTCGGACGCATTACGTCGTCAGTGTAAACGCTAATCTCGGCACGGAGGAGGCAAGGGGAGCGAGTAAATTGTGGGAATTATCTGCGAAGAGTCGACGGGGTGAAGCCAACGGAGCGAGTCGATAAAAAAACTTCATCCGCGAGTTCATACTCCGTGCCCGATCCTTGGCAGAAGCGCGACAAATTCCCCTCTCGCGTCTCAGTCGCCAACGCCAAGGCAAAGCGCCAGGGCGGTGAGCCTCGCCAAGACGTGAATCTCCTTGGAGATGCGAATCTTAAAGATGTGAATCTCTCTCTCTAGCCGGGACGCGTGGTTATTCGCGTGACGCGGAGCGAGTGGATCGCTTGCTCGCTCGCTCGCCATCGGAGGCGAGCAGACCGTGAGTGGTTGTGTCCGTCCCTCTCCTTCGCTCGTTGCCCCCCGCGAATTATCAGCAGTGAGGGGGGTGGAGTGGGGGGTGGGCGGTGTAGTCAGGAGGGGGCACACTGGGGGGCTGGATGCTCATTAGCCCGCAGGATGGAGCGGAGGAGGAGGTGCGTGGGTTGTGGCTGGGTCGGTGAGCGACTCTCCTGGGTGAGGTGGGAGGGAGGGCGAGGGAAGGGGGGAGGGAGGGCGAGGGGGGGGAGGGCGGTCACAGGGGAAGGTGCGGTTGACATCACGGGCTGCAGCGAGAGCGGCGAGCAACCTTGGAGCAGAGGCCCCCCACCCGTACCATGTTGCGTAGCGACGCTCTTCCCTCGCGTTCCTGCACTGCCAGCGAGTGGCCACTGCACAGGCGAGGCGAGTGGCCACTGCACAGCGCTCTGTGCAGTGCACGGGCCATGGCAAGCAACAACCACCGGGGCAGTAAACACTGCAGGCGGTTGACCCACCACCCACCGCTCGCTTCAAGTGGCTATCGCCTGAGTCGCCGTTGGTGGCCTCGTCGTGAAATTGGCACCGTTAGAAAAACGACGTCACCCCGGGTGGTGCCAACAGGTGGAATATCTGGCCTGGGCTCATGGACGAATGCCAGTCTTCTCCTTCTTCGTGACGGTGTTGCTGTACTAGTGACGAATTGGCACGTTCTGTGTACGCGTGACAATCCTTACTGGTTGGCTGTGTCGGCTGGTGGCGGGTTTTAACGACACATTTATAAATAACGCGATCTAACCCAAAAACGTTTATTATGAAAAATATTGGTCGCGAAAGCCTAGGTGCTAAAGCAGTTCAACATACACACATACGTACATTTAGTTCCGGAGATTTTAATTTTATTTTTATTAATTTTAATTTCATTTTTTACCTACGTGACTTTACCGAAAGAACTAAGAATTTGGGTTCGGCTCTTCCGTTTTCGACTCAATAAAGAAAGCGGTTCGTTCTCGTGTCCGGTTTGGTCAGACCCCTGCGATGACGACGGGATGGATGACCCGTGGTCAGGCCCGGACTGGCCACAGAGGGCAGCAGTGCGGAGGGCAAATGCCCGGTGGGGTGGGCCCATTCCGACGGCCGGTGGGCCAAGTCTGTGTGGGGAAATTGCTAGATGTGATCAGAGTAAATAACTAAATTTATTTCAACCAAATATTTTATTACCTTTAATGTGTACGCTTAATTGCTTATTTACGTTCTCGGTTGCCATTAAGTCCCCATATTTTGCAGCCCCAAAGATCCTTCCTCACCGGCGTGCATTTTTTCTTTTTGTACCAGCACCAAATGGGGCCCCGGTGTGTGCTCACAAAATCCTGGGGCCGATTTCCAGTCCCGGTCCGTCAAACTGCCCGTGGCGGCGGCGGCGACGCACGGGGTTACTCACTGCGGCGGGGTTACTCACTGCGGCGAGATGAGGATGTTGGCGAGGAAGGTGAGCAGGAGGATGAGCACCGAGCATCCCACGGCCACTCCGCTCTGCGGCTCCCGCTCGCACGCGAAGCGAGACTCCAGCTCCGAGTCCACGAAGCGCAGGGTCACCTTGCTCGTCTGCCGCCCCTCCGCACTGCGGGACAAGCCGCGGTTTTAGACGCCGCACGTCCACACGCGCTTGCCTTGGCACCGCCCGTATACCCGTGGTAAAAGTCACCGGGAATCAGAATATTTATTGACGCTGGATAAATTCTATGAGTTTTTTTTTCACAGATGGTCCGCTCGTCCAGTAGAATACGCTCGCTCTCATCGCCCTGTTTCTCTCGTTACGATCGCGGGAAGGAGAGAGACAAGAACGGACCCGGGTACGCTCAGATGCAGGGTTGAGCCTGGATAACGCTTGCATGGGCAACGTATATCGCTGTACCACTGCTGTTGTGTGAAACACGAGCGGACACGGTGCCGGAGTGCGTGTGGCCATCTCCTCCTCGTGTGCTGTGCCGGCCTTCACAGGTGCTGCTGCTGCTGCTGGCTAACAGCACTTGCCCCAACGGCGTGTGAAGGCTACACGAGGGGTGGGTGGACCTTTGTCTTTGTGCTGTACGTACGTCCTGGCCGTCTCTCTGGCCGCCAGGGCCGCGTCGAGGAGGCCGCTCAGGTCGGGCTCCACTGACGAGGAGGAGGCGGCCGCAGCGTCGGGTCCCGGGCCCTCGGGGTGAACGCGGCCGCGACGGTTCAGCACCAGCGCGTCGGCGCCCTGCGGCGCACGGGGACAGCACGGGGAGAACACAAAGACAAAGATCCCCCGTATAGCGTTCACAGACTGTTGGGGCAGGTGCGGTTAGCGAGGTGCACCTGTGAAGGCCGGCGCTGTGGCACACGAGGTGGTGGGTGGACAGCACCACTCCCCAGTAGCGATGTTTTTTTTTTACACATCACACAAGGCATTAATTTGAGGCTGAGTCGACCTAGGGGAGGCCCAGGACCAGGTTCAGATAACCATCACAGATGTTGGAGTCAGTGAGCGGGAATCGAACTTAGCCCGCCGGGTTCACAGCCCAGCGCGCTAACCGCTGCACTACCACTCCCGATGGCACACACACACATGCACACACGCACACACACACGCACACACACACGCACACACACACACACGTAGCTACAGTGCTTGCAAGAGGGCATACTGGATGTGGTGCGTCGGGTGGCAACATTTGACCGGCTGGTATTTAAAGACTCACGCGCGCGCGTGGGGGGATGAGTGGGGAGAGATAACGCGACGGAAATACGTGGGGGGGGGGGGGGACACGTTGAACTCACGGGGGGGGGGGGGGTGGAGAGAGGACACGTGGAACGGACGGGGAGGGTGGGGTACACGCAGGTAAACATGACGGGGATTCTGGATGAAACGACAGGAGGTGTGCGGGGTGGATGGGAATGTATCACAGGGGCATGCAAATAGGGAACTCGGGAATGGAGGCTGTACGGGGGACGCACAGGCGACGACTGATTGGGGAACGCGTTGGGGAAGCAACACGGGTGACGTGACCCCGCTCGCGACGCCACCGCCAAGTTCATCCGGGAAAGAGAAACCGGCGATGGTATTGGCGAATGAGTCGACGCGATCTGAGTGGCCGCTGCGTTCGCATTAACAAGACACACGTGACAGTGTCCTATGATGGTGTTACAGCCCCCCCCCCAGTCTGTGTATGCCCCCCACTGTTTGCCTATGCAGGAGGGCTGGCTAGGAGCGACGGACCGTGACACCCGGAGGACGAACTACCGATTCAATGAGGTCACCCGAAAGGGCTTCACGTAGGGACTCGCGGCCATCAGCCAGAACGTCAGCTGTCCACGTGCTCATTTATTGACGTTCGTTATGAAGACTGCAGCATCTGTGTACGTTGAACTTCTTTCGCACCGTACGTAGCCAACCGGCGGCACGACTGGAGGCGCGCGGTTCGAATTGGGACAGTCGCTCCGACCGCAGGGCCCAGCGTTTTCTGTTCGCGACAAAAGCGGCACTGCGACGGACAGCGGTTGCGAAACAGCGGACACAACCGGCGTTGCACTGAGCGAAAGGTTTTGTCAGGAACGTGCCAAGGGAGGCGGTTGCGGGCAAGGGAGAGCATCTGAGACAAACGGCGCAAGGACAACGGGGAGGAGGAGAAATGTTGCGTCCTGCGACGCGACGGTTTTGAACGCGGCTCGAGAACACGGTTTGAGCGAGAGCAAAAAATGGCAAATCTCGTCCGGCGACTCCTTTTGGGAGGGCGTTTGAAGGCGTCAAATCGGTGGTGATAAATGTCAGCGACAGTAGCGATAAATGAGCGGCGAGCAAGTGACGGGCCAATGGTCAGAGAGTTCAGGGGGAGTGGGGGGGGGAATCAACACGTGATGAACAAATCAATCAACCGATCCCCCATACTGCTTTAAGTGATTTTGTACTGTTGTAACTTTCTGACCCTCCCCTCCTGGACATCTGTCAACAAAGAGCTTCATAGCTCATCAGATTTCTCACAGGATAAAAACAAAGATTCTGATTCCGATTGGCTTCTATCGATCCGAGTCAGGAAGCCATCATCCCCGCTGGAGTTGAGATTGGTTTAACACGTAGGCTTTCGCGACCAATATCATCCACAATAGAGACGTTTTGGGTTAGATCACGTAAATATAGAAATGTGTCGTTAAAACCCACCACCACCCGACACAGCCAACGAGTAAGGGTTGTCACGTAAACAGAACGTGGCCAATTTGTCACTCGTACAGCAACACCGGTGTGTTGGAGAGCCAAGCCACAACATTCACAATCCGAGTTCGACGTTTCGCCAGTAATTACAACCAGCTTCATCAGGCGACAGCCAGATTTGTGGCGAGGTTGGTCATCTGGTGTGACTTAACAGCGCCCTTCACAGGCGCGGCCACCACGAAAACTCCTAGCTCTGTTTGGTGGCCCATTCCCTGAGCCTGGTCTCTTTGTCTCAGCGATCCGGTGGATTCACCCCTTGGCCTGCAGCGGAAGGGGTTGCAGCACGGGGTCCAGGCGGTCCGTCCCGGGTTTTGATGAGCTCCGATGACTTGTCACTGAGGGTCGTGATCTGCGTCTCCTGCGTGTTAAAGGACAGAGATCCTCGCTCATTGCCTCGTAACAGACGTTTGATGCAGGTGCTGTCACAGCAAGCACCTCCTGTGTACAAAGACAGACACGTGAAGACAAAGATCCCCCGTATAGCCTGATTAGACTGCTGGGGCAAGTGCTGTTAGCGAGCACCTATGAAGGCCGGCGCGGCGCATGAGGGGGTGGGTGGCAAGCACCACGCCCGAAACGCCTTTGTCTCCCCAGTGGCGATGTTTACACACCACACCAGATACCGTACTCATTTGAGGCTGAGTCGACCTAGGGGAGGCCCAGGACCGGTTCAGATAATGGTCACTGCTGTTGGCCGTGAGCGGGAATCGAACTCGGGTCCCCGGGTTTGTAGCGCTAACCGCTATACTACCGCTCCCCGCTAAGACGAAGACATCCACACAGACAAACGCACAGTGCGACAGATGCACACGCGGACGCAATGAAACCCAGCAATGATTCAATGCTATAGCTGTACAGGGAAGTGACTGCACAATTGTTTTGTCGAGCACCCATTAAGGCTGGCACGGCGCAACGAGGAGCAGGTGTGGCGATCACCACACCTGGCTACCTTGTCTCATTGCTGATGTTAACCAACTAGGCAGTCAGCCACTAGTACTAACCAGCCAGGCAGCTACTAGTACTAACCAGCCAGTCAGCTACTAGTACTAACCAGCCAGTCAGCTACTAGTACTAACCAGCCAGTCAGCTACTAGTACTAACCAGCCAGCCAGTCAGCTACTAGTACTAACCAGCCAGTCAGTCAGCTACTAGTACTAACCAGCCAGGCAGCTACTAGTACTAACCAGCCAGTCAGCTACTAGTACTAACCAGCCAGTCAGTCAGCTACTAGTACTTACCAGCCAGTCAGCTACTAGTACTAACCAGCCAGTCAGCTACTAGTACTAACCAGCCAGTCAGCTACTAGTACTAACCAGCCAGTCAGCTACTAGTACTAACCAGCCAGTCAGCTACTAGTACTAACCAGCCAGGCAGCTACTAGTACTAACCAGCCAGTCAGCCACTAGTACTAACCAGCCAGTCAGCTACTAGTACTAACCAGCCAGTCAGCTACTAGTACTTACCAGCCAGCCAGTCAGCTACTAGTACTAACCAGTCAGTCAGCTACTAGTACTAACCAGCCAGTCAGCTACTAGTACTTACCAGCCAGCCAGTCAGCTACTAGTACTAACCAGTCAGTCAGCTACTAGTACTAACCAGCCAGTCAGCTACTAGTACTAACCAGCCAGTCAGCTACTAGTACTAACCAGCCAGGCAGCTACTAGTACTAACCAGCCAGTCAGCTACTAGTACTAACCAGCCAGTCAGCCACTAGTACTAACCAGCCAGTCAGCTACTAGTACTAACCAGCCAGTCAGCTACTAGTACTTACCAGCCAGCCAGTCAGCTACTAGTACTAACCAGCCAGTCAGCTACTAGTACTTACCAGCCAGCCAGTCAGCTACTAGTACTAACCAGCCAGGCAGCTACTAGTACTAACCAGCCAGTCAGCTACTAGTACTAACCAGCCAGGCAGCTACTAGTACTAACCAGCCAGTCAGCTACTAGTACTAACCAGCCAGTCAGCCACTAGTACTAACCAGCCAGTCAGCTACTAGTACTAACCAGCCAGTCAGCTACTAGTACTTACCAGCCAGCCAGTCAGCTACTAGTACTAACCAGCCAGTCAGCTACTAGTACTTACCAGCCAGCCAGTCAGCTACTAGTACTAACCAGCCAGTCAGCTACTAGTACTAACCAGCCAGGCAGCTACTAGTACTAACCAGCCAGGCAGTCAGCTACTAGTACTAACCAGCCAGTCAGCCACTAGTACTAACCAGCCAGGCAGCTACTAGTACTAACCAGCCAGGCAGTCAGCTACTAGTACTAACCAGCCAGGCAGCTACTAGTACTAACCAGCCAGTCAGCTACTAGTACTAACCAGCCAGGCAGCTACTAGTACTAACCAGCCAGTCAGCTACTAGTACTAACCAGCCAGTCAGCTACTAGTACTAACCAGCCAGTCAGCTACTAGTACTAACCAGCCAGTCAGCTACTAGTACTAACCAGCCAGGCAGCTACTAGTACTAACCAGCCAGTCAGCTACTAGTACTAACCAGCCAGTCAGCTACTAGTACTAACCAGCCAGTCAGCTACTAGTACTAACCAGCCAGTCAGCTACTAGTACTAACCAGCCAGGCAGCTACTAGTACTAACCAGCCAGTCAGCTACTAGTACTAACCAGCCAGGCAGCTACTAGTACTAACCAGCCAGTCAGCTACTAGTACTAACCAGCCAGTCAGCCACTAGTACTAACCAGCCAGGCAGTCAGCCACTAGTACTAACCAGCCAGGCAGCTACTAGTACTAACCAGCCAGTCAGCTACTAGTACTAACCAGCCAGGCAGTCAGCCACTAGTACTAACCAGCCAGTCAGCTACTAGTACTAACCAGCCAGTCAGCCACTAGTACTAACCAGCCAGGCAGCTACTAGTACTAACCAGCCAGTCAGCTACTAGTACTAACCAGCCAGTCAGCTACTAGTACTAACCAGCCAGGCAGTCAGCCACTAGTACTAACCAGCCAGTCAGCTACTAGTACTAACCAGCCAGTCAGCTACTAGTACTAACCAGCCAGGCAGCTACTAGTACTAACCAGCCAGTCAGCTACTAGTACTAACCAGCCAGTCAGCTACTAGTACTAACCAGCCAGGCAGTCAGCCACTAGTACTAACCAGCCAGGCAGCTACTAGTACTAACCAGCCAGTCAGCTACTAGTACTAACCAGCCAGTCAGCCACTAGTACTAACCAGCCAGTCAGCTACTAGTACTAACCAGCCAGTCAGCCACTAGTACTAACCAGCCAGTCAGCTACTAGTACTAACCAGCCAGGCAGCTACTAGTACTAACCAGCCAGTCAGCTACTAGTACTAACCAGCCAGGCAGCTACTAGTACTAACCAGCCAGGCAGCTACTAGTACTAACCAGCCAGGCAGTCAGCTATTAGTACTAACCAGCCAGTCAGCCACTAGTACTAACCAGCCAGTCAGCTACTAGTACTAACCAGCCAGGCAGTCAGCTATTAGTACTAACCAGCCAGTCAGCTACTAGTACTAACCAGCCAGTCAGCTACTAGTACTAACCAGCCAGTCAGCTACTAGTACTAACCAGCCAGTCAGCCACTAGTACTAACCAGCCAGTCAGCTACTAGTACTAACCAGCCAGTCAGCTACTAGTACTAACCAGCCAGTCAGCTACTAGTACTAACCAGCCAGTCAGCTACTAGTACTAACCAGCCAGGCAGCTACTAGTACTAACCAGCCAGTCAGCTACTAGTACTAACCAGCTAGTCAGCTACTAGTACTAACCAGCCAGTCAGCTACTAGTACTAACCAGCCAGTCAGCTACTAGTACTAACCAGCCAGGCAGTCAGCTACTAGTACTAACCAACCAGGCAGTCAGCCACTAGTACTAACCAGCCAGCCAGTCAGCTACTAGTACTAACCAGCCAGGCAGCTACTAGTACTAACCAGCCAGGCAGTCAGCTACTAGTACTAACCAGCCAGCAGCTACTAGTACTAACCAGCCAGGCAGTCAGCTACTAGTACTAACCAACCAGGCAGTCAGCCACTAGTACTAACCAGCCAGTCAGCTACTAGTACTAACCAGCCAGGCAGTCAGCTACT
Organism: Lampetra fluviatilis; assembly: GCF_964198595.1. Classification (NCBI taxonomy): domain Eukaryota; kingdom Metazoa; phylum Chordata; class Hyperoartia; order Petromyzontiformes; family Petromyzontidae; genus Lampetra; species Lampetra fluviatilis. The sequence goes on from NC_136296.1 coordinate 11,350,788, forward strand.
AGTACTAACCAACCAACCAATCAGCTACTAGTACTAACCAACCAGCCAGTCAGCTACTAGTACTAACCAGCCAGTCAGCTACTAGTACTAACCAGCCAGGCAGCTACTAGTACTAACCAGCCAGGCAGTCAGCTACTAGTACTAACCAGCCAGTCAGCTACTAGTACTAACCAGCCAGTCAGCTACTAGTACTAACCAGCCAGGCAGCTACTAGTACTAACCAGCCAGTCAGCTACTAGTACTAACCAGCCAGGCAGTCAGCTACTAGTACTAACCAACCAGGCAGTCAGCTACTCGTACTAACCAACTCGCCAGCCGCGAGCGCTCACCCTTCCATTGACCGGTCACTTCCCCTACGCCTCCGCTCGAGGGCTACCCAGATGCTCTTGGGAGGCCCGGTACAGAATACCCCCCCCCCCCCCAGCCCCCCCACCCCCCTTATTATACCATCCACGAGCCCCCCGTTATGGGGGGCCCTCTTTTGTGTGAGACCCTCCGCGGGAAAATTACCACTTTACCCCCTCCAACCCCCCCCCCTCTCGCCACCCTCACCCCCTCGGCCGGGGGCACCACGAGGTAGGTGATGATGGACTTGTTGCGGAGGTAGTCGCTCCGCTCGCCGCCGTTGCCGACCTCCAGGGCGAACTCCCCGTGCAGGCACTGGCATGTGGACTGGGAGATGTGCACGCGCCTACGGGGGGGGGGGGGGGGGGGGCAGTGCAGTCACGAGCAGCGCAGTCACGACCAGGGCAGGCACACGCACTTTCAAATCTATACTGAAAACGAATTTCTTTATAATTGGTTATTGTGGTGTTTAGCACGGTTGGCTACGTACGGCGTGAAGGAAGTTCGACGCACATACGCACGCACGCGGAGGGAAGGACAACAAACTAAACACTGGAAGCAGTGATAAATGAAATACGTTTTCAATCTAGAACTCGATCCCGTACAGCTTTACACACATACATCGACTTCGAGATATGATACAAAGCTTAAAGAGAGGCCACAGTAGACACTGTGCCTAGAGCCTACTCACCCACACACTCACCCAGCCACTCATTCACCCACTCACTCACTCACCCATTCACTCACTCACCCACTTACTCACCCACTCATCGACTCACTCACTCACCCACTCACTCACTCACCCACTCATTCACCCACTCACTCATTAATCCACTCATTCACCCACCCATTCATCCATTCACTCATTCAATCACTCATTCACCCACTCACTCACTCACCCACTCATTCACTCACTCACCCACCCATTCACTCACCCACTTACTCACCCACTCATTCATTCACTCATTTACCCACCCACTTACCCACTCACTCACTCACCCACCAGGGCCGTATTATCCAAAAGGCAACAGTTGGCACTGTGCCTAGGGCAAACGAGAACCAAAGTGTGAGCTCACACGAGAAAGTTGAAATTAGAACGTTCTGGAGGTTCCTAACCCTGGGATTCCGGCCGATTCCATCTTGTTGGCGAGCGTCACATCCGTGGACCAGACGTCGTACTGCCAGTTCTTCTGGCCCAGCACTCCGCCCAGCACGCAGCCCGTGTGGATGCCCACGCGCATGTTCACGTCCGTGTTGGTCATCTTGCGCACGTAGCTGTAATGACAGGGGAGTCAGCCTGCAGTGCGAGTGGACTGGTGGCCACGGAAGGTAATGACAAGGGAGTCAGCCTGCGGTGCGAATGGACTGGTGGCCACGGGAGGTAATGACAGGGGAGTCAGCCTGCAGTGCGAATTGACTGGTGGCCACGGGAGGTAATGACAGGGGAGTCAGCCTGCGGTGCGAATGGACTGGTGGCCACGGGAGGTAATGACAGGGGAATGTCGTGATTTATAATTGTATTTATATTATTATTTATATAATTTTTATTATTTATTTTAATTTTTTACCTACGTGACTTTTCCGAAAAAACCTAAGAGTAGTGATTCAACAAACTAACCGTTTTAAGTGAGATGATGACATTGCAGAACGTCGCTTCTAATCGTTCAGTTTTAATGCAAAGCACTTGGCGAGTTAATTCTAAGTCCAGTGGGTGGCCAGCTTCAGCCAATTAGGGAGCACAAAGGTTAATGAACCAATTGAGACTGCACCTTGCAAAGTAATCAAATGCGCAACGCCATTTTTATAATGCGCCCATATTCAGAATTCCGTTGAGTCTGAGAGGTTAATGAGTAATTACGGCGCTAATGAATCGTCGCGTATGCACCTGGGTGCAAGTGCAAATCCGTGACGTTATTAACTGGTTTTCACTGCTTCCTTGTGCCTGCCTGCTCTGTTTCCCTGCCCTGTCGTCTCTGAGCCTGCCCGCCGTCTCTATGCCATGGCAGTCCTTGCTTGTCAAATAATCATCTGCCTGCCTCTCTTCTTTGCCTGCCTCTCTGCTTTCGTATCTGCCTCCCTGTGCCTGCGACTTCAATGTCTCCCCTCGAATCGCTTTCCTGTCATCCTGCGTCTGTGCCTCTGTGCTTTCTTCCCATCACACCTGCCTCTCATGCTTGTCTGCCTTGTTCCCTTCTTGTCTGCCTCTCGCTCTATCCCTCTGCGTTCCTCTCTGCCCGTGTCTCTCTGCCTTTCCATATGTCTCTCCCCTCTTGTCTGCCTCTCTCGCTTTCTCTCTGCCTGTCTCTCTCTCTCTCTCTGTGTCTGTCCCTCTGCCCCATCCCCTCCCTCCCCTCTTGTCTGTCTGTGTGTCTCACGAAATCGCCTCCACCATGTCGAGGCCCATCTTGATGCAGCACACCGCGTGGTCTGGGATGAATTCGGGCACTCCGCACACGCAGTAGTAGCAGTCGCCCAGGATCTTGATGCGCAGCTGCTTGTGATTCTGTTCACAGATTTCTCATCACCATCAGCATCATCGTCGTCATCACCATCATCACCAATCATAATTCGAGACCCAAACATCATCGCATCAGAACATGAACAGGGCCCATGCGCAGCGTCTCCTTTATGAATAGAAAATTAAAGACACGAGCAGCATATTCTTTGTATTCTTTAGTTATTTCGGTAAAGTCACGTAGATAAAAACAAAGTTAATCAAAAATAGAATAAAAACAAAAAAACACTAATGTAGACTATAGCCTGGTTCTTAATCGGAGTGAGTGTACTGGCAATCTATAATGTAGACTGTAGCCTGGTTTCGATTTAAAGCTTTCGTGACTGCAGGGATTCATCTTCTTGGTTCTTTCGGTAAAGTCACGTAGAATGGAAATAATAAAATAATAAAAATAAAACATTATAAAATAATTATCTCAAATAATTTGTGAGAATTATGTGAGAATTATTTTATAATGTTTTATTTTTATTTTTTTTATTATTTCCATTCTACGTGACTTTACCGAAAGAACCAAGAAAACTCATGCTAAATCCCATACTAAATCCCATGCTAAATCCCATACTAAATCCCATACTAAATCCCATGCTCGATCCCATGCTAAATCCCATGCTCGATCCCATGCTCAATCCCATGTTAAAATTATGCAAATATAAAGTTTTCTAATAGCAGCACTTGCCCCCGAGAGTCTGCTCTGAAAGTGTGTTGTGTGTAAGTGTGTAGTGTGCGAGAGTGAGTGAGAGTGTGAGCTCACGTCGGACAGCTGATCGAACCTCGCGAAGAGTTCGTTGAGCAGGCGCACGAGTTCGTTCGCACTGCACGCGGAGGCGAGCTGCGTGAAGCCCACGATGTCCGCGAACAGAATACTACCACGCCACCATCATCATAAACATCATCATCAACATCATCATCAACACCAGCGAACAGAATACTACCACACCACCACCATCAACATCATCATCATAAACACCATCAACATCAACACCAGCGAACAGAATACTACCACACCATCACCACCATCATCATAAACACCATCAACATCAACACCAGCGAACAGAATACTACCACACCATCACCACCATCATCATAAACATCATCATCAACATCAACACCAGCAAACAGAATACTACTCCAGCCACACCACCATCACCATCATAAACATCATAAACATCTTCATAAACACCAGCGAACAGAATACTACCACGCCTTCACCACCATCAACATAAACATCATCATCATCATCAACATCATCACCAGCGAACAGAATACTACCACACCATCACCACCATCATCATAAACATCATCAACATCATCACCAGCGAACAGAATACTACCACACCATCACCACCATCATCATCAACATCATCAACATCAACACTAGCGAACAGAATACTACCACACCATCACCACCATCATCATCAACATCATCACCAGCGAACAGAATACTACCACACCACCACTACCATCATCAACATCATCATAAACACCAGCGAACAGAAAACTACCACACCATCACCACCATCATCATCAACATCATCAACATCAATACCAGCGAACAGAATACTACCACACCATCACCACCATCATAAACATCATCAACATTATCATCAACATCAGCGAACAGAATACTACCACACCATCACCACCATCATCATCAACATCATCAACATCAATACCAGCGAACAGAATACTACCACACCATCACCACCATCATCAACATCATCATCATCAACATCATCACCAGCGAACAGAATACTACCCCAGCCACACCATCACCACCATCATAAACATCATCAACATCATCATCAACAGCAAACAGAATACTACCACGCCACCACCACCATCATAAACATCATCAACATCATCATCAACAGCAAACAGAATACTACCACATTATCACCACCATCATAAACATCATCATCAACACCAGCGAACATTACACTACCCCGGTCACACCATCACCATCGACATCATCATCATCAACACCAGCGAACATAATACCATCATTGTCTTAAGATGCAATCATCACCATTGCTTTATCAGCATCATGATCATAATCTTACTATATCAGCTTCATCACTCAACCTCATTACACACGGCAACCATCCCATCCCGACTGACACAACTTGGCAGGACCCTCCTGAAAAAAGAGTCACGTGACGTGGTGTTGCCTTCCTGGGTAAACGCGCATAGAAACATCAATAACAACAACAACAAAACCCACGACAAATAATCGTTGCCATCATCGTTACTGCGGAAGTTACCCATCATCACCACCACCACCACCACCACCGCAGTTGGCTACGTACGGCGCGAAAGAAGTTCAGCATACACACATGACGACCACTCGCCCATCATCTCTCTCGCCCCCCCCCCCCAGGGCCCCCCCCCAGCCCCCAGCCCCACGCACCTCACGTTCTCGTGGCGGTACATGTAGAGGCTGCTAAACTGCTGCGTGTCGTTCTGACTCTTGTCCTTCCTGATGTCCGTCAGCATCTCGTCCGCGATGTGATGCGGCAGTATGGACAACAGCAGTCGTTCCTGGCGTCACAGACGTCGTTCATTCGCTCGCTGGTTCATTTACGAATTCGCTTGTTCGCTGAGTGCAATCATCTTTCATTCATTCGGGACAGAGAACAGACGTTGAGCCTGAGGTCACAGACGTCGTTCATTCGCTCGCTGGTTCATTTACGAATTCGCTTGTTCGCTGAGTGCAATCATCTTTCATTCATTCGGGACAGAGAACAGACGTTGAGCCTGAGGTCACAGACGTCGTTCATTCGCTCGCTGGTTCATTTACGAATTCGCTTGTTCGCTGAGTGCAATCATCTTTCATTCATTCGGGACAGAGAACAGACGTTGAGCCTGAGGTCACAGACGTCATTCATTCGCTCGCTGGTTCATTTACGAATTCGCTTGTTCGCTGAGTGCAATCATCTTTCATTCATTCGGGACAGAGAACAGACGTTGAGCCTGAGGTCACAGACGTCAATCATTCGCTCGCTGGTTCATTTACGAATTCGCTTGTTCGCTGAGTGCAATCATCTTTCATTCATTCGGGACAGAGAACAGACGTTGAGCCTGAGGTCACAGACGTCATTCATTCGCTCGCTGGTTCATTTACGAATTCGCTTGTTCGCTGGGTGCAATCATCTTTCATTCATTCGGGACAGAGAACAGACGTTGAGCCTGAGGTCACAGACGTCATTCATTCGCTCGCTGGTTCATTTACGAATTCGCTTGTTCGCTGGGTGCAATCATCTTTCATTCATTCGGGACAGAGAACAGACGTTGAGCCTGAGGTCACAGACGTCATTCATTCGCTCGCTGGTTCATTTACGAATTCGCTTGTTCGCTGAGTGCAATCATCTTTCATTCATTCGGGACAGAGAACAGACGTTGAGCCTGAGGTCACAGACGTCATTCATTCGCTCGCTGGTTCATTTACGAATTCGCTTGTTCGCTGAGTGCAATCATCTTTCATTCATTCGGGACAGAGAGCAGACGTTGCGCCTGAGGTCACAGCCGTCATTCATTCGCGCATTCGTTTGATCACTCGCTTATTCGTTCATTGATCATTCACTCACCAATTCATCAATTCGCCCCAAGGAACAGAGCCTTGACCTCACAACTTCAAAAGTGCTGTTTGTTACTGGGCCACTTGGCGATCCGGGCCGTTGTAATAAAAAAAGAAACCCCGATACGATCTGCTTGTGGTTGCGTCTGTAGCGTGCGGGGTGCCTAGGATCGCTCTCATCCCTCGTTGACACCACCGAGAGAGGCGCTGGGAGTTTAATTCCCTACCCTGGCTCCGGTGACATCCACCCCGCCTCCACTCACCCCACACAGCCCCCCCAACAGCACAGAGGACGCCCACCTCCAGTGTACAGTCACAGGATTCAATAACAAGCTGGCAAGCCAGGGAAATAAGGGAGCCTAAATGTTGTGAGGATATTCGGCGGCACGCGTGTACAAAAACGTGAACGGAAACACACCAACACGGGCAGGCACAAGAAGACGCAGCAGATTGTTTATACCGCGCAATGTTACTGGTAGGAACCACCTGGTTCCACCAGCCCACATGGGATTATTGTGTCCGTCCGTCCGTCGTGCATCCAAAAATGCGAGGGGAGGGGCTGGGTGGGGAGGGTGGGGCTGGGTGGGGGGTGGGGCTGGGTGGGGAGGGGCTGGTCACCCCGTGGTGCCCTTATAAAACTCAACGTTTAACCTACTCACGCTGGCTTGTGCCCGCCCTAACAGTCGGGCATATTTGCGGAATACATCACGCCGCCGTTGACCCTGGCCATTGACCGAGCAACCCAACGTTCCTACCAGCTCCCTCCGCAGGAATGTGTTATTGTTATTATTATGTTGTAACTTATATAGCTGCCAATCGTGCCCCAAAGATAAACAGATCTGGGCTCCTGATCTCTAGGCGAAGGCTGCCTGCTCCGCTTTGTTAAACACCCGGCGGGGCGCGCAATGCGACGCGGACGAATCACGACAAATCGACGCCTGGCCGGGCTCTGTCTGAAAGCATCGTCCACCCAGTTTGAACATTGGCTCAGGAGGAGACGCGTCTCGCGAACGATGATCCGGAGGAGGCAGAAGAATGCGGATGAGGCACATCCTGGGTGGTGAAAGGCCGATGGAGGAGGACGGAAGGATGCGAGGCGATGGCGCTGTGTGCACGCCGAAATTTTTTTCGCACCGTACGTAGCCGACCGCGCTAATTGGAGGTGCCGGGAAGGGGGGGGTGAAGGACAACAAACTAAAGACAAAGCAGTTCTAAAGAAATGAGTTTGGCAATCTAAATGATGATTTAAAAGTGCGTAGCTTGCTAATATCGGAAGGAAGAACGTTCCAGACGGCTGCGGAAGCGCATCTGAAAGCGCCGCGCGATGTGGTGAGCGCCGTCTTTGTTCGACGGTTAGTCAAGAGCCGCTGCCGCTGCTGCTGCGAGGATCATCCGAGTTTGCGTGATTGATGGTTTTAGCTCCTTGAGGTCAGCGAGGTGGTATTGTGGCTGCGTGCGCGATGGTGGTGCCGCGTGTTGATGATGAGCCAGACAAGACAGAAGACGTGGATCGATCGGGCACGTCCTACGGTGGAGATTGCGTGACGAAGGAGCTTCCGGGAAGATGTTGAGAGAGAGAGAGACAGGTGAAGGCAGGTGTCATAGAGATACACAATCTGCGTGACAACGTGAAGGAGGCGGAGGGGAGGGATGGAGGAGTGGGGGGTGAGTGGTTGGTTAGGGGGGTGGTTGAGTGGGTGAGTAAATCGCCCATTGCGTTCGTGAATTGGTTGAGCAAGCAATGAAGTGGATGGACGAGTAGGTGAGCGAATGAGCGCGTTGAATAAGGAAAAGAGTTGGCGAGTTAATAGGCGAACGAGTAGGTGAGTGCATTGGTGAGCGAGAGAGCAAGAGAGAGAGAGAGAGGGAGGCCAGTGAGTGAGTGATATTAACAACAATTATAATAAGACAGACACCATCACATCCGTAGAGGCAGCATTTCCTGCCCGTGCAGCGTTGTGCATCGTCTAGCCCATCTGAGAGTCCCACCTGCCCAACACACTCGCTCGCTGCGCCCTAGGCCCTAGGGCATCACGACCAGGATGCACAGCATCGGGTGCAGGCTGCGCATGGCGGTGCAGGAGAGTTGAAGGGATTGCAGGTGGGAGCATGCAGGAAGAGGGGGAGCAGGGGGGTGCAGGTGGTTACAGGTGGTGCAGGTGGTGTAGGTGGTGCAGGTGGTGCAGGTGGTCACAGGGTGGTACAGGTGGTGACAGGGTGGTACAGGTGGTGCAGGTGGTTACAGATTGGTGCAGGTGGTCACAGGGAGGTGCAGGAGGTCACAGGGTGGTGTAGGTAGTCACAGGTGGTGCAGGTGGTGTAGGTGGTGCAGGTGGTGCAGGTGGTGCAGGTGGTCACAGGGTGGTGCAGGTGGTGACAGATGGTGCAGGTGGTGTAGGTGGTGCAGGTGGTGTAGGTGGTGCAGGTGGTGACAGGGTGGTGCAGGTGGTGCAGGAGGTCACAGGGTGGTGTAGGTGGTCACAGGTGGTGCAGGTGGGGACAGGGTGGTGCAGGTGGTCACAGGTGGTGCAGATGGTCACAGGGTGGTGCAGGTGTTCACAGGGTGGTTACAGGTGTTCACAGGGTGGTGGCAGGGACGTTGCGTGAACCCTCACCTGCTGCAGCCTCTGCTCGTCGAGGCTGAGTTTCACCTCGAGGGACTGCCTCGCCTCCACGAAGGCTCGCCGCTGCTTGCGGTCCGCCATCAGGTAGGCGAGCAGCCCGGCCAGAGCCCCGCACAGCAGCACCAGGGCGTCTGCCACCAGCTGCGCCGGAGGGAGCACGATTAGAGTCCCGGTCACGGTCACGGGAGTCGGGGTTCGATCATAGAGTTGGAGGGGGACAGGTGAAGAGTTTGGTTCTCTTTGAGGGTTGGGGTTGGAGGGATGAGGTCAGGGGAGGTGGTCGTGAGTTGGCTAGCAAAATGTGGATGCGGTGTTTTGTTTAGAGGGAAAATTCGTGTTTGGTGGGGCTCCTTAATGGCTCGCACGTGCTATGTCCAGTCACCACTGTGTGTTACTCAACTTTATCGACCCACCCCCAAGGGACGACGATGATGAGTTGAGTTTGAGGACGAAGGTTTTCTGTAACTGCCTCCCAACATTATCAGCCACTAACACCATCAGTCACTAACACCATCAGCCACTAACACCATCAGTCACTAACACCATCAGTCACTAACACCATCAGTCACTAACACCATCAGTCATTAACACCATCAGCCACTAACACCATCAGTCACTAACACCATCAGTCAGTAACACTATCAATCACTAACACCATCAGTCACTAACACCATCAGCCACTAACACCATCAGCCACTAACACCATCAGTCACTAACACCATCAGTCACTAACACTATCAATCACTAACACCATCAGCTCAGGGGGTGCGGCAATAGGTGAGGTGGGGCCCCGCAATAGTCGACAACAAATCTCAAGGTGGTGATCAAGGGGGGGAGGGGGGGGTCCCAACTCGTAGCTTTGGCCACCAGGGGGGGTGGGTGGGGGGGGCAAGGCACCCCCTTGCCCCCCTCGCCCCCACTGCCCCCCACGCTACTGCCTGGAATGTATTTATTTGGCACGAGTGGCGGTGGCGTGCGCGCAAAGGCGCGCGTTCGAAGCGGCAGTGACCAACGCGAGTTCTGCGATGGGCAACTTGGGGGGGCTCGGAGACAAAGGGGTCCAGGCAAGCGAGCGTTAGAGAGGGGTTCAGGGTTGCGGGCAATGACTTTCCTTTGATCGATTCGGCCACGCAGTTTCCTGTCGGGCGAAGTCGCGGAATGGGGAGAGAAGTCGGCACCGACGTTTCATTTGAATTGGATCGACTTGTCGCGACTAATCATAACCCACTCCCCACTCCCCACTTACCCCACCGCCACCCTCACGGTCACCGGTACGGACAGACAGACGGATCAACAGACAGACAGACCGACGGACAGCCAGTCAGACGGACGAACCGACAGACGGACGGACAGATGGACAGACAGACAGACAAACAAAGTGACAAACCAACAGACGGACACCCAGGCAGACAGACAGTCAGTCAGACATACCGCCAGACAGACGGATCAACAGACAGACAGACGGACCAACAGACGGACAGCCAGACAGACGGACCAACAGACAGACGCATAGCCAGACAGACGCACAGTCAGCCAGCCAGACAGACAGACGGACCAACAGACAGACGCATAGCCAGACAGAAGCACAGTCAGCCAGCCAGACAGACAGACATATCAACAGACAGACAGACGAACCAACAGCCAGACGCACAGCCAGACCGACAGACGGACCGACGGACGAACGTGCAGAGGGACATCGGGGTGGATGGGGGGGGGGTCTCGCGCGCGCGCCGCGGGGCCACCTGGAGCACGAGGGTGGCGGGCTCCGTGTCTGCGCGCGGCTCGTGCAGCGAGGCGGCGAGCGCCACGACGACGATGTAGAGGGCGTTGGGCAGCAGCGCGAGCAGCGACAGCGCGGGCAGAGCGAGGGGCATCGAGATGAAGAGGGCGAACGTGAAGAAGACGCGCCACGCGAGCGCGTCGGCCGGCTGTGCGCCCTTGCCGCCGGACGCGTACGAGGCGAGGTATGCGTATAGGAGCACTTCGGAGTGGAGCCACGCCACGTAGGGAGCCGCACGCTCGGCCACGATTCCTCGGCGCGCCAGGGCGAGAAGCGGAGCGCCCGCGCTCACGCCCAGCGCGGCCACCACGAGCGAGGGGAGCTTCTCGCGCGAGTAGAGCGCTGCGCACGTGGCCAGGACGTAGGCGCCGAAGAGGGCGACGAAGGCGACGAGAACGGTGAGGGTGGCGGCGCGCTGGCGTCGGAAGTAGCCCTGGTAGAGCGACTCGACGGCCGCCGGCTCGAAGGTGAGACGCACGAAGGGCACGAGGCGCGAGCAGCACGCGAAGACGCCGCGGTGCGACGCGGAGCGCTCGGCCGAGTACTCGAGCGAGTACTCGGTGGCGAACTCGTTCTCCGACATGAGGCGCTTCTTGGCCATCGTGCTCGGTTGGCGTTGGGGCGGGGGGGGGGGTGCTGGTGGTGCTGGTGGAGGTGGTGCTGGTGATGATGATGAGTGGTGCTGGAGGTGGTGGTGATGATGAGTGGTGCTGGAGGTGGTGGTGATGCTGTTACTGCTGCTGCTGGTGCTACTGGTGGAGGTGGTACTGGTGGTGCTGGAGGTGCTGGAGGTGGTGCTGGAGGTGTTGGTGGTGGTGGTTTGTGTGTGGATATTGGAGTTGTAAATGATGACGACTGCTTTGAGTGCACGCGAGATGTAAGTTGAACTTCTTTCACACCGTACGTAGCCAACCGCGTCAATCAGTGGTTAGTTTTCTGGATCGCGATGATTATGCGAATAGAGGGCGATGACGAGTGTGATGATGATGATGGTGACGAAAAGAAAAGATGACAATGAGGCTGATTAAAAATAATATATGACAATGAAAAACAGCGAAGATCTTTTAAAAGATAAAGGAAAATCAATAGCAAGAGATGGCAATGATGATGAAAGAAATAAACACAGTTGAAAGGATTTCTAACAGCCGAATAAATCAATAACAACAATAAAGTATGAAGAACAACAACACAATTAAACGAAACTATATTTACGTTAAACAATAAAGGGAAATCAAAGTTAAGACAATCGCAGCAACGAAGGCGACGAAGATGATGATGGTGGCGTCAAAGATAAAGACTACGCAGATTTTATGAGCAGCCGACGAGGATGATGATGATGGTGGTGGTCACGATGGGACCTCTCACCCACTAGCTCCTCCAGGACCCTGGCTGGTTGCTGGAGTAGGTTCCAATCCGATCCCGGCCCTCCACACGCAGTCTCAACCCACTGCCCATAGAATCTCGACACTCCAGCGCTGTCCACGCGCTCAGCAGCCGGAATAGCGAACACTCCTTCCCCCGAATCGTCGGACCAATTGTCAGACGATCCAGGGGCAGGCGGTGTACGGAATCAATCGGCCTGGCAATAGCTCCCCGGTGCCAGCGATGTGTTCGTAAGCCTCTTCCAATCCAAGTCTTGAAATCCACGTCTCGCAATCAGTCTCTTGAAATCCACGTCTCGCAATCAGTCTCTCGAAAAAGCCAGTTTTGAAACGAGGCTTTTTGCAATTGGCAAACCCTTGCAGTCTTACAACGCCACTGTTGCAATCTCAATCTCTTTAAATCCCCGCCATCCCATCCCAATCTTGCAATCCCAGCTTTGCGGTTTGACCAAAAAAGAACAAACCACACGCGACCTTCAATTCTGCGCGTCCTCTCATTTGAGGCACCACCCACACCACCACCACCCACACCACCACCACCACCCACAGGAGCCCCCCACCCCGTGGCCCCACCTGGGTGTGATGATCATCGCGGGGAAGGTTGCGGCGTGGTGGTAACGCGAAGCTGTCACCCAGCAACCACGAGGCCAACCTTCCAAGCGAACAAAATTAAATATAAAGAGACGTGAGCCCGGTGTTGTGGCTCGTGGGGCTGATGTTGTGTCATGCGGGCAAGCACCGAGCCCAGCAACGGCCCTGAAAAAAAAATCCTCGGTTCGAATCCGAGTGTCCTCCACCCGCTGTGATTTACAGCGGGGTTCTCGGGTGTTAGCGATACGATGGCCTCGTGGTTTTATGAACATTTACTCTTGAAATTGGTTCATCCCATCGGTGAAAATGATCAAATCGCGATTGCCACGTGACATTCGTTGGAAGGATGATGACGCGGTCAACGGGTTCGTAGCGCAGCATGCTGACCGCAACGCGACCCGCTCCCCACAACCGCACGCACACACACTCGGATAAACAGAGCTCCGCTGTCTTGGGCACGGAGATTTATTTAACCGTTAGCGATGTGGAGTCGGGTAGCAGACACGTGGGGAGCGTGCACACTCGCACACAACGCGACACAACCAAGGACTTGATGACCATCGCTGCGATGAAACGCGCAAGTGAACGCTACCACGTGACCTCAGAAGTTGGCGGGTAAAAGGTGGATAAGAAAGTCCGCACCACAACAGAGTCAAACCATCCACGTATTTAGGACCACAAAGGTCAAACGCACATCGTCACGAAGGCTTTTTTGTTTGTACGTTACATATTTAAAGTTCTATGTATGTATATTTGCGTATATATATGAAGACATATTTAGGTCCAGTGTAAAGTATTATTGCAGAGCTTAAGCGCAGTGTATTTAGGTTAGACAGATGTTATTCAATCGAGAAAGGACCAGATCAGGCCACTTTGTGGCCCAGGAATAATTGAAAGAGGAAGAGTCGTCGTATTCTCCGCACTGATACGCTCTTTTCTCCCGTGTTTAAAAATAAAATGTGCATCAGTTGTGTTGTTAGCAAGTTGGCACAGTAGGGGGCACAGGTGGTGCATCAGCCAGTCGTCTCAGTCGACCTGTGGCATCTGGGTCTGCCCCGTGACCTCCTGCCAGCGGGCGTTCGACACTTCACGTGGCCTCAAGGTGCACGTAGCCTGGCACAAGCATCGTGGTGACGTCACCGCCACTTAGGGACGAATGGCTATTGTTGTTGTTTGTGATCGGCCTCTGTTGAGGAGGCTCGTGAAGGATGTTACTTGGCAGTTGGAGGCAGTCGCCCTCCAACAACAACAGAGGGCAGAGGAGCGACACTCACAACAACGAGCCGAGCACCGGGTGGCTAAAGCACAGCAAGTTGGCACAGTAGGGGGCACAGGTGGCACATCAGCCAGTCATCTCAGCCAGTCATCTCAGTCAGTCGACCTGTGGCACCTGGGCCTGCCCCGTGACCTCATGCCAGTGGGCGTTCGACACTTCACGTGACCTCAACGTGCACGTAGCCTGGCACAAGCGCCGTGGTGACGTAACCACCACTTAGTGGCGACATAACCACCACTTAGTGGCGACATAACCACCACATAGTGGCGAATGGCGGTTGTTATTGTGTGCGACGGGATTTGTATAACGTCATTGGCACCGTGGCACAGGTTTGGGGTAACCATTGTTAGACGAGTCAGCGGTTAAATGCATAATGATAATTAGTCGGTTCACACACGCAGAAAGATGAAGACACACATTCCCCCGTATAGCCTTAACAGACTGTTGGGGCAAGTGCTGCTAACGAGCACCTATGAAGTTGGGACGACACACGAGGGGGTGGGTGGCCAGCACAACGCCCGGCCGCCTTTGTCTCCTTAGTGGCAATGTTTACACATCGCACCAGGTACTCATTTGAGGCCGAGTCAATCTAGGGGAGGCCCAGGACCGGTTCCAATAATCATCACCGGTGTTGGGCGTGAGCGGGAACCGAACTCTGGCTGCGGGTTCGTAGTGCCGCACGCTCACCGCTCCACCACCGCTCCCCACTGCCGCACGCACACGCAGGCGCACACGCAGGCGCACACGCAGGCGCACACGCAGGCGCACACGCAGGCGCACACGCAGGCGCACACGCAGGCGCACACGCAGGCGCACACGCAGGCGCACACGCAGGCGCACACGCAGGCGCACACGCAGGCGCACACGCAGGCGCACACGCAGAAAATGACGAAATGTGGTATCATGTATTTCGGCATGGAAGAAGAGGCAACACAAACAAGGCGATGCATCAACTGAAATATAACGGCAGTTCACCGACCGTGACGTGACGACTCATTTGGCCGATGAACGACGCTTTCCAAAAAAATTAAGTTTTACATATATATATTTTAAAAAACAAAAACTAACAAACGGCAATGAGTGGAAGAAATCCTACGACGCCCTCGATGCCAACGCAAAGTAACATCCGACGCAGCGGCAGCGTTACATCCAGCGTCCTTTTATGACAAACATACGTGTGCTCAAACTGTTCACCCCACCCCCCCCTCTCGCGTCTCGCATTTGGTCCGAAACAACGCACGCTCTCTTGAGAAAGATGAGGCACTGCAGGGCAAGCTGCACGAGAAAATCTTGACGCGCCGATTTCGATCGAACTGCAACGGCCTCGGCCTTTAACGGCGACCCGTTCCGAAAGTCGTTTAAACTAAAAGCTAAACAAAGCTCCTACATTGCACACGCGGGCACATACGTGCCAACACTTTCCAGTATGTGAGGTCGAGGGAAAGCAGTGACTGCATCACAAAGCTGCTGCTGTCGCTGCTGCCCCTGCTGCGATGTGCCGATGACCTTAGTGCAGGCGGTCGGCAACCGACGGCTCTTTTCAAGAACCTGCTTCGTGACACCGTTACTCAATGAGGACTCACCATCTCGTAATTCAAGTGCATAGCGGCTCTTGAAATTGTACCGAATTCGACATCTTTTTTGCCTCTTTTTTAGTTACAGTATTTTCATTGCAGACCCCTCCCCCCCCCCCCCGTCTGAGTGCGTCATTTCCGACATGGGTGCAGTTAGCCGTAGGCCAAAGTTAATATCGATGAATGTCGATTCCGAAACTCGCGATGCCCGCACTGAATCATCAAGTGCGTTCTTACGAATAGATGTTTTTTTTTTCAATTCGTAATTGTTGTAATTATTTCACAGGACACCGTCCAGCCACCATGGGTGCCACCGAAGAATCGACTCTTTAATCGTGACTCCGAAACCCAACGATTCATCGCGACGAATCGACGCGTCCGACGAATTGTTCCACCCCTTGTGAGCATCGATTTACCTCCCTCTTCCCCCCCTCCCGTTTGCTAAATTATTAGGATTCAGGGTCACGATTTTAAGTCAAATTTTCACGGACTCATTCGTATTGTTTCACTGTACATTAATGATTAGTCATGGAAAGTTGTTCTCACCATTCTAATAGCGCAAGGCGATGAGGGTGGCGCTACCTCTCACACGCGAGTATAGTCGGCCAGTAGCGGGCGACGTTGCAATGTGGTTTTACGCAATTCGGTAACTTTGAAAGTAATAAAAAAATATTGGCAAATTCGGACCCTCACGCGGGCAAACGAAGGCCCTACCCTCGCTAACGACGTCCCGGGATCTTTGCAATGTCCGCGGTGGAGCTGGCGTGCGCGTGCGAGAGTATTTATATGGGTAATGCACACCGCGGCAGCGTCGACCAGGGCGGCCGCTCGATTCGAACCGCAAACCTCCGCAACGACAACAAGCGGCGACGCGCTCGACTCGATCGAGTTCTCATTGCTTGCGTCTGTTGGCTGTTACCATGTTACCCTGTGCTTTGCTGTTACCTGTATTGCTCAATTACTGTTGTTACCGGGCGAGCGTGGGGGGAGGCCCTGCAGCGGACTGACAAAAGGTCCCCCACCCCCGCCCCCCCGCACCCCCCCGCCCCCCCGCACCCCCCCGCCCCCCGTATAGCCTTTACTAGTTAGCGAGCGCCTGTTAAGGCCAGAACGGCACAGGAAGGGGCGGTGTGGCCCAGCACCACGGCCCGGCCGCCTTCCTTTCCCCATTGCCGATGTTTTTCAACAATGCAGCAGGTGCTTATTTTTAAGGCGAAGTTGACCTAGGGGAGGGCCGGGGTCGTGGGGGAGGGGGAGCACCTGTCCCGGATATCGCTCGCCACTGCTCTTAGCCGCTGGCGAATCGGACTCGAGAGTCGCCGGCGGCATCACAAGCCGGCGCTGCCCCCCCCCACCGCTCACGTACACGCACGGTTTGGAGGGGGGGGTGGGGGGGGTGGGGTGTTTTTGGGGTCCGCTGTCACGGTTCCTCGGGCGGTGGGCACTCCGGGAGGCAATCGTGAATGGGCTCCCGCCAGAAGGTGAAGTCGCTGTAGCGCTCGGCGCACGGGAAAGCGGCGGTGGACTCGCGGTGGCGGAGCGGGAACACGTGCTCCACCAGCTCGCCCAGGCGGGTGTACCTGCAACAAAGATAAAGATCCCCCGTGTAGCCTTAACAGACTGTAGGGGCAAGTGCTGTTAACGAGCACCTATGAAGGGCCGGAACGGTACACGAACGAGGGGGTGGGTGGCCAGCATCACGCCCGGCCGCCTTTGTCTCCCCAGTGGCGATGTTTACACACCGCACCAGGTACCCATTTAAGGCTGAGTCGACCTAGGGGAGGCCCAGGACCGGTTCAGATAATCGTCACTAGTGTAAGCCGTAAGCGGGAATCGAACCCGGTTCGCCAGGTTCATAGCGCAGAGCGCTAACCGCTACACTACCGCTCCCCATTGTACCTGCAACGCACGCACGCACACACGCGCGCGCGAGAAAAACAATTTTCATTTTCCAGGTGAGGCCCACGGAGCTATATGGCTCTGGCGGTCGCAAATGATGGCTCAATGAAGTGGCTTATCGTCGTGTGGAAATGTATAGCAACCAGACGTTGAATCTAAATGTGGAGGGGAAAACTGGAGGACCCGGAAAAAAATCCACGTGACCATGGGGAAAGGCATGCAAACTCTAAATATACAGGTGTCAGGGTGGGGCTCAAACCCACGACCTCCTGTCCACCTTGGTTGATGAATATCGGCTTTGCAACAACTAAACGGCCTTAGCAGAAGGAAGCAATGCGCTGACTCTAGATAATGTTAACAAAAAACTAAATATTACTGACGTTTGAATCGAGTTGCCCCTATCAACATCACCGTGCCCCCCCCCACCACCAACTCACGAGGATTTGTGGCCCTTGCTGTGCTCCTGGATGAGCTCCCCCTTTGGGTTGACGGTGAAGATGTGGTTCTCTGGAACCCCCACCTGCTTGTACGCGAACACGTCCTGTGTCGTGCAGAAACACACGCGCACACACACACACACGTGAGCACAAAGACAAACATCCCCTGCTATAGCCTGTAACAGACTGTTGGGGGAAGCGCTGTTCGCGAGCGCCTATGAAGGCCGGCACAGCACACAAGGGGATGGGTGGCCAACGCCACACACATTTGAGGCTGAGTCGACTTAGGGGAGCCCCATGACCAGTTCAGATAATCGTCACTGGTGTTGGTCACGAGCGTGAATCGAACCTCGGTCGCCGGGTTCGTAGCGCAGCGCGTTAACCGTTGCAGCACTACCGCTCCCCATACACACACAAATATCGCCAGTGGAGCGTCGTTTTCATTTGAATTTGCAGGACGCATCGATAGAGAGGCACCGACGATACTGGCGATGGTCACTCGGCCATCGTCATGTGCAAACCGCCGTGCGGGAGCCGGGCACTTACGTTGGTCTTGTTGCCGAACGCGGCGTAGAACGGTTCGGAGTGCGGACTGAAGAGGTGCTTGATGTCCGCCAGACACTGGATCTTGAACTTCTCTGGTTTCTTCTCGATAACCTCCCTGCAGGGGAAGCCAGGCACAACGAGTGCACGGTGCATATATGCGAGCGAGTGGACGCCCCGAGCGTGCGAGCGGTCGATGAGCCATCGGGAAAGGGGGCGAGTAGACGGGTGGGTGAAAAGGTTAGCAGGCGAGTGGGTGGGCGAATGATCGAGTCAGCGGGCAAATTGGGTAGGCGAGCGGACGAGCGAGTGAGAAGGTGAGTGCATGGGTGAGTGATTGAGTAAGCAGTCGAGCAGGCGAGCGAGCGAGCGGGCAGTTCATTCAATGGATTAACAGATGAGCATGTGGGCGAGCGGTTTACCGAACAGACGTATGACTGAGCGGTTGATCGAATATGTGAACAGGTAAGTGGGTAGGTGAGCTATTAAGTGAATGGGTGAATAAGTGGGCGAGCAAATGACTGCGTGAGTGAGCCACTCAGCGGGTGGATGACCCCTGGAATGAGCGCGCGAGAGAACGAGCACACGAGCGGGCGAGAGTTTGAGCGAGCGAACGGTTGAGTGCTCACCGGTGGAAGGCGAGAAGCAGGCTGCTGGGCGCAAGCAGCAGCGGGCCGCGGGGCAGCTCCGTCCCCTTCTCCTTCACCCAGTTGAGGTAGCCGCGCGTCATTCCCGCCATGCCGATCGCGCGCGCAGAGCAGTACAGAAACTTGTACCCGTTCCTGCGGAGCCGACGGAGCCATAAAACATGACGGCATTCGAAGATACGGAATGGGAAATAACATTCCCGAATATCGGTTCCTATGCGGAATTAACGGTTAATCGTTGCCGGCGGGGGACAGATATTCGCCTGGTCTAGTGCGCGAGTCGGCGATGTGACGCTGGCGCTGGGAACTCGGTGGTGTGAGAATCGAGGGTGTGGGTGTGCGCGGCAGTCCGCGTACTTGTGGATTTCGTGGTAGAGTTTGGCGATTCCCTGCTGCGTCCAGTCTTTGCCGAGCGTCGGTAGGATCTGCCCCAGCGCGTCCGACCTGCGAAAAAAAAAGCAACTCTTGTAAATGACCACATTTTCGAGTTCCCCTGACTTAGGGCCAGGATCATCGTTCAATATCCTTCTACCCTGTCCAGTGCACAGGCCTCTTCTCCGATTGCAGACGAGGTCTCGATAACTGTAAACGATTTAACTGACATCGTCAGAGATTTGTTATTTGGTATGGCTGATATAGATTTTGAGCAACAACTACAATTTCATATTCAGGTGCTCAAGCCAGATAACCGCGTTAGGAGCAGCGGAGCGAATGCCTGCGATGTCTCCTTCGTATTTGTGGATCGGAGCATTGCGTCATGAAACGTTGTACGGTCTTTGTTCTGGATGACCACGGTCGCACACTGCATGATGCAACGAGGCCTTTAACATTCTCTCTCATACACCAAATGGAGGGGGCTTTGGAAATTCCCTGCAGAAATTTACCCTAAGACAAATGTAAGAGGGCCGCGAGGTACAGGCTGACGAGAGTGGTGAAGCACGCCGGCTGTCACCAGCGCACCGTCTCCTGTAAGGGAAAGTGCTGCCCCCTACCGTGGCCCTCAGGGATGTAAACTCTGCCTTGTCCGCTTCCGTGGGCCATTCCCGAACGCGATTGTTTAATCCCGGAAAGGCCGAGTATTCACAGCAGGAGCGAAGAATGATGTGTCTCATCAAAAGTTAATAATTTGCAAGTAAAATTTTAAATGTGGAAAATTTAACCATGACACAGGCACATCCACTGTGAGGCAGATAACGTGTAGGATGTTTACGGTTAATACGACCGCAGAGAATTAACCAGGGCAAACGCTGGATTCGAACTGTAAACCCGTGCAACAAGTGGCAAACACGCTACCACTGGGCCGTGTCACCGCCCCCAAGACGGCGGGTGACATTGCTGTGGGCCACCCAAATGGACACTCCATCTCGTAACGACAGCGCGACCAGGATAACTACGGGCGGAAAATGTTAAAAACTATTTATTGTATTTTTTAATCCAAAAATCCACGGTGCGCATGCGTCGCTCACTTGGTGATGGTGCCGTCGATGTCGGAGATGATGATTTTGTCGTTCCAATTCCACAGGTAGATGGTTCCCTCGCAGCGGCAGGTGCCCTGGTACTGCGTGGTCACGCTGAAGCTCACCGTGTTGGGGCCTTCCTTCAGCTGCAGCTGAGCCTGCACACGCCGGCCGGCCGGTCAGCCGTGGGCCAGGGTCAAGAGGTCGGCGCACCGTGCCATCGCTGCCTCGCTGCTGTTAGAGCTGCCCCTGTGCCCCAAATCCCCAGATGTAGCTCCTCTTCATGGTAGCCACCGACTGTCTCCTACTCGTAACGCCTGCGCTGCCGCATCAGCCCTCGTCCTGGCTCCGACTCCCCCACCCGCCGCACTCCTCGCCCCCCCACAGACCCCCAAGTCAGTTAAGGCCCCCCACATTCCCCCACATTACTAAAACAGCAGCACCCCTCCTGTCGTGCCAGCCGACACTTGGGGCAACCACCGCCAACCGGGCATTCATTTCTGCCACGTTTGCCCGCGTGGCCTACCCGGAAACAATTTCCGCAGCCCGGCACACCACATCCGATAAAGCTCCTCGCTATGGCTGTGGATACTACCGGTGGGGTGCCATCCTTCTGCGGCCTAACAATGGCGACCTGGAAGACGCTCGAGGTAGCAACCGAGCTCCATGGGGGGGGGGACACGTATGGTGGGGGGGGGGAAGTGCGGGGAGGGACCCACGTACAATTTGCTCGGAGGAGAGGCGCAGGGACTTGCGGAACGCGGTCACGTGGGGCTCCCTTTCCAGCAGCGGCACGGCGCGTGGCACCGGGCCCAGCTCCTCGTCTTCACTCGACGACGACGACGACTCGTCGTCCTGCAGCCTGCGGTGGGGGGAGGGGGCGGCGGCGAAGAGGTGAGAAGATGAGAAGCGGTGAGTCACTGCAGCGCGGCGCTTTCAGATGCGCTTCTGCGGCCGTCGAGAACGCTCTGCCTTCCGATATTATTAGGAAGCCGCTGGAGCTGTGCAATTTTAAATCATCATCTAGATTTCTTTAGAACTGGTTTGTGTGTGTAGTTTGTTTTCCTTCCTCCGCACCTCGGATTAGCACCGTTGGCGATGTACAGTGCTAAAGAAGTTCAACATACATCCGTACATAGTCGAGGGGTGTCAAGATGAGAGGCGATGACTCCGGCAGGGGTGGTTGGATGAGGTAGTGAAGTAACAGCGGGTTCGACGAGGGGGGGTGAGATGATGAGAGGGTTAGACGAGGGGGGGGGTTAGACGAGGGGGGGGGTTAGACGAGGGGGGGTTAGAGGGGGGGTTAGAGGGGGGGTTAGAGGGGGGGGGGTTAGAGGGGGGGTTAAAGGGGAGGGTGAAACGAGGGGGCGGGGAGAGCGTGGATGCCGTTGTTCCGTGACGGGCCAGGGCCTCACCGGATCCCCGTGTCAGACTGTCCCGACTGCTCTCCGCTCAGTCCACTATCCGGCTGCAGCTGCTCCCTCTTCCCTTCCTGCGAGGGGGGGAGGGGGCAGGAAGCACCGAGGGTTTGTCGAAAAGATTGAACATTTGTTTATTCCTTCATTCATTCGTTAAAATGTCACCACTGGTAGTAAATCAGTGGGTAAGCGGCGGTGCAGTTATTTGCGCGTCGCGCTACAAACCCAGAGACCAGAGGTCGATGCCCAACCACGGCTACGACTGTTATCTTGCCACCACCACCACGCCCCCCAATTTAACCAACACTGACCAGCACGGTGTACGGTCTAGTGCAACTCCAACGATTGACACGGCGTGGCGAAGCATTCATCCAGCAGCGGATTAGAAACATGCATTTGTCCACGTGACAAGCGACTTCGTTGAGCTCTCATTTATGATAGCCGAGTCACTTCCGAAAAAGAGCTACTACATTGGTCAGTGGGCCCGTACCTGGTGAAATAAAAAAACCAATTTGACGAAGGTGTCGTCGTCATTTATCGTCGTTACGGTCACGATTTGACAGGGGGGGCGTGATCACACCGCCGATAAGCCGGCCGTCTTGTTTTATAATCTCATCAACATCAAACCGACGGCTTCTAAACGAGCCGACTGTGCCGTGGAGGGCCGGGGCGTGAGCGCGTGCGGCCTCACCGCCTTGGCCGAGTTGTCTCTGCGACGCCACGAGAACCACCACCGATTGCTCTTCTTGGGCATCTTCTCCTTCATCAGGGCCTCCACCGCCAGCTGCAGGCAAACGACAGCGCCAAACCACCCGCGCCGTCACATCGGTTGAAGTCGGCTACGGTGCCAGCGCTGCGGAACCTGCTGCCGCGTCGTTATTAGGCTCCGAAAGTCGTGCCGACTGACCGGCGTGGTCAAGTATGGTCAAGTAAACCCCACGAGCCGCACGGGGTGGGGAGGCCCTCATCCAGCAGTGGATTTGCGAAAGGGATGTCCATGTAGAAATCGGTTTATGTCGATGCGTTCGACTGCCTGAGGACACGCTCGGTGCTTGATGCTTACGAAGAAAAAAGTTATCTTTCGTCGATTGTCAATTCATGATTTGCTAACGTTCTTCAAATGTCCTAATTTTCTCAGGGCCCCAGATTCAAATACATTATAATCCACACTTCCAAGTTTTTGTTGTTGTTTTTACCCTATCCTCCTGCATCCTGCACCCACGTCTCCCACCCTTCTCTGGCTGTGTTCTATTCCGAACCTCCCAAGCTGTCAACCCAAAAATAACTGAGCAGGACCCTCCTGAAAAGTGAGTCATGAGACTCGGCAAGGCTTTAGTGGGTAATCTAGCGTAATCGTTAAATAACTGAAATTTCTAGGGTCCTCCGCGCGTGCCCCTGTGTTCACCGATCACGGAAACCCAGCGACGCAACACCTGCCTCTTGAGGCCTGGTACCTTTGGCAGGGGCTTGTGGAACGCCTGCATGGACAAGAGCATCGGTGCAGCCACTGCCCAGTTGTAATACCTACAGACACGGGGACACATCCGTCACGCACAGGCCGGGGCTCGTAGAAACACAGGCGCACGCCACTGGTGTGCCACCTGCTACGACGGTGGATTGTAAAACACGGGACGCTTGCGAAATAAAACGCCGTGCACGGCCTACTTGTTTCCAATGAGCACCACGAGGTTGAGGTCGTCGATGAGAGCCGGGTTCTCGAGGAACTGCTGGAAGGAGACCCTGTGAGCCTCGAACTTCTCTGCAAGGGAGGCGCACGGGTACCACGACACCCCGCCCCACACAACTTCAACGGCGAATCATCACCCGGTCACTTTAGGTCCAACAAACATCCGCGCTGTCAAACGCCTGCCCCCATTCAAGTCCAGCCTCAAGGCCTTTTCGCCTCTGCCGATGACCGACTTGGCTTTGTATCTCCCACGCATAACATCCACTGTGTGAACACAGGATCTTGAGACGCGGTCGCATTTAGATGCTATGTATAGCTCAGCCACGACGAAGTGCCATGCGCCATGCACCAAAGAGCTCCCGTATAGCCTACACAGGCTGTTGGAGCAAGTGCTGCGAGCGAGCACCTATGAAGGCCGGTACAGTACGAGGGGGTGGGTGGCGAGCACCACGCCGGCCGTCTTTGTCTCCCCAGTGACGATGTTTACACACCACACCAGGTACTCATTTTTAAAGAAGAGTTGACCGAAGGTCAGGACTGGTTCATATGTCACCTATGTTGACAGTGAGTGGGAATATAATTCGGGTTGCACAATGCGCTAACTATGTCGGCCACACACCACCACCAGCACGACCAGCACCACCGCCACTACTGCCACTACCTCTGCCACGACTCACAGCACCATCAGCACCAGCACTGCAGCACCACTATCATCGTCAGCACCACCATCACCACCAGCGCCACCACCAGCAACACCTTGATCACCACCAGCACCAGCACCAGCAGTACCAACAGCACCAGCACCGCCAGCACTGCCAGCACCAACGCCACGATCGAAACTGCCTCTGCCATGACTCGCACCACTACCAGCACCACCAGCATTGCCATCACCGCCACCACCACCACCACCACCAGCACCACCACCAGCACCACCACCAGCAACACCTTGATCACCACCAACACCACACACCACCACCAACACGACCAGCACCACTGCCACTACCTCTGCCACGACTCACAGCACCATCCGCACCAGCACTGCCAACACCACCATCATCGTCAGAGCCACCATCATCACCAACGCCACCATCAGTAACACCTTGATCACCACCAGCACCGCCAGCACCAGCACCACCAGCACCACCACCAGCACCACCACCAGCACCACCACCAGCACCACCACCACCAGCACCACCACCAGCCGTGTCCCCGTCGCGCGCCTCACCCTGCGAGATGTTGCAGGACTCGGCGAGGCCCCCGCACAGCGACAGGGCGACCGTGGAGGCGTCTCCCTGGGCCGAGTCTGACAGGCACTCCGTGCCGCTGTCGGCTGCACCGCTGCCCACCGACTGCGGCGAGTGGGAGGGCGAGCGGGCCGGCACGGCGGCCACCTCGCCAGGCCGACCTGGGGGGCACGGCTCTCCCTCGCTGGTGGTCGGAACGACGGACACGGGGAGGAAGGTGATAATTACGATGAGTAAGATAGTGATAAGATGATGACAATGACGATATTGATCTTTACAATGAATAGGATAACGATGGGTGGTGGTGGCGAGGATGACTGATAAGATAATGGTGATGAAAACTTAAGATGACAGTGAAGATGATAATGATGATAATAACACTTAGCAACATGAAGGGAAAGATAATGATTACGATATGACGAAAGTCAGTTTACCTCTTGGGAAAGTACATGGCAGCTTCCACTGGATCCAACCTCGAAAGCTCATCCAGGTAAATATCGCTCTGCCCCAGGTATTGGCTGCGTTTTCCCACCTCTTTTCAAACACAAACGAGCAAAACACGGTCACAAACACGATCACGGCATTCCAAGCACGCTCAACAAATGTAAGATTGCGCGGCTCAGACAGGGAGGGTGGGGGGGGGCACGAGAAGTTGACACAAAATGGAGAGAAGGGGCCGTGCCTTTCTTCCGGACGGGCGACTCGGCCTTGGAGAGGGCTTTGGTCTCGTTGGCGTCCATCGACTCGGGCTGGAGCGGCGCCGCCAATTCCGGGTGTTCGCCGGGTGCCATGTCTGGCCCCACCGATCCGGCTGGGTCCGAGAGTGCCATGAAGCCAGCTTCTGATCGCCAAAAACAGCATCATGAAAAAAATGTAATGCAACAAAAATTTATTATTTCCACCCCGGGAAGCCCCCAAACTTACTTCAATGTCACGAGCCGGAAAATCGATTCAGATTTCTCGCAGAGCAGTGCAACCCTTCGTGATGGAGAATGGCCCACGGAAGCGGATGTCACAGAACTACCTCCGAGAACCTTCAATTGGCCTCTGAGCCACCAGGCCACCGTGTTACGAGTTTATCGAGACGCACAAAATGATGAAGAGTGCAGCGGTGCTGACCTTGCACTGCAAACATGAACCATCAGTTTTATCAACACAGGTGACCCCTGACTTGCGACCCTCCGCTTTTATGGCCTTATAGTCCCCCAGAGTAACGACCAAAACGCGTATCTACGACCGCCTAACGACTGCTACCGACGCCGAGTCTATTGGCACCGAGTCTGGGCATGTCATGCGCTGACTCAGTGCCAGTTGGCGCTGGTTTGCTCTTCTGCCGTATGGGTATGTCGAGTCTAGCCCGACAGCCTGCAGCTGCGCTAACGCATCTCGTTCACAACGCCAAAGAGTTTCTTGTAAATTTGCCACAAATTTGGAAAAAATTTCGCCTTTCGCCATGTCTGAGAAGAGGAAATGTGATGCACATGCAGAAAAGTACTTGAGGATTTTAAAATGTGTTTGTTTTTATTTAATAAATGTGTGTAAAAGTCATGTTCAGTTACAATAAATGTTTGTTAGGGTTATTTTCATTTATTTTCGTGGTCCATTTTGGTATTTTTACGTTATGTAATGGGTTTCCAGGAACGGAACCCCAATGTATAATGTTGCGCCTCTGGGAATCGAGGGTTCGACTTACGACAGCTCGACTTGCGCCCGTCGTCCAGGAACCAATGAGGTGGTAGGTGCGGGGGTCGCCTGTGTCTTCACTACCATAGAAGTCATGTAATATACCAGTCGTCCGTGAAAGTAGCATCCATTATAGCAGGGCTGGGGAACCTTGTTTCTGCCAAGGGCCATTTGGATATTTATAACATCATTCGCGGGCCATACAAAATTATCAACTTAAACATTAGCCTGTTGTTATATTTGGTCAAACATTTAATTAACTCGCCCCTAATGTGATGGCTGGCACTGCTTCTCTTTGGTGAGGCGTGTGATGTTAGCTGGTGTTGATGATGTTGCTACCCGCAACTACTTTTCCAGGTTTGCTCCTAGATTTATTGAATTTCGAGTCCCGCCTGCGGTTGCCTTGGCAGGGCCAGACCAAATGATTTTGCGGGCCTCATACGCCCCGCAGGCCGGACGTTCTCCACCCCTGCATTATAGAAAAATTATAATATATCCTCCCACATATGCGCTTCCCGCCTTCACCAACCCACACTGACCACCATTGCTGTAGTGTGGTCAAGCAACTCATCATCAGTAGATTGCTAAAGGGGCCGTACATGTCTACGTATGAATATAGGATGTAAGTTTATATTCCTGTATGCGTGCATATGCAATCTTGGCACGGCGGGCACACACACGCCCGCACCGCCCACACCGCCCACACCGCCCGCACCGCTCTCTGCCGTGCGTCCGCCCGGCTGCGCCGTGGCCGGCTCCTCGGGCCGCCCGTCGCCGCACTCCCTCCGCCCCGGTGGCGAGGCTTTGGGCTTGAGCAGCGTCTCGGGCCGCACGGTGGGCCGGCTGGTGAGCTGCGGCGGCGGCGACGAGCACAGCACGTTCCAGCACGACGCGTCCCCCTCCGCCTCGCCCGCCGACATCGTGCCGCCGCCGTAATCTCCGCCTCCTCCGCCGCCGTCGTCCTCCTCGCGGTCGTCTTCGTCGGGCGAGGAGGAGGGATGGAAGGCGGGAGGCTCGGCACGTGGCGGTGGCGGTGGCGCGAAGATGTCGTCGTCGGTGTCGCCCGAGGAGTTTGGCGGCTCGAAGATGACGCGGAAGTGGGTGGTGTCGCGCGGGGCGATGATGTCGACCACAAGGGGTTCGTCGTCCTCCATGTCCAAGCTCATCAGCTGCGGACGGGCAGGCGGAGCGTGAACGATAATCAGCAGCAGCGGTGGCGATAGCAGCAGCCGCCACGATCTATCCACTGCTGCTGGGTGAAGGCCTTGCATGCATATACACATGCTCACACAAACTCACGTACACACAAAGGCATAAAAGATCCCCCGTGTAGCATTTTAACTGACTGTAAGGGCATGTGCTGCTTGCGAGCACCTATGAAGGTCGGCACAGCACACAACGGGTTGGGTGGCCAGCATCACGAAAGGCATAAACACACACCCAGGCGCACACACACTCACACAAAGTCTCCCAGCCCTGCTGCCTCTAAGCAATGTAGAGTCTAGAGACTGCTGGGACAAAAGCAGCAGCAGAAGCAGGAACAACCGCGAGTCACCTGCGCTCTCTCGGGCAGCTGCCCCCAGGACCACTGCATGTTGCGGAGGAGGTCGTTCTCCGACCCCTTAGACACGAGCTCCGAGTCGCTCTTGGGTGACATGGGGCGCAGCGAGGATGGGCTGTGTGGGGTGGGGGGTGCGGTAGGTATCACACAGTGTGACGGAGGACAGACCGCTAAGACTGAGTATGCAGAGACACAGCCCTGGATCTCAACCGACGCCAGTCATTACGCCGAACCTTATCTTTGTGCCTGCCATGAACCCTGTCACTCAAAGACTATCAATTAACTACCATTATCACCATAATGCTAGCCTTGTCCATAAACCTAAACTAACCATTTCTCAAACTCTAAGCCTGTCACTAACCCTAATGCAACTCCTATCTGTCCCTGACACTAAGCCTCGTAAACCCAAGGCCAACCTTACGCTTAACTCTACACCTGTCACTAACCCTCACCCTAACCCTAAGCTGGCCAATAGCCCTATTCCTAAGTCAAAATTCATAGGTGTTACTCGCTAACAGCACTTGCCCCCAACAGTCTGTTAAGGCTATAGGGAGGATCTTAATCTTTGCCGAGAACGGGTGGATACCTCTGCAGTGGGGACCAGTCGCCGTCGGAATGCGGGTGAACTGGGACACCTGAGAAGAACGCAGTCTCCATGCCGCTATTCACTTGGAAGGAGTTGTTTCTGCAGCACGTGGTGAGAGAACATTTGTACAAAAATAATAATAATCAGCAACACGCAATCACAGAACAAATCAACGGCAATGTTAGCAATCACTAAGTTCAACCGGAAACAACAGTTACAAGTGGAAACAAGAGCTAAAGCTGCCCGTGGGAAATCTCTAAGTCTTCCCAGGAGATTAAAAGTCTTGTGTTTCACCAGTGAACTGGTTTGGACAAGGTCTGCGCTTTGGCTCATGTTTCTGGTTTAACTGGGTGACCGCAAACGTTGCCGCTGAATTGTTCTGCGATTTATCTACTTCCGCCCCCTTCTGCATCACACGGCCGGCCGAGGGGAAGGGGCAACGTCACGAAGCGGCAACAAAAGTTGGTGACGCGACGGCAACACTTTATTATTCTAAAGTGCTCTACGGGGCGGCGTTCGCATCTCTGCGACAGTTATTAAGAGACACCGCATCAGCCCAAATGCACGCTAAGTGTTGGAAGGATTCAGGGGTGGGGGGCCTGCGGTGGGGGGCGTGGCGAGGATGGGGGTGGTGGGGCGGCAGTATCGACATGGCCGGCGCCGCGCACACGAGCGCAGCAAGACCTGAGCGCAGGAGAGGTGGCCGCTGCCTCCTCGTCCGAGTTCATCTCCATCGCAAAGATGTCGCCGTCGTGCGAGGCGGTGGTAGCCGACTCCCTGCGGCCCCCGCCCGTGTCCATCTTCGACTTGCGCCGCCGCTTGCGCCGCTTCTTGGAAGCCGAGGGCGGCGATAGGAGCGGCACCGGCACGCTCGCGCAGGACGCCACCTCTCCGGCAAGCAGCTGATGAAGGGGGAGGGGTGGAGGGAGGAACAAACACAACAGCGGGTGTTGTTCCTTGCAAGTGAACGTCATGCGATGCGTGTACATCAGCACCGGGGAGATTAAGGTGGCTGGGCGTGCTGTAATGTAAAGAAACTCTACGTTTAAATTTCGATTTAAAGCTTTCGTGACTGCAGGGATTCATCTTCTTGGTTCTTTCGGTAAAGTCACGTAGAAGGGAAACAATAAAATAATAAAAATAAAACATAATCAAATAATTCTCACGACGTTTCGGCCACAACGCAAGCAGCCGTCCTCAGGTGAAGAACAGGTCTGTCAGAAAGACACTGAAAGACACTGGTCTGTCGGAAAGACACTGAAAGACACTGTCTTTCCGACAGACCTGTTCTTCACCTGAGGACGGCTGCTTGCGTTGTGGCCGAAACGTCGTGAGAATTATTCTATTATGTTTAATTATTATTTTATTATTTCCTTTATACGTGACTTTATCGAAAGAACCAAGAAGAAAAAAACTCTACGTTTGATATAGTTACATACGTTTCGAATGTTTTTCCTTTTAACTCCACCAAGCTTAAATGACCTTTTGTCAACACGAGCCAAAAATCAATTCGCTCTTATCTCGTGGGTGCACGCATAGTCCACGTAAGTCGAAAGTCGAAGATGACGTGGAAGACTATAAGTGAATGTCAGGGGTGGAATCGTAGCTCCAGCTATCGTGAATGAACCACCAGAGGTTGGTTTGGCTGAAGTCACTTTAAAATCTCTTGTTGTCATTGACAAAGCTTCAACCCCGTGTCAGACCGCCTGGGACACACTGCCTCGATATCTAGCTACGAGATAAGAGATGTTTGTTAAGCGTGTCAAAACTTCCATTGTGCTCTGCTCATGCGAGACTCACAATAGTACGAGTTCATATGTACGTTGGATGAGGTGGAGTTTCAAGTTTATTTTGTTTCACGAGATAAGAACTCAAGTGACCAGGATGAGTCTCACTTGCATGGGTGGCCGGGGTCACCAAAACGTGCAAAAGCAGGACAAAGTGCAGCAACGAAGCAAACAGAAATAACAACAAAAACAACTGCGTCACAAGAGAAATAGAAAATATTACACAAACATGGATATATATAGCAATGTTAAATAATACATTTCCGGTGGCGTAAGTCAGCTCGGGCTGATTGCAGTCGTGTCGCCGTGTCACTCACCTCCGGCAAGTCTCGGACCTTGCCAATATCTTCATCATCCTCGTCTCCCAGGATCGGCTCCATCTCCATGTCGTCGGAATCATCCTCACCCTCGTCCCTGTCCGAACAGGGGATCGGGGACGTGACGAGACGAGCCGGCACCATGTTCTGCGGGAGAAGCACAGCAGAGGACGGTCTTCACCGAGGAGGGCCAGAAAAAAACAAACTGCACAAGGCCCAACAACTAAAACCGCAACGTGAGGACGGGAAGACCAAAACCGCGATGACCCGACACGCGAGCGTTGGATAACAAACTTGAGAACAGCCAGCCACGTCGTGTGAGCAACCCAAAACACGAGCACAAACCAAAATGTACGAATAGATAAGAATAACAATCCCAAGTGAAAACAACAAGCACAATGGCAACGGGCAATGACATGAGGACAAATCGTTATTTAAGGGTATACCCGTGCCTCGTGAGTCGTGGGGGTTATTTGACCATACTTCCCCACGCTGGTCAGTGGCGGGTTGGTGAAGTGGGAAGCAGAGATGTGGGAGCATATACGTACAGTACAACAATCTGGCTTTGCTGCAGTGCCCTCTTCTGCCTAGCCCACTAATACATGAATATATTATTTAATATATTCATGTATTGTTCATGTTCAGACAATGTTTATCTTTGGGCAATGTTCAGAAAAGCTCAAAAGCGTGTCCTCTCATTTCCCACTCAATATCAAAACTAAAATAAAATTAGTTGGCCAAATATTCGAATACAGAGACAGGAAGTTTGCCCAATCGCTGGTTCCGGTTTTGGCTGCCTTTCCGCTTGTCCGTGGATTCCCACGCCTCTGAATGCATGGAGATTGTGCAGCTCGTTACAAACTTGTAGTTTGCAATGCCCTCTACCAATGCCCTCTGCTCCCCATGCACCGCCAGTCTTGGGCATTATTTAACGATACTTCACCAGACTAGTCAGTGCAGGTCGATCAAGGGGTGGGCAAGACTGGTCAGATATTACTTGCCACTGATGTCAACCATCGTTGGGAATCAAAATCAAGTGGCCGGGGGGTTGGCAGCACTGTGCACTTACCATTATGCCTCCGATGCTCCCACATACTATAACAAAACCAATGCATGTAATATTGTTTACATCTGTATACTGTCACTCACTGGCATTGATAAAAAATAAAAATAACATGGCAAAGAGAAACTATGCATATGGCCGGATCCCGTAATGTTTTCCAAAATGTTTTCCAAGTATTTACAGATAATAGCGATAGTGCTTGAGCCAAAGACACAGGAGCAGCATGTCCATGGGTCATCACGAGACATGCGGTGAGGACGGTGGCTTTGCCAGCTGAGATGCCGTGGCGGGCCCTTTGATTAGCGTCTCCATGTTATGATCGATTTGGCCGATTTTCTGAAGGATACATCCGAATGCGAACACAATTTAACAGTAAAGTTTCATGCCTCCCAACAACCCCCCCCCTGCCCAACCTCTGTATTACACACAGACGAATGGACAGCGCTAATTCATAATCGCTTTGAACCTCAGTTGGAAAGTGTTAAAATTAATGTTTAGAAAGGTTTACTTGCCTCTTGCATTTGAGTCTCCTCGACGAAAAACGCCTCTCCATTGTCCCCGAGTTTCATGTGCAGGTTCACGGCACGCCCGTTAATCTCAATGTCCACCTGAAACGCAAAAAGGCAAAACGCATCCACAAAGGCCAGCTCTCGGCAACACTGCAGCATTTAAATTTCGATTTAAAGCTTTCGTGACTGCAGGGATTCATATTCTTGGTGCTTTCGGTAAAGTCACGTAGAAGTGAAATAATAAAATAACATACACAAGCAATCATCATCAGGTGTGAAATCCACAGCAAGAAAATTTTCTTGCTGTGGATTTCACAAGAAAAATGTTCTTGCTGTGGATTTCACACCTGATGATGATTGCTTGTGTTGCAGTCGAAACGTCGTGAGAATTTTTATTGTTTTATATTCATATTATTTTATTCTTTCCCTTCTACGTGACTTTACCGAAAAAAACAAGAACACTGCAGCGTTTCCCAAACCCCACTCCTCGTGACCCACAGTGCATGGTGTCGCTTCCATGTGTATCGATCGCCTCCTTTAACTACGAATTGTGACGATTGCATTTTTGGAGTCACGCAATTCTTAAAGCACGAGGCTATATAACGAAGGCGCTGTATCTCAAGACGTTTAAAAAGTTTCCCCGAAGCTTCAGATATCGCGTTCAGGAGATAGCACCGAAGCGGTGACCTCTTCCTGTGCTGAAAATTAATTGGCGATGCTGCTGCTACTGCATTGGCAGTGGTGCATAAAGCACAATTAACAAACTCGATACATTCGTTAGTAACGCTGCCTTGAAAGGAAAAATATATCATAGGCGACGTAAAAAAATGCAATGAAGCAGGGCATTAACTGGAACATTACCTTATTTGTATGTATTTGAAAAAATGCAATGCTTTTTGAGGCATTTGAGGCATTGCTATTGACGAATGTGTTGAGTTCCCTGCACTGCAAGTCCAGCGTACGAATCATTAAGCCGTGGCGGTAGCAGCAGCATCCCCAAACACCAATGAATGTAAACGTACACCATCCGCCATTCGCCACTCAGTGGCGGTGACGTCACCACGGGGCCTGTGCCAGGCCAGGTGCACTTTGTAAACGCGCAGCGCACACGCACCACTTTCTCTCTGGAGCGTAGTACGCCGAGCTTGCCAAACCGCACGTGGAAAGGCGAGCACAGCAACGAGCCGTCTGGCTGGCGCACCACGATCACATCGATGCAGCCACTCAGTGTGGCTGGGTTCAAGCCCCGGTAAAGCTCCTTGACCGTCACGAACACCTGCCCCGCCAGCTGCCCCACGTAATTCATCCTCTCTCCCCCTCGCCGGGTGGGTTTCTGCGTGGAAACAAACACACACACACACGCACACAAGGGCAGTGAGTGTCAAGTGTAATGGTCACCACGCCTGTAATCCAGCACTGTGTAAGGCAGCGAGGGTTGGTGGATCACCGTACAAAACACATTTTGTAAAACTCCCTTTCCGTGGGCATCCAGGAGATGCCATACTCTGGCTTTCCAGGAGAAAGCAGTACAGCAAGTAAAATTATCGCAGTTTTTTACCATCTGTACGGGGATAGAGTGTTGCCCCCTCGCACACGTAAGTTTTCTCAAAGTGCTCCGGTTTCCTCCCACTCGACGAAATAAATATCATTAATTGGCCGACTTACCTGGATAATTGGATTTCCTGGATAATTAAATACATGTCATAAATACTATCAACAACACCATTATCATCAACACCATCATCGGTAAGGCTTTGCTTTTGTTTACTCTAACACGTATATGCGATGTTACGACAAATGAGCCCTCTCCCCCACCTCCCACATGCTATTTGAACCATACTTCACCACGCTGGTCATTGTGGGTTGGTGAAGGCGTGGAGCACAGCATGGTACAATTCATGTTTATGAAGTGATCTCTGCTTTCCCCGCGGCAGCCTATGCCAACCGCTGCACGATAATGATTTTAAAACACAAGTTGCTCAACACAGGCCCAAATGTCAAGCGGTCAGCAACAAACATCACTGTCGAGGTTGTAATAGGTGAGAGTTGAATCGAGCAATGTTGTTGTCACTATTGTACCAGCTTGGGATGAAGGGAAGATGGGAATTCCATTGTCGAGCAGTGTTTCTAAAAATATACTTTTTTTTAATTATTTGACCAGGTAAGGTCCACCGAGCTATTTGGCTCTTTTCAGAAGCGACCTGGCCACAAATGATTGCTCAACAAAGTGGCTCATTGTGTGTAAATTTATAGCAGCCAAATAGTCTAAAACGCATGCTTCTAAGTATGGAGGCGAAAACCGGAGGACCCGGAGAAAAATCCACGCGACCACGGGGTGAAGAGACAGACACGCAAACTCCAAATATACAGCAGCTGCAGCAGGCGTCAGGGTCGGGATCGAACCCATGACCTCCTGCACACCAGGCGAGGTAGTTAACATCTCATAGCCACCGTGATGATGAGATAGACACACGAACTCCAAATATACAGCAGCAGGCGTCAGGGTCGGGATCGAACCCACGACCTCCTGCACACCAGGCGAGGTAGTTAACATCTCCTAGCCACCGTGATGGTGATGAGAGAGACACACAAACTCAAAAAACACAGCAGCAGGCGTCGGGGTCTGGATCGAACCCACGACCGCCTGCACACCAGGCGAGGTCGTTAACATCTCATAGCCATCGATCCAAGCACACGTGAGCACTGTCCAGGCTCATGACCCGCTTAGCTTGCGAGTTCAAACGAGATCTGGCGCATTCCAAACTTGTCAACACACGACATTGTGTGCAGCCCACCGTATGCCATGCTGCGTATAAGACACAGACACACACACAACCCAAAAACCTTTATCATGAATATCGGTCGTGAAAGCCTACGCTGTTACACACAACAACAACGTGCTATATATCCAAACATACGTACGGCGACACGCTTAACACACAAACACACGCAGCACGTCTTGAACTGGGCCCGACGGAATGTAATGAGCAAGTCTGCAGGGAAAACCCAAACAACGGCACGCGGCCTCCATGCGTTTCAAAGGTAATTGGAATAGGCCAGAGAGCGAACATCCCTCTTGCGTTCGGCAGCACGTACCTCAACGTCGCATGTGGATCGTCAAGAAAATGTGGTGGTGGTGATGTGGTGGTGTGGGGGTGATGGGGGTGGTGTTGTGGTGGGGGTGAGGCTGGTGGTGAGGGTGGTGGTGTGGGTGGTGTGTTGGTGGTGGTGAGGGTGGTGGTGAGGGTGGTGGGGGGGCGGTGTGTTGGTGGTGGGGGTGGTGAGGGTGGTGGTGGTGTGGTGGTCACCGTTCGCGAACTCGAGGGCCGCCGCCGCGCGACTGAAGGGCGATCAACAACTGGAGGCCCGGGTCCTACAACGTCCACGCCCCCGCTGCTCCAAGGGGGTTCATATGACGCGTGGGTTCACGCGTCACGTCGAGAGGAGGGCAAGGAGAGGCTTCGAACATCGAAGTGGAGAGCATCGTCGGTTTCGTTGTTTCGTGTCTGGTGGTTTGTTCGTGGCACGAGAGGCGAGTTTTAAAAATCACGGCAAGCGGCGGCGGGGGGGTAAACTCGGGCAGTGAGATTTTTCGCATTGGGCCTGATGACGTCACCCACCGGAAGTTCTGCCCCCCCCTCTCACCCCTCCCCTATCGGCCCTCCCAACCTCTCGGCCCCTCCCCCACCCTCTCGCGACTCCCCCCAACCTCTCGCCCCCCCCCATCCCCCCGGCGCGCCCCACCCCCTTGGCGGTCTCCCCCAGCACCACGTTTATTTATTTAATTATGTTTAAACCAATCACGAACGAGTATATGAATCCGCCATATTGGCTAAGGTTGATGTTCCCCCCCCACCCCCTTAACAACCGCCCGATGGCAATGAGCGGGTGCGGTGACGTCGCCCAGGATTGTCTCCCCCTCCACCAGAAGCCGCGTATAGGCGCCATACTGGATAGGGAAAAGGGCGGGGGGCCATCTTGGATAGGGAAGAGTTGTGAGAAGGGTTTCGTCCGCTCTTGACAACTTCCCTATCCAAGATGGCGCCGATACGCCGCTTATGACGTCACGCGCCTGTGGGGCTTGGAGGCGGAGTCGTGGCTTCAGAGGGCTCCAAATTTAAAAGGCTCCGAGTTGCCCGCGGATTTCTCCCGCGCGCAGCTGTGCTCTGGGCTTGCCCGGTGTTGAATTATCTCCCAACACTTGAGGGGTTATTTTTTTTACTTAAATCAATGGCCTGCAGTGAATGATTTGCAACCCCACGGGTCACGTTGAGAAGTTTGTGCAGAAAGATCGCCTCGTTACGTCGACTTCGGAGACCGACCCCTCGAGCCCGACATTTCCCGGGGAAACCTCGCCCCGAAACCGGTAAGGGCCGCTAGGATAAACGTAAGGCTTGCTCGCGGCCTTGGTGCCACATTCTTTCAATATATACAGTAGCAGATCGTTGAATATTGGTCGTGGTGGATTAAACGTGAGGTAAAATAAATGATTATTGAATGCATTATACATTGATTGTAAATGTAACGCAAATGAATTGATTAGGTATATACATTGACACCGGTTTCAATGTCTAGCTATTGTGAAATTGTGTCTGCTCCCGCGCTCCCACTTGTAACCTCTTACCGTGAACCACACTTGATATTTAGTTGTTTTTAAGTGCACAAAGTGAGATGTGTGTTTCGGTGACCGTCGTTAAGTTGTGAATACTTTGGCGTCGTGGTGTTGAATTAAATAAAAAGGAGAAGAGGGAACGCTGCGTGACGGGCGAACAGTCCAGGTTTTTTGGCGGGTCAACAACAAAAAGGCGCTCATTTTCTTGACGCCTTCGCTCGCGAAATCAAATGAAAATTCAGCAACGCGTATTGTTTTAGAATATCTACATATTTATTACGCATTGCTGACATTGTTACCTTTCGTTTGTGCCGTCTGTGAGTGAATGCGAGTGTGTATTTGTTTTAAAAAAATACGAATTAAATGAGGGGACTCGCCCGTGTAAAGGCGGCAAGCCTGTTCCTCCATTTCGCGATTTGGATTTACGTTGAACTTTGCTGCTTTGCGGGTGGTTTAATCTATCGATTAAACACCGAATATCAGCTCTATATCGGTGAATAGCAATCTCTCGCATGCATTCTCCCTAGTTTCGTGTGATGGTTGGGTTAATAATGGTAACGTTGTGAAATGTACGAGTTTGCGCTTGCTGAGAAGAAACTGCCTTTGTCGCGTTTTAGGTTACTCCAATTGGACGGTAACTTTCACAAACGGGTACTGTAATGAAAACATACTTAAATTTAGGTAATTTGTCGTTTTGTTGTTATTTTACCCAGTATTTCTCCAACGATAGTAGATTTTGAGTCATGTTTAGCAGCACAAGAATTGACAGTTGTGCATCCATTCGTCAGTCATGGATGTGGACGATCGTGACTGAGGGAACACATTCTGATATTCAAGAGGGGACAAAGTTGAACTTGGCACGTACTGTATATAATAGAGTCTGTATTTTAAAAAATATATACATTTTAGAATATCCGCACATAAGTTTGACGGGTTTCACTCGGGAAAGAGTCAAACCAAATGTTCAGCATTCGTTTAAGCCTCATGCGAAACACAATTGTACCATCCGCTATCAATGAAGCAAGCAATTGGCCTTCCATTACGTGTGTTAAAGCTGATAAACAGGTACAAAATTAATTTCTGAATTTGTTGTTTTTATTGCCCTTCTACCTTCACAGATTTGCTCAGAGGAGGAAACAACGCCAGGTCAAGGAGAGACTGACATCCCGAGGCATCCTTTGCAATGCCTGCTGCAGTGCCGATCCTGTTTGTCGACACTGCCGAGCTGAGCACACTCAGCTCTGGTCCTCGTACACAACTAAGCAGCCATGAAGCTCTCTTTCCTTTCACAGAGGAGGTGTTTTTATCCTCCTCTGCCAGTATATTGATGCCTAAGATTGGAGCAGCGTCCCAGAGCAGAGATAGAGACTCAGGAATAGGGCTGGATGAGGACTATTTGCCACGCGAAGCCTCGTGTTCTTCCAGTAACGACAAACCTGAATTGACCACAGGAAATGAAAAGTTTATGGAATTGGATGATTGCTTTGAGCCAAAATGTGACACTGCAGATGCGGGCATCCGTGGTTGTCGCCGGAGTTTAAGGCATTATCCTGTCAGCCCTGCGAAGAAGCCAGCCAAAATGGAACCGACCGCCACGACTCGCCCCAACTTCCCAAAGCATCCGTACGTTGAATCTGCAGCAGCAGGCAGGGGGCACGAGCCGATGTGCGAACATTCGTTAATCGTGTACGACCACGTCACTTTCCCCAGAAGAGATTCCAACAAGCGCTCGCATTCGCGAAGACTAACTCGCGCTTCTTTGCAAGAGATTCCTCCCGGCTGTGGCACAGCCAGCGAGGGTGTTGAGCGTGTAGCCGCGGTGGGTGAAGCTGCTACAGATGGAAGCGCGTGTCGGGTTTTGACCAGATTCGCGCTCAAGTGCAGCCATGTTCGCGAGCCGTCGGGCATTGGTGGAGTTGGCGGTGGCGACTGCGGAAGTGGAGCCAGGGTCTGCTCGCGCTGTGTCCCTGTACCTAATGCGGCGCACACGCCTGCCCTCAGGTGATTTTTGGGTTATTGTTAGCGATTTATTTTTTGTGCAATTGAACGAAATTATTTTGGCGGTGAAACGTTGCTGTATGACTAATTATTTAAAGTCTGATTGAAGGAGATTTTTTGTTTCATTGGGTGCATTTTGGGTGATTCTGTGTCATTTGGTTACTTTAAGTGGTGGTGGTGAAGATAGTGTTGGTGGTGAGCGTTGTGGTAATAGATATGGTGGTGATGACAGTCACCAATTTGATTACATCTGACATTCTTTTCGGTGCCACCGTCAGATTTGCCTGGGAGCTCGCCATCTGCGTCCACAAGTGCCTGAACGTCGACGCCACGTGCAGCACTCCCAGCCACGGGAGGCAGGCGATGATGAACGCATCGGCGCTCGTGAACCCTGAACTGAGAGCACGCCTCGTCCACCTCATCGGCCGCAAAATGGGCGAGGAGCACGTGGACATTCTTGGTCAGCTGGCAGCACGAGATCTCCGACATGTCATTCAAAAGGTCCTGCTGCACCTGCCAGCCCGCGATGTCGCCAGGTGAGCAAACTGCACATACGCTTGAGCTCAAACCATTGCAATTGCTGTTCTCTCCTGTTCCAAACCTTTATAAAAATGTACTGTATCCTGCTTAAGGCCATATCCTCCCATTACTCCAAACATTTTTCCAAATCATGTGGATTATGCCTTCCTGAATCTCTTTATTCACTCATTCATGTCCACTTGACAGTCCTTCATATCCTGGTTCACAATTTCAAACGACCTTTTTTTCTAGACCTGCCTCACGGTCTCTCCGCTTGTGCTTTCATGTTCCCATAATCTTTCTTTGAATGTGGTTTTCCTGTCCATGATAGACTTGGGTAGTTTTAGGGAATTATTGTTTGAAATATTCACCTGAATATTTGCTGCACAATTTTCTGCTGTTATCTAGACAACTCCATCACTCCATGCCATTGCTGTACAACTGCCATAACATTGTCATGTTTTTAAGTACCGTGTAAATTGATTGAAGTGTGCTCTCTATGGCTTTGTAACCAGGGTGCTGGTGGTGAGCAAGCATTGGCAGGAGATCGTCACTGATGAGAGGAAGACACTGCGCAAACACTGGCTCATTCAGAGTGCGGCCAGCAAGCAGGTGGGTGCAACTTATATTGGGCTCTCGTTATCATCATTAGCCATGATCTCGCGACTTCTGGATAAAGGATTTCCCAAGCTGTCTATCATGTTCTCTCGATGCCAATAATCCATCTAGCCTCCTGTACATTAAATTATCTCTTCGCCCTTCCTTGTGGATATGCTGTGGCCCTGTTGTTGGTCTAGACCACCGGTCATCATTCCTTCTAAGTACATTAGACAGTTGAAGAAACTGGTTGTAAGAACACAACTGGAAAAACGCATACGAGTGTTCTTATCGCCTTTCTTTAATCAGAAGACGTTTACCCATTGGGACAAATGAAACATAATTGCATCGTTTTTCAAGTGTGATCTGGGTTCCATGAACAATTTAAGAACACAGTATTAAATTTGATTAGTGAATCATTCGACGCACAGTGGATTCACTAATAACTCGACACTAACATTCTCTACGTGTGAAAGCCTTTTATTTCAGTGTAGAATCGGTCAAACCAATTTATAAATGGTTAAGACTTACTAGAGCGTTGGTTCTCATGCTGACCATAATCATAACCACGTCTCATTGTGGGTTTTGGATGTTTTTGTTGAAATGTTTTTTCATCCCAATGTTCTTCATCCCCAATGTTCCCTATGTCACCTTTCTTTCGCTCCATAGACTCGCATGTCCCGCTGCCTCCATGACATGAAAGAGAATGGGAGTTTATCTACAACCAGGGTGTTGAAACGACAAAATCGCGCATCGCGGGGAAGCAAGTCTGTGGGTCCGGGGGCTACGGAAACAAAGAGTGGTGGTGCCGCAAGAGAGCCAGCTGACAGGGCCAGCCGCTTTTTTAAGGCAAGTTGGGAAATGAGACCGGATGAGACCCCACTCATCATATAGTGCAGTGTTCACTAATTTTCAGAGGGTGGCCACTTTCACCAATAAGACATCAGTGTGAGGGCCGTCACACATTTGAAACCACTGTTTGAAAGCATGATGATGGGGTATTTTCATATTTGTATTGTCGGGGGCCACACTAAAGGCCACCAGGGGGCTGCCAATGGTTCGTTGGCCTTGCAATGAAGAACACTGATATAGTCTGTCTTGGATATACTGTGGCCATATATACCTTGCCCGATATAACAGGTTAATACTAATGTGCAGCTTATTTTTTAGGTTGTGCTCTTTGGCTCTCTGATGCGTTTTCTTGTGTGGTTCGGCATGATGTCCCCAATGTTTTGCTTACCATGGTGGGAGCTTCAAGAACAATTCTTTAAGATGTTCTTAGCACGTGGTATGAACCGTTGGACATCGTGCCGAAAACACGTCAGAAAGCAATGGGGATTTTGGATGGAACCCAAAAAAAATTAAATGTTGTTTGTTTTGTTTTCGCAGGCAGCACGGGAGTTGTGTCAGGACGAGCAGCTCCGCGTGTGCCACCGCTGCAGCTGGCCGGCGCGCTGTACGCGCTCTCACACACGTGCCCTCTGCACAAATGGCTCCTGCGCATACGACTTCTGCACACGCTGCCTGTGTGCGTACCGTGGCATGTGCAAATGCTGCGCCACGCCGTCAAACGGTGGCGCAACCACAGCAGCGGGGAGCGGGTTGCCAGGCAGTAGGCGCAGCCGCCGCAACCTTCAACGGCTCTAATTTGCCAGTTTCGATTCTCTGGCTTTGATTCACTATGGCTGCTCGTAGAGTGAAGTTGATTCTATTGTTTTTCCAGGACACTGGTGAATGAGTTAGAGGTCTCGTTTGATGTCTGTTTTTCTGTGGTATACAGCAGGATTCTTCAACTAAATTAACCGACTGTATATCGTGTTCATCATCTCACGAATCTTTATCGCTTGCTTACAGCTCTTTCTTAAGGTCTTTAGCAACTCACTGTTCTGTATCTCTTTGCCTAGGCGAGATCTCTCTTACTGAGCCATAGTTTGGCAGGACACTCCAAAGCCTTAGTTGAAGAACCCTGGTGTTCAGTATTACTTAATGTCACAGTTAATTTGTCACGCTGTTGTTCTCCTTTACACTCAGGTTTTAAAAAGGTCCTTGCAGTGCTTGCCGAATCATGTGTTCTAATGAAATTGCACTGAACGTACAACCAGCAAGGAGCGTGCAGGGTACACAGTTCATATATTTCTTTTTACATGCTACGTCTTGAAGACATTTGTTTGTGGGACAGTGTTGTGGTAAGAGTTGTTATGTAGTGTGTGATGCCACTTATTTAGACTGTGTGTAAAATGTGCAACTTGGTATGTGTGATATATCTGTAATGTGGAGCCAAAATAATATTCTTGCGGGGCTGTGTCCAAAAAAGCACAAACTATATAACAATTATCCTCCCAGAATGACATTTTGGATAAATATATTTTATATCCCTTTTTTTAAAGATGGGGTATATTTTATTAAACCCTTATCACTGGACTAGTTATTTTTTAGGATTTCTGCTTTCCGTGCCATTTTCATGTCCAGGATTTTACTAAATTGTTTCCGATACATGTGCCTTAATTCCCACCCAGAGATTTACCAAGAAGAAAGACACTGGGCAATTATAGATTATTGTTCCACTTGCTAGGATTGAGGTTGGTTGACAGAATTTGAGACGCATTGTTTGTCAGTGTCAACGCAATCACGTGTGCAACAGTAGTAAACAGTGCATGAACATCTTATAGACTGCTTGTTCCAACGATTTACAGAGACCAAAGCTTCAATGCTGGAAGCTGTCTCACGTTTGTAGAAAAATGTTGCCAACTGTGCCTTTTGAGGTCCATATTTATAATATAAAACCCATCTGTGCCTTAACTGTTAAATGCCCTTATGAAATATTCAATTTGAGTACTATTATGATTGCCAACTGCATTGACGAGACAATGTTTCTGGGGCAAAAGTGTTTTATATTTGCTTGTGCCCTGGTGGTTCGTGTAATGATTAACCATACCAATGTAAGAATGAATTCAGCTGTTTACAATGGGATGTGTGTGAGCTTGTAAATTAAGCGTAAGAGATTAACCCACGCTC
Organism: Lampetra fluviatilis; assembly: GCF_964198595.1. Lineage (NCBI taxonomy): Eukaryota > Metazoa > Chordata > Hyperoartia > Petromyzontiformes > Petromyzontidae > Lampetra > Lampetra fluviatilis. The sequence continues at coordinate 11,394,028 of NC_136296.1, forward strand.
AGATTTCGGATGTATTCGTACAGCTGTATTGTTTCCTGTTTAACAATGCAATAGCCATATACTTGAACTTTTACGAACAGTACATACAATTTTTTTTAATGGTTTAATGCAAATCTGACAAGTTGTATTATAACATTCTGGTGCGTGGTAAGTGGGCTTAATGCTTATTTAACTACAGATTCGTTTTTAAAGTTACTGATGCCTGTCGGCAACTTGCACACTTGCTGTTTTACACAAGGTTGCAAATATGCTGTGATGAATAGTGGATACCTGTTTACAGTCTATGCGGGGTGCCTGCTGCTTAAATATATTTTTGAATGAAGACTTTCAGTGTAGCTTGCCTTGAAAAGAACGCGTTGCAAGCCACTGACTAAAATGTAATTGTCACAGATTAAAATGTGATTTTTTAAATGTGCTTTAAAATGTATTATATTGTACGAGTGCATTAAATGTAAATAAATTCAAATATTAAATCCTTATCGTACTTATTGTCCGGGTATGGTGTTAAAATGCATCTGATAGTGTCGTCGAAAAAACACTTGATTAATGCAACGAGAACTCAACTCTCCTTCCCTTTTTATTTTACACACTTTCTTTTAACTCGCTGTTGTTACCTCAAATCTTGTAACTCAATTGTAACCCACTTCCCAATGTGGTATCGACTGCAAACTTGGTATACTTATGTCATACTGATGACAATACTTTATTCTATCATACAAAATATATTTTTAAACATTATTTTTTTGATGTTATGTTTCGGCTTGGGTCTAATTGTCCACGCTCAACTAAAGTTGGCTGTAATTGGCCCGGTACCTTACATCATGGCAAGCTTCGGGGCCACTTCCTGGAGTCGTGGACTTCTGCCATTACTAGTAGATTCATAAAAGCGTGGTTAAAAAAGTTTTTTTTTTAAATATTACTTATTGAGGCTAAAGAGGCTGTCATCGATCGCGGCGGAGTTTCTGCGAGGTGCAGAGAGACTGCAATTGTAATTTGATGGAGGGAATTCGGGCATGAAACGTGAAACTTCACCAAAACAACACGACTAATTGTATTTGATCGCATGACAATATTCTGACGGTTAACAGACAGCAGAGGCGGAGAGTAGCATAGGTGGGACAAAGTCATTGTTATGCAAGTCCAAGTCGAGTCGCAAGTCATCAAATTCATGACTCGAGTCTGACTCGAGTCCAAGTCACATGACTCGAGTCCACATCTCATAGGTGGGACAAAGTCATTGTTATGCAAGTCCAAGTCGAGTCGCAAGTCATCAAATTCATGACTCGAGTCTGACTCGAGTCCAAGTCACATGACTCGAGTCCACACCTCTGGAGAGTAGTGGTGAAGTGGATGTGTGCACTGCTCTGAGTAGCAGCAATTAGTTGTACTCCTCGCCACGACTCCCAGAGGCAGACGTAGATGGATGGTACTCGACTGAATAAGAACAAGAACAAAACCGGTCTACAGTTGCCTTCGTTTCACGCACGCATGTTACGATGGTCACATTCGCTAACAGTTTGTGGTGGTTGTGACAAAAACACCTTTGGTTATTTGAGCTGGTGGGCTGGACAAAACTGAGCACTATTGTAGATGTAATGTCCATAATTGAGTGCTGGAAGATATGTTTTCCGGCCTGCACAAATCTTTGTTGTGAGTTTTCTTGTAATTTATAGATTTGATCGATCACTTTGCGTTAATATGGGGGGCAATATCGCGGAGGATAGACCACACAATCTGAGAATTTTGTCAGGAAGGAGCCGTGCGATTCATTAACCAGCGGAAGAATTTGTGGGTGACATGTCCGTAGGTCCGTAGTGCAGGGAGGGGCTGGGTGGGGAGGGAGGGGCTGGGTGGGGGGTGGGAGGGGTGGGGCTGGGTGGGGAGGGGCTGGGTGGAGTGGGTGGGGAGGGTGGGGCTGGGAGGGGAGGGGCTGGGTGGGGAGGGGCTGGTCACCCCGTGGTGCCCTTATAAAGCTCAACGTTTAACCTACTCACGCCGGCTTGTGCCCGCCCTCACAGTCAGGCATATTTGTGGAATACACCACGCCGCCGCTGACCCTGGCCATTGACCGAACAACCCAACGTTCCTACCAGCTCCCTCCGCAGGACAATGTGTTCCGGGATAACTTCGCGAATTACGAGCTTTTTCTAACACAAATTGCGCAAATCTGCTATATGTGGGGGCTCATGGTACGTTAAAGGGGCTGTTTGTAGAATTGACATCCAAATAAAACCGTTGAAAAAGACTCAACCTTTCTACTAAACAAATCGGCACAGTTAAGTCCGTGCGGCATAAAACAAACAATTGCTAAATTAAGTTTAAAAAAACCTTAACCTCCGTCGCTTTCCAGGTAGCGCTCCGTTACTCCGGCCCACGTTTACGCATCGTCGTTTTTGCGAAAGTGTTTTAAATCCATCGATCCATCCTTAACGATCAATCTTTAGAAAAATAAATCCATTTCCTATTTAAATTAGTTTATTTATCCATGTAAAAAATATTTTTTTCTATTGTAAGCCAATTTAAACACTTGTACCGCGAGAGATTCTAACTCACAATTGTATTCCCGCATTCTGAAATGAGAATCGATTCACAAAAAGTCTACAATCGATACATTCCAAATTCTCCCTCCTGGGGAGCGCTCATTGGTCGAGCCGCCGACCTTCACCTTTCGTAGCCAATCAGAAACGGCATTTCGTTCCTACGTGCCTTCACACTCCCCCAATCAGAGAGGGCCTTATTAATTGGTCGAGCAGCCAATCGGAACGCGTCTTCTATTGGAAGCTCGGCCTGACGTTCTAACCTTGAGCCGATCGTGACATCTAGTTCCGCGTTTCCTCACCGCTTTAAACAAACACCGTAAGTACTCATTTATTGGTGCTTTTAACGCCTTAAAATGTCTTATTCGTAAACGCCACTGCTTTAGGAACAACATTGGAGCTTTATTAAGTTGTCGAATGAATGAAATACGTTCGGGCCTAGTCGACGCACGCGACGCCTACGGACTTGCCTGAGTGACCAACCCCGGAGGCCGAGAGGATCTCGGGCCGAGCGAACGGCTCTTTAATAGGGAGTTGAACACCACTTTTACGGGCTACGTTTCCTGGCGGGCTAATGTTCAATTCAGGACGGATAACACCGCTGGCTTTTAAAAATAGTCACTGAATACTGTAGATTAAATTCCTTACCAGCGATGCGTAAACTCGTGATACAGTTCCAACGTGATATTCATGAAACAGAATTAGCTACTTACAGACACTCTGCTGGAATTTGTTCAGTATTTCTCACAAGCTGATGGACACTATGTTGTTGGAATAGCTTGACCTTTATCTGCGTGCGGTGGTTAATTTAGGAAGGGTGATTTGCGAATAGGCAGACGCGAGTAAAGGTCATCCTAAGGCCTGATTTAAGAACTCGGCGACCGGTGCATATCTTAAGTGGCTTCTGAGCTGTAAATTTAAATAAGAACACGTGCAATGAAACATTTATTTTTGCAACAAATACGACGTTTTACCGGACAGTCATGTATTCGAACCCGATATAATATGCAGGGTCCGGAACTGTGTGTCATTGTAGCACCGAAAGCTGAACGTGTTCACCACTGACGGTGATGAACCTAGCCCCTTGGGAGTTTGCGGTTCCTCCTCACGGCTATAAAACAAGTGGCGGGTGATGTCTCTGAAGCATTCTAGATTAGAAGTTTTCGTGACTGCAAGGATCCATACTCTTTGGTTATTTCGGTAAAGTCACGTCGTGATTTAATTGAGTTATTTTCATTTTTTAAATATTTGTTTTATTTTTCATCTACGTGACTTTACCGAAAGAACCAAACAGTCTCTGAAGCAGTCCTAGGTCACGCACATTCACCAACCTCAACGTGAAGCATGGCCCAATGACCCAAGGGAGGAGGAGGAGGTCTTCATCTAGCAGTGGATTGACTGAAAAGCGTTAGTTACAAAAAAGACATGTCGCCCGATTGTGCCCTATGGTTTTTAAATATCCTTTAGTATAAAACTCTTTTTGGGGGATCCCCCCCTTATTATGATTCAAGAGTTGGATCGAAATTAACTTAATGTTCCCAGCTGCTCATTGAGTGAGATGTATATTAAATGTGATTGAATCCATTGTAGTAATTTCTCAATCGCTTTCTACGTGATTCTGCAGCATTTAATTGATGAAGGAAGCCAACTGGGAAGACACTGAGTCATTGGTTTCACAAAATTTGCTTTCTATTCCTTTTTTCGTATGGCCGATGAAGATGCAGAGCAACAACCTAAATTTCACATTCAGGTGGTCAAGCCAAATAACCGCGTCAGGAGCAGCGATGACACCATCGTATTTGTGGATCGGACATTGTGTCGTTATGCGTTGAATGGTCTCTTGCTGTATATTGCAGACTAACGTGGAAGGCACCTAGTCTTCCGAGTAGCGGAAAAGTAGAGGCCTCCTGATTAGTGGTATGTTGTTTATAAGGCAGTGTTCATCATTAGTATGCACTGCTATCAAGTGCTGTAAATCCACAATGCAGGCAAAAAGAGTCCATATATGGGTGAGATGTACGTGTGTGTGTGTCATTTTACTTTAAACAAAATATTATTGCGCCAAATATACAATGCTACTTCCTGTGCGCATCCCCGCGATTACGAATTCTGGTATATTTTTTAGCCAGATGCGGTTGTGTGGGTCAAATTCCCTTTCCAAAGCACCCTCGAGTCGAGGCCCTTCTAGCAGTAGCGTGAGCAATGGCTGCACTATATGTATATTTCTTGTTAAATAAGATTAATTACTCGACTAATTTATTTAGGAAATGTCCACAAACGAGAGAGTGCAAGCTCACCACTGACAGACCACGTAAGTAGAACCCGTGGTCTAGAGCCTCTCGTGTCGAATGACAGCAGCTTGATTAGCATGTCAGCGTTGTTTCAGCTGGACGTGTTTTTGCTTTATGTTTGTTGAGTGTTGTTTATTTTCAGGGAGCTTCTGCAGCATACCCAATATTCTGGGGTGAGTGCCTGGCTTTGAGTGGTTGTGTCGTGCGCGTTTGCTTCCTTTTAACGTAATGCCCCCTCGGGGCTTCTTATGCTGCAGTGCAAGATGTCGGGCATCGTGGCAAGACTGGCCAAGCCTCAGATGCGTGGTCATCTGGGCAAGCGGCTGCGTATACACCTCCCTATCGCCTTCGGCCTCTCCATTTTCACAGCCCTCGGATACAAGGTGCTTACACTTGCCATCCGCCATCACCACTTCTGTCCAAATAACGCATTTTTTTTGTTTTGTCGTTGTGCTTTGACAGGGCCACAGAGAGGGGAAGGCAGATTGGGTTGTTTGTCCATGGCCTCAGATCTTAGGGGGGGGGTCCTCATAAAAAATGACAATGGGCCTCGGAGAGAGGCCAAGAATGGGCCCTCAGATCGGGCCTCATTTGTCATTCTGCCCCAGGCCTCCATAAACATTTTGGCAGCTATGTACTTTGTATCCATTACCATTGTCATAGCCATCCTCATCAGCGTCATCATGAGTATTGGCCATGTGGTGCTTATTTTTAGAATAGGTTTTGCCCAGGGATAACTCTCAACTAAGTACATGAAACAAATATTTAAACATATTGACTCAAGGCCCCATTAACCTGCATTTGGCTCATTCGAAATAAATAATTTTCACATTTCTCCCTGCAAGATTGATAGTTGAGGCAAGTGATTTTCGTTTTGTTAACCTTTAGCTGTGACTCCACTGTTGTCTTGTGTATGACTCCCTACAGTATTTCACATTTTTTAAGTTGATCAATGGAGGCAATTAGGTTTTTATACAACGAGAATTATTTATAGATAACGGCAAAGCCGTAAAGTTAAATGATTTGGAGGAGGCGTACCAATGTGACTTTTATTAACTTGTTTTATGAGCATTGCCTTTAGCCAGTTGTTAGTTATGTTCCACAAACCAACCTCAGCCCTTGAAGTAACATCGTTTATCTAGCAAAGTCTCACTAATTGCAACACTCTTTGTCATTTGGATCAAAGGAATCATGCATTAGAGTGCATTGTCATATCCATTTTAAGGCGTATTGTGTATGCGGGGAGGCAAGGTAGTTCCTGCAGAGAACATACCACTTATATGAAGAGATGACAACTGAAACCCATTTGCTGATATGAACAAACCTATTGTGTGTATTTGTGTTTTTGAAGTACGGTGTGATGGAGCCAAGGAAGCAAGCGTACGCCAACTTCTACAAGAACTACGATGCCCAGAAGGAGTTTGAGGCCATGCGGAATGCGGGGGTGTTTGAGAGCGCAAAGCCTGACAGCAAGTGAAATGGGTACGTTCACGTTTTATTTAAATTCCTTAGACAGGTGACAGAGCAAGCCAACGTTGTATGGGAAGAGAGAGTTTGAGTTAGCAAATTGTATTTAATTGACTTGGTCTACAAAGGCAGTTTGCACTGAATGTGTTAAGCTATGCTTGGAACATCAGAGGCTGGAGACCTTGGTCAGGATGTCTAGCCAGCCAGCTGTTGTAAAAATTGAGCTCCAAAGAAGTGATCGAATTTTGTAGCTAGCTGTAAACGAGTCATCATTGACGTTGCATATCAGATGATTGAAAAGGTGATGGTGAAATAAAAGATGATTGTGTGTTTTTTGTTTTGTTTTCAGGCATTCAATAAAACTGCATCACAAATGACCACTCTGGGCATCACTGCTGCACACTGCTGGATTCACCGGTTATAAAATTGAAAAAAGTGGTCACAATCGTCAATGATATTTAAAAAGCATTATTTTCCATGACTGTATATTGGTCTGAAATAAAGTACTGCTCTGCCCACCTATTTGAGTCTTGTGTATATTTTTATTAAAACTGACGTGATTAGTCGATTGAGTGGATGAATTGACTGCCATATTCGTGGTTGATTACTTGAACCCCTTTAATAATGGTGGCCGCCATGCCATTATGTCGTCCGAAAGCAGGAAACAATATTGCTTCCAAGAAATGTTTAATTTCACAAGCCGTCTCCATAGGGCAATGCGGCTGATGATGCTGACATTATCCTCCGCACACCACCTCCTGTTTTTACTCAATACTTAGCAATTGAATCCGTTAAGGTGAAATGACTGATGAGTGTACGGCCCATTAAATTGTGTTTTGGATCGATTTGGATTCCGAAGTCTGACGATCCAGACTGATCGGCCCCCATTCCGAGACACTAACCGGGCACGTCTAATTCTCAAGGTGACCTTCGGTGTGTGATGTCGTGCCCGGTTTGCACTGAGAAGGTGGAGGAATACAATAAAATAGATTTCCTTTTCGTTTCAGGTGAGTAACTTCCCATTTTTCAAAACGAAATTATTTCTCTTTTAAGAGCCCTGTGGCGTAGACGTGCTGCGATTTGTAAGTTTTCAAGATAAATCTTAGTACGGCTGTGGAGTTTTGTCGGGCATAGCTTATGGGTGCTTTTTTATTCTGACTCCAAAATGCATTTGATTGTAAAAATATGGAAAGAACTTGCAACATGTGTCTCCAGGTCATGATTGTGTTACGTTTTTGGATGGATGTATAAGAAATGTATCCATCTTATCATTGTATGCTGGGCCGTGAGGGTTGGTGAATGGAGTTGGGAGTCTGCGGGACCAGTTCAGATATTGCTTGCCACTGATGTTAGCCGTGGATGTGATTACAACTTGAGTTGATGGTTTCATAGCGCTCCACTCTAGAACAGAACTCGTCAAATCAGGAAACGGTGTCATATTTCAACATGTGAAATCTATGACCCAGAGAGGCATTGGCATTCATGGTAAAAATGTTGCTTTCAAGAAATGTTGAATTTCACGTTAGTTAATCCGTTGCAAAGCTTAGCATTAATTTAGTTTTCATTAGGAGTATGTGTGCGTTCATGAATATCATGGTAGAGTTATGAAGATGCTGCCATAAAAAAAATATTGCCATCGTACAATTGTCAGCGGTTTTAACGATGGCCAGCTGCAACCCTCGGCAAAATTATATTGTATTCCGTTCACTTGCAAATGCTTCCACGAGCCAATGTTTTGAGTGATTCCACTAAACTTAAACGTGTACATTCCCATGAGGGTCTGCTTTCCATTCTCTACAATGAGTATGCATCAAGTCGACTGGGACATTCATTTGCTCCTCATTTGTAAACACGTTTATTATTAGTCATTGATTTTTTTGGGTTAGGCCACGTAATGAGATGGTCAATATTTTGGTAATGTAGCACTCACTGTTTAAACAAAGACTAATTTACATTCGTAATGAGCATTTCATCCAAGGATCCCAATGCGCCGTGTATGGAAAGCAGAAAATAAGACGGAGCCAGTGTAAACGACCAAAACTATGGGGAGAATTCTATTTTAAAGCGGAGAGTTTTCACGGCAGATTTAAATAGCTCTTGATTCTAATTGTCGTATTGTCAGATGCAACGCGTCCCATCGCCAAGGCCCGATCGCCTCCAGGAACGGAGCCTTAGATATTCAATTGGCATTTACGAAAATCGCGAGACTTGTATCCTCTGAAACGATAACAAAAATGTGCAGGTAAATGCCAGCAGAAATTTTGAAACATCGAGGGCAAGACTGAACTTGGCAGGTGTCTGCAGAATGTTTGGGGTGGTGCCGATGAGACGACTTTGTGTCTAACCATAGAATACTGCAGGAAATTTCGATTTAAAGCTTTCGTCACTGCAGGGATTCATCTTCTTGGTTCTTTCGGTAAAGTCACGTAGAAGGGCAATAATAAAATAATAAAAATAAAACAATAACATGCAATTCTCACGACGTTTCGGCCACAATGCAAGCAGCCGTCCTCAGGTGAAAATTTAAATTAATAAAATAATTTAAAAAAATCACGACTTGTGTTACCTCCGAAACGTGATTTTTTATTACTTAATTTTTAATAATTTAAATTTTTTACCTACGTGACTTTACCGAAAAAACTAAGAGTATGTATTCTTATTTCGGCTTCTCGACGCCGGTCTGAGACCCTGCCCCGTTAGGGTCTCTGCAAGAAGTCCTCGTGGGTGGAGGAGGGAGCTCGATGGTTGGCTAACAAACCCCAATGGCTGCATCGAATCAATCGCTCCTGTCAGGAACTCGGGGTTAGGAAGAAGGGGACTGACTAGCTTGGGGATTTCTCAGCAGGGATTTTTTAAAGTCGGGTGGATACAATGAGGGCTTAGCCAGGAGGAATGATCCTAAGGGGGTGCTACTGGAGGGTGGATACACCCATACTTGCCTTGAGTTCAGAATGTCGTCCTTCGGAGTTGGAGGTTAAGTGTAACTTAGTTTTATCGTTTACGCACGTCGTTACGCACCGGACAAAGTGAACTGTCAATTTTTTTTTAATTAAGAAAGCTCAATGGATAATTGCCACGGTGCGTAGTAACTTAGCACATTTCCTTATTAAAATGCATTGATGTGGAAGTATGACCGATCGCGCTGCCACGCAATTAGCTTAATTTCCATGCGAGAGACTCCCAGGGCAGCCTCCCCACGCAATCAACATACCACGTGGCACTGTGCCATTCTTCATCGGTGTCGTGGGGAACATTGCCCTTCCTGAGGGCCTCGTGGGCCTTTTATTCACCTTTGGTGGCTCACGCTCGAACACAAAGATAAAGGTCCCCCCCCCCCCCCGATATAGCCTCCACAGACTGTTGGGGCAAGAGCCGTTCGCGAGTAAGCAGCACCTGGGGGTGGGTGGCCAGCGCCACATGCCGGCCGCTCTTTGTCTCCCCAGTGGGCGATGTTGAACACACCGCACCAGGTACTCATTTAAGGGCTAAGTCGACCTAGGGGAGTCCCAGGACCGGTGCAGGTAATGTCATCGTTGGTCGCGAGCGGGAACCAGCTGCTGCACCAACCACCGCTCCCCCACAAATCTGATCCGCCTTAGCGTCTCATTGTCGTCGCTCCATCTCCACGTGGGATGGACCCCCCCCCCCGATGCCTGCCTTTCATTCTCACCGAGTCATTCATGACGGATTGGTGGTGGTGACGATGTGTCACACACACACACAGCAGTGGCCGCATGAGGGCGCTACTGACTTGCAATGTCTTCGTTCGCAATCCTCGCACTAATTGTTGGGAAACACGTTGTCCTGCGGAAGGAGCTGGTAGGAACGTTGGGTTGCTCGGTCAATGGCCAGGGTCAACGGCGGCGTGGTGTATTCCGCAAATATGCTCGACTGTGAGGGCGGGCACAAGCCGGCGTGAGTAGGTTAAACGTTGAGTTTTATAAGGGCACCACGGGGTGACCAGCCCCTCCCCACCCAGCCCCACCCCTGCCACCCCCCACCCAGCCCCACCCTCCCCACCCAGCCCCTCCCCACCCTCCCCTCCCCACCCAGCCCCTCCCCACCCTCCCCTCTCCACCCAGCCCCACCCCTCCCATTTTTTGATTCACGACGGACGGACACAATAATCCCCTGTGGGCTGGTGTAACTAGGGGGTTCCTACCAGTAAAACTCAGTTTACTGTACAAGAATACGGGGCAAATCGTGTGGGTTGACACGGTACGGTATTCCAAAGAGATTTGACCTGTTTACGACGATTAAACACCATGACCGCCTCAAGGTCAACCCCGATGTGTGTGACTTTATCTGCACAAACTTGATACGTTTCATCTCAATTTTGCCTGTTTACCCACAAGTGCACTATATTCGATTACGCGTTGTACGTGTGTGTGTGTGTTGGAGTTCTTTTGTAACGTCCGTAGTATCCAGCAGCCGGATTTCACGCGCTGTCTATCAGATTTCGTGTCGTTATAAAGATTTAGGGGTGTGGAATATCTGGGACGAGCGGATAGCCAGAATGATTTGACCTCGAAACCACTCCATCATCATCTATTTGACTCGTAGCCAGCAATGGGCTACGCTTGACTTCTATCAGCATTAGTCACGCTCGAGTTGAGCCAAAGTTCACTTTTTGTAAGTGTTGAGCATGAAACTTAAGCAATGTAGAACTTTGATTTGACCATGCTCTTTCCATATCTCATTTCGCTGCGTCTCTCTCTGTCTGGCTGTCCTTGATGTCTCTCTCTCTCTCCATATCTCTCCATCTCTCCTTTCTGTGTGTGCGTGTCTTCGTGTCCATATCTCTCCATGACCTCTGTCTGCGTGGTGTGCGTGTTTCTGTGGCTGTGTTTTTCTCGTTGTCTCTGTCTCTCCATACCTCTCCAAGTCTTCTTTCTGTGCCCCTCTATCTGCGTCTGTGGTGAGACGTTAACTACCTCGCCTAGAGCTCGTGGGTTCGATCCCGACTCTGACGCCTGTATATTTGCAGTTTGCGTGTTCTCTCCTCTCTCCCCGTGGTCGTGTGGACTTTTATCTTCCGGATCCTCCGTTTTTTTCCCTCCATATTAAGAAATGTTCGTTTAGATGATCTTCCTGCTATAAACTTCCACGCGACAAGCCTCTGCGTTGAGCTATCATTTGTTATAGCCAGGTGGCTTCTTCTAAAGAGCTCTATACAGCTCATTGGGCCTTACCCTGTAAAAGCAAAAGTATTTTTTTCGTGAGTTTAGTTCAGTAAAGTATTCTTCACTCGGACCCTTTCTCGCCTGAGCATCACAGGGGCCAACTTAGCGCGGAGAAGTTTCTGCTCGAACCTAGGCGCTACCCAACAGTGGCATCGTTCGTTACGATTTTATTGGTTCTTGAAATTAATTTTTTAAATCTCTTCCCCCCCCCACTACTCACTCGCCCACCCCACCGACCCCCACCCCCCCAATGATGGTGAGCGCGCACCCGTGAAGGAAACGTGGCAACACGAAGCCTTTAAACTTTAATGACAACACCTTCCACTCGTAGATTCATGGCGCCAGTAATTTCACGGATCCGCGGCACAGGCACGAGGAGTTTTGAGGTCACATTTTTTTTTATTTTTTACAAAATAAATAAAACAAACGTCATCTTGGGTCTCAACATAACTTGACACAGGCAATGTCAAACTGCCAACAGGTATTAATTAAGAACTAAAGTTGAGCTTATACTGGTAGGAACCACCTGGTTCCATCAGCCCACAGGAGATTATTGTGTCCGTCCGTCCGTCGTGCATCCAAAAATGGGAGGGGTGGGGCTGGGTGGAGAGGGGAGGGTGGGGAGGGGCTGGGTGGGGAGGGTGGGGCTGGTTGGGGAGGGGCTGGTCACCCCGTGGTGCCCTTAATAAACTCAACGTTTAACCTACTCACGCCGGCTTGTGCCCGCCCTCACAGTCGGGCATATTTGCGGAATACACCACGCCGCCGTTGACCCTGGCCATTGATCGAACAACCCAACGTTCCTACCAGCTCCCTCCGCAGGACAATGTGTTTGTATACACATGAGCTGCTGTTAACACTTGATGATGATGCTGGGTGTAATCTCCATCGAAACGTCGTGTACAGCTCATAGCTGTCAACCCATACGGTTTACCCCGGAATCTGGTCCATACGGCGTACAGCCGTTTCAATACGGGCAAAACAATGTTTTAGTCTATTCGTTTGTGTTTTTCCTTTGTGATGGAAATTGTAGGATGAACGTTGAGAATTATAAGGGGCATGAGGTGACCAATACGGTCTGAATTGGTCTGTAATAAGTTAGGGCACTGATAAGGGGTGACAGGTATGGTATAGTGTAGTGTATAATGTAGTGCATAGTGTAGTGTAGAGGATGAACGTTGAGATTTATAAGAAGCACGGGGTTGTCCAGTAAGGTCTGAATTGGTCTGTAATAAGGTAGGGCACCGAAAAGGAGTTGTCAAAACGTTGCTCGCTTCACAATATCCCACCGGGGTTTAGCTGAGAAAGCAACATCAATTCTAGATTTGAAGCTTTCGTGACTGCAAGGATTCATAATCATAGTTCTTTCGGTAAAGTCACGTAGGTAAAAAATGAAATTAAAATTAATAAAAATATAAATAAAATAATGTAATAAAATAAAATATTTTATTTTTTATTTTTATTAACTTTAATTTCATTTTTTACCTACGTGACTTTACCGAAAGAACTAAGAGTATGGAAGCAACATCAATTTGGCAACGCTCTGCCCGTGACGTTACCAGCAACTGGGTCGGATCGGCTGTGCCGGGATGGTGGAGGGCGCAGCTGCAAATCGGCACCGTAGCCACGCTACGATCTCGTCCAATAAAAACCACTAACTGACTGCGAAGCTCAAGTCGAGGCGTTCAACATCCGTTCTCGAGAACGAGTTAACGACGCCATCTGCTCCTTTGCCTGCCAGGGCGTTCCGCTGCAGATCTCGGGCCGTTTGTGGGTGAGGAGAGGCGGTGGTGTCGTCGCGGTTCGTGCTGCGCTACGAACCCCTAGGTCGACTCAGCCTCAAATGAGTACCTGGTGCGATGTGTGAGCATCACTACTAGGGAGACAAAGGCGGTCGAGGGTGGTGTTGGCTACCCACCCCCTCGTGTGCCGTGCTGGCCTTCAGAGGTACAACTCGCGAATAGCACTTGCCTCCAACAGTATGTGAAGGCTACACGGGGGATCTTTGTCTTTGCAGAGGCTGCGGCGCCACAGGCGGAGTTTGACTTGTCGATGTGGGTGGGGGTGGACGCGCAAAGGGGTTCGCTCCGTCACTCTCGTCAGTTTGTTTACCGTCAGTTTGTCTACCATCGTAAGAAGTCTGCGATGTTAGAGGATAAGCCGGAAGAGCCAAGTGCGGTCTTCTTGATAGGAAAATAAACGCCACCTGTGCATAGTTTGCTCTCAGTATGAGTTGACATTTTTATTAATATATATAATATTTTTTTTTACCAATTCCTAACTTTGTCATAACTAATGTAATGCATAACTTTAATCCTTGCCCAGGGCAAACGTCAGTGGATCAATTGTTTGCTAGTGGGAACACATATGTTTTACCCAGGAGAATATTTAGCAGAAGCAACATTCATTTATACCGGCCTAATTCGCAGTATTAGCCCCGAGGGCCAGCCGGTCACCTTTGAATATCAATTCGTATTCGGTACACGCGCGCCAGCCAGGAGTGAGAGACTCACAATTGGAAGGTTGCCGGTTCAATTCCTGGCCTGGGGATTGACTAAATCGTGGTCTAACTGGGTTATTTAAAATGTGACACTTTGTGCAGAAAGTCAACAGTGGTTGTCATCCATAATAGAGGTTTGTTGTTGGGTCAGACCGCGTTAATATAAAGGCGTCGTTAAACCCAAACACACCACCCGACACAGCCAATTGATAAGGTTTGTCACGTAACCAAAACGTGCCAATTCGTCGTTACTTCAGCACACCGCGTGTGTGTTGGGCAGTAAACCCACAACAATCACAATTCGGGTACACACCGGTTGTGTGTTGGATATTGGCTGTCATATTTCATAGACTATCCCTCTTACCCGCCCAGCCATAGGAATGTGGAATTTGCGACATTTTGCAGTGAGTGGGCTGTAAACGGGAGACCGAGCGCCGGACGAATTCGAGCACGAAGTGACTTGCCCCTGTTGGCCCTGACGCCTTGACACGCACGGCATCCAGCGAGAACTTGACAGCGCGACCCAAGATGACAAAACTCTGCCGAAGGGCAATGTCCACTTGATCCGCATTGCTTCACAGAGAATTAACATCTCACAAGGGAGCATCGAGGCGGCCTTGAGGTCAGAATACACGAGCATTGGCGGTGTGTGTAGAGGGCAGGGAGGGGCACTTTGCACTGAACTCATCCTCAACAGAACTTATTTTAAAAGTTAATGACAGCCAAGGTTTTAAAAAAAAATTCTAAACATGGTAACGAAGTACAGGCCCCAAGGCTCAAACCTCAAAGCAGCCAGCAATAATCAGCGCTATTGAAAGTGTGTTTGTACGTTGAACCTCTTTTGCACAGTACGTAGCGAACCGCGCTGATCGGAGGTGCGATGGTGTACGAGAGATCGGGTGACAACGTTTCTTGAATCGAGCAGGGTTAAACTGGTAGGAACCTCCTGGTTGCACCAGCCCACAGGGGATTATGTGTCCGTCGTGCAGGGAGGGGCTGGGTGGGGAGGGAGGGGCTGGGTGGGGAAGGGAGGGTAGGGAGGGGCTGGGTGGGGAGGGTGGGGAGGGTGGGGCTGGGTGGGGAGGGTGAGGAGGGGCTGGATGGGGAGGGTGGGGCTGGGTGGAGGGTGGGAGGGGTGGGGCTGGGTGGGAAGGGGCTGGTCACCCCGTGGTGCCCTTATAAAACTCAACGTTTAACCTACTCACGCCGACTTGTGCCCACCCTCACAGTCGGGCATATTTGCGGAATACACCACGCCGCCGTTGACCCTGGCCATTGACCGAGCAACCCAACGTTCCTACCAGCTCCCTCCGCAGGACAATGTGTTTGTAAGAATCTTAATTTGGAGCTTTCGTGACGATGGGAGGGAATTCCAAAGCATAGCAGTGTGATTTGATTCGCACATTCGGTGCATGTTGTATGCCACATTCTCTTGACTCCTTTCCCACAGCTGTATTCTCTATGTAATGCACAACGGTGCACTTTTTTTACAACGTTTTTTTGTAAAGGTTTCCACGCTCATCCTGCTATCGTACATAGTTGTGATGTAGAGACAGAATTATCTCTGTTAAAACAATGGTAGCATTTGCCACCCTGGTGGGCAACGATAAGTTATTATTGGACCAATTGCCCAATAACCATCAATCATGTGGTCAGTGTTAATATTTCCTTACAATAGGCCCTGCTCTGCATCCCCATGATGTTGGCAGATGTCCTACCCATGACCCAACACAGATAAATGCCACCACGTGCCGTGTTAACATAATGCATACATAATAATGACATTTATACATCGTTTTTCATCAATGATCTCAAAGCGCTGTACAGGACACAGCAGCAGCGGACGCTCAGCATAAACATTATATTATAAATATTAAGAATCATTTACTAAATGAAATGAACATTTAATAAGCGGAAGCGTGTAACTAGGTTTTAAGGCGCATTCAAAAATGTCCACAGACTCCGAGATCGCTGATAAATCGTAGAAGATCATTCCACAGCCTGGGGGCTACACGGGAAAACTCTTGGTCACCCATAGACCGAAACCTCGACCTGGGAATTCAGAGAAGTTTAACACGCAGTAGGCTTTCGCGACCAATGTCATCCATAATCGAGGTGTTTTGGGTTATATCGTGTAAATATATAAATGTGTCGTTAAACCCGTCACCACCCGACACAGTTGTTGAAATGCAAATTCCTTTGTCAAGGCGTCTTCCTCCTCTAATCCAGCTTAAAATACGCTGCCAAGCTTGGTGGTGTTCATTCAGACGCTGTCTTTCCGACAGCCCTGTTCTTCACCTGAGGACGGCTGCTTGCGTTGTGGCCGAAACGTCATGAGAATTGTATTTTATAATGTTTTATTATTATTATTTTATTATTTCCCTTCTACGTGACTTTACCAAAAGAACCAAGAAGATGAATCCCTGCAGTCACGAACGCTTTGAATCGAAATTTAGTAAGGGTTGTCACGTAAACAGAACGTGGCAATTCGTCACTAGTACAGCACACCGGTGTGTTGGAGAGCCAAGCCACAACATTTTGTAAATTTTGTAAATGTTGTGGCTTGGCTGTACTAACGACACATTTACATATTTACGCGATCTCACCCAAAACACCTCGATTATGAATTCAGAGAAGATCTGCACCATGCTCAGATCTTAGGGACCTTGAGGGGACGTATGTGTGCAGCATGTCAATGATATGGGCTTGGGGCTAGATGGTTCACTGCTTTGTAAGTTAACAATATGATTTTAAAATTGTATTGTATGTGAAACTGGAAGCCAGTGCAGCGAGGCCAAAACGAGTGTAATACGATGTGAAGAAGGCGTTCTGGTTAACACTCGAGCAGCCGCATTCTTAACACACCGCAAATTGATCATCACCTTCTTAGCCACGCCAGAGAGCAAGACATCACAATCGTCTCTGCGACATGAGCTGAAGGGATGAAGTGTCCATGGTTAACGCCGCGTCTTTCCCCGCCCACTCTAAGTGATGAATAATTCTGTCTTGGCGGAGGAGGTTGACTCGTCGGAGACTAAAAACAGCTGAACCATCTACTTCTTAATAACATTACTAAAATAAAAATGATCTTATTTAAAATTTATCCTGGAAAACCTTGATGCTTCTCTCTTTTTAAAGCGTCATTTTTTGTCTTGCCTTGTTGTTAAGTGCACCCTTCTTGAGTCCATTTGCCTCTATTTTATTTGTTTTACTAAATTATATATTTAGAAGTGCAGGCCTTAAAACGTATTGCTGATGCGCTCTGGGCAGAAAGGGGCTCTAAGAGACGGAGCATTTGTCAGAGCGTGTACCAGGCCTGCCTACTGGCCAGAAGTTTTTGAAGAGGTCAGAGTACAGAATCAGAACACATTGTCCTGCGGAGGGAGCTGGTAGGAACGTTGGCTTGCTCGGTCAATGGCCAGGGTCAACGGCCGCGTGGTGTATTCCGCAAATATGCCCGATTGTGAGGGCGGGCACAAGCCGGCGTGAGTAGGTTAAACGTTGAGTTTTATAAGGGCACCACGGGGTGACCAGCCCCTCCCCACCCAGCTGCACCCCTCCCACCCCCCACCCAGCCCCACCCTCCCCACCCAGCCTCTCCCCACCCTCCCCTCCCTACCCAGCCCCTCTCCACCCTCCCCTCTCCACCCAGCCCCACCCCTCCCATTTTTGATGCACGACGGACGGACACAATAATCCCCTGTGGGCTGGTGGAACCAGGTGGTTCCTACCAGTAATATGTATTCATACTGGAGGAATCCGATGAGCTATGCAGCTCTTTTTCACAGATGTCCATTAGTTTCACAGACGTCCAGGAGATGTCCAGTATCCACACTTTACCCCACGACGTGCAACTTTCGGATCGACTAAATGTGGCGCACCCATTCATATCGCCGGGTGGACAAAGGTGATGGGTGGTGGGGAGTGAAATTTAATAAATTTGCCAATTGCATCAATTGCCGCGCCGGGAAATTGAACTGGTATCCGCCGGATCGAATTCCAGCAGTGGGCTCCACCTTGAACACAGAGACAGCATCCCCGTGTATTGAACGAGGTTAAATAAAGGTAATTGCGTGAGTTATCTTTTTTTTTAAAGGAGGTACAGTATATACGATATATTTATATTGCATCCATCCTCATCGATTTTTCAGACCATTTCCACTTGAATATCACTTACTGGGTGGGTTAAAAAGAACGCAACGTGAAAACGCGGTGATTCATACTGATCACGTTCCACGGATCCAGAGCCAGGCTATCTGAAAGTGCGCGATGCAGTGGGCCGTCTTTGCTCGATGGATGGCCGCAGTTCGCGTGAGGATTGATACAGAGGCGGAGGTCACAATCGTTCAAAGACACCCACTCCAGAATTCCTTCGTGTGACAAAATAGCCACTTTCCTGCTTGCGAAATATGGCAGGCTATTGCATAAGACCAGGCCCAATAATAATACATTAACACACGACGTGAACTTTATTTCTCATGCACTGCCAGTCCTTTATATAATCTCGTATTTTTTTTTATATAAAAATCCCAGCTGAAGCAGCATTCGTGTGATTTACGATCGTGCAAATGTATTGAAAGTAGTGGCTTTTGCCAAACCACGTGAGAGTAATAGGTTGGAGCCCCTGTGCTCTAAATGACAAATGTTTCTCTATAAAGACCTGAGTTCGATTCCTGGCCAAGGCGAACACGAGCAGCGAGTGATGTCTGAACGGTTCCAGGGTGCACCCTATGTCGGCTCAGCCTCAAATGAGTCCATTAGTTTGGTGTGCAAACATCGGTACTGGGGAGACAAAGGCGGCCGGGATGGTGCTCACCACAGCACTCCCCTCGTGTGTCATGCCAGATTGAATAGGGTGCTCGTTAACAGCACTTGCCCCAGCAGTGTACAAAGCTACATGGGGGTGCTTTGCCTTGTGTGCGTCTCTACGGTTTTGCGCCACGCCGTTTTGTGCATCGCGTTAGATGAAAGTCACGTCTAACACCACGCCCCGAGACGCTGCCTGAGCTTTACTTTCGACCTCCTCTAGGTTAACTCAGCCCGAAATGAGCACCAGGTACAAAGCGTCTTAACATCAGCACTGAAGCTGCCCGGTCGCGGATTCTGGCCTCGCCGCTCCGTCTTCACGAGGTGCTCGCTCGGAGCACTTGCCCCTCGGATCTATGGGGGCTAAATGAGGCGCCTTTGTCTTTGTCTCGAGCGTGCCTCGCCTCGTGTTGTTTAGCATTCACGAGCCACCCCGGGCGCCTGCAGCAGCCACTATCACCTCGAGCAGCCTCCTCAGTCACCGCGCGCACGTCTCAAATCTTTGCGCTCACATCATCATCATCATCACCACCGCCACCACCATCAGTCACGATCGATCCACTGCTGGATGAAGGACTCTCGTCTCCCCCCCCTCCCTCCCTCCCTCCCTCCCCGCCCAAGCCTCATCACTTCTCACGGCATAGCGACAATCCGTCAAGCACCATGCACACGAGCACGTTTTCTTGCTCCATCTCTGCTCCGTCGAACCCCTCCTCCTCTGCCACTGACGCATCGCGTCCCTCGGCTGCCGCAACTCCCTCAATATCCTCCGATCACCGGCATCGACTTGGCTCTGCCCCAAGCCCCCTAGCTTTTCCTAACGCTCGCAATGACGTCTCGAAGCTACACAGCCGTGTGTTCTCTCTCTCCCCATCCGTTCCGTCTTTTTCAATGCGATTCTAAGCATGCGTGTCCATCGCCCCCACCCCGACTCCTCCACGCTTATGTGCGCACTTGTCAGTGTTTTGAATTGAACACATAGGGTCCAATTAAGAGAAAGGTGCGGTGTGCAAGATGCGTGTGTGTGTGTCCGTGCGCGCACGTGTGTGTGTGTATGTGTGTGTATGTGTGGGGAGCGGTGGCGTAGCGGTTAGCGCTGCGTTACGAACCCGGCGACTCGATTTCGATTCCCGCTCACGGCCAACACCGGTGACGATTATCTGAACCGGTCCTGTGCCTCCCCTAGGTCGACTCAGCCTGAAATGAGTGCCTGGTGCGGTGTGTAAAACATCGCCACTAGGGAGACAAAGGCGGCCGGGCGTGGTGTTGACCACCCCACGCCCTCGTGTGCCGTGCCGGCCTTCATAGGCAAGCTGCTCACTAACAGCTCTTGCCCCTACAGTCTGTTCGGGCTATACGGAGGGGATCTTTGTCTTTGTGGATTTCTGTGGGGAGTGGCGGTGTAGCGTGCTGCGCCACTCACCAATGTCCTGTACGTTGAACTTCTTTCGCAACGTACTAGCCGTGCTAATAGGAGGTGCGGGGAAACGACAACAAAGAAGCAGTTCTAAAGACATGAGCTGAGCATCCGGAGACCCGAGTTCGATTTCCGCTTACGACCATCATCTGAACCGTTCCTGGGCATCCCATAGGTCAACGCAGCCTCAAACGAGTACCTGGGCGTGGTGAAGGTCACGTGGTGTGGTGAAGGTCACGTGGTGTGGTGAAGGTCACTGGGCGTGGTGAAGGTCACGTGGTGTGGTGAAGGTCACTGGGCGTGGTGAAGGTCACGTGGTGTGGTGAAGGTCACTGGGCGTGGTGAAAGTCACGTGGTGTGGTGAAGGTCACTGGGCGTGGTGAAGGTCACGTGGTGTGGTGAGGGTCACGTGGTGTGGTGAAGGTCACGTGGTGTGGTAAAGGTCACTAGGCGTGGTGACGGTCACGTGGTGTGGTGAAGGTCACGGGGCGTAGTGAAGGTCACTGGGCGTGGTGAAGGTCACGTGGTGTGGTGAGGGTCACGTGGTGTGGTGAAGGTCACGTTGTTTGAAGAGACGATGGCCGGTGGTCGAGGCTAACGACGGAGCGGCAGTCAGAGGAGGGAACTCGCCCGAGATGACATCAATCCGTGACCCCGCCGTGGAGATGGAGCGATGGAATCAGCTCGCGTGCAGGTGCTGGATGAATCGTTGATCGTGGGTTGCTGATCGGCATGTTGGGTGTCATTTTGAGGATTGTCACTTCGTAATCGTCCAAACATTCCAATTGCCAAACACTCTGAATCACATTCCTGCGGAGGGAGCTGGTAGGAACGTTGAGTTGCTCGGTCAATGGCCAGGGTCAACGGTGGCGTGGTGTATTCCGCAAATATGCCCGACTGTAAGGGCGGGCACAAGCCGGCGTGAGTAGGTTAAACGTTGAGTTTTATAAGGGCACCACGGGTGACCAGCCCCTCCCCACCCAGCCCCTCCCCACCCAGCCCCTCCCCACCCAGCCCTTCCCCACCCAGCCCCTCCCTCCCCACCCAACCCCTCCCTGCACGACGGACACAATAATCCCCTGTGGGCTGGTGTAACCAGGAGGCTCCTACCAGTATAAACAGCTCAACATTCCATCATTCGCGTCGTACGTTGCGGAGAATGCCAATGCAGATAATAATAACAATGTCCCTTTTATGTTCCAGTCCCGCCACGTAAAAATAAATAAATAAATAAAATCTTATTCGTGCTAACGATTGGTCACATGGCCTTCTGCATTGAAGTGCAAAATGTCAGTGGCATCGATTCAAATGTGAGCCAAACTCTGGACCGCTTTCTCATAATAAAGTATATTGAGACTTAGTAAACCTGACCACGTTTGATGATAACAATAATCTGTTTAATCCCATGCAAAGCCATATTTAATCCAGGCACATTAGCTGCGAGATAATGACATCGGAGCCCTCGCGCACAATATTTGTCTGAGAGATTTTGAATTTCCGTAATGGAACTATTTAATGATGCACGAATAAATAGAATTAAACAAATACCCTGAAGTGAGTGGAATTCCGGAAGTAATAAAAACAACAACGTGATATCCCACGCTACATATAAGCTAAACTACGTTTCATTAAATTTCGATTTAAAGCTATCGTGACCGCAGGGATTCATCTTCTTGGTTCTTTCGGTAAAGTCACGTAGAATGGAAATAATAAAATAATAAAAATAAAACATAATAAAATTATTCTCACGACGTTTCGGCCACAACGCAAGAAGACAGACTCTGTCTTCTCGACAGACCTGTTCTCCACCTGAGGACGGCTGCTTGCGTTGTGGCCGAAACGTCGTGAGAATTATTTTATTATGTTTTATTTTTATTCTTTTATTATTTCCATTCTACGTGACTTTACGTTTCATTATTTGACCAGGTGAGGCCCACTTGCCCTTACTTAGCTTTTCTTCAGAAGCGACGTGTGATAGCCCATGGAAGTGGCTTATCACGTGGACAAACTTAATAGCAGCCAAATATTCTAACCCACGCTTCACTAAAACGCTCGCCGATCCACATTTCATGATTGATGTTGAATTTGCGGCTAATATCAGTGACAGCCGATTTCTGAACCAGCCCTGTGCAATTCCCTAAGTCGACTCAGCCTCAAACTGGTGCCTGGTGCAGGGTGTCAGAATCAGAATCTTTCGTTAGGCTGGAGAAGGAATCCGATAAGCTGTGAAGCTCTTTTTCACACACGTCCAGAAAGTTACTTAAATAAACAATGCAAACGCAAAACAATCAACAGTGTGGAGACAAAGGCGGCCGAGGGTGTTGCTGGCCACACAATGCCCTAGCGCTCGCAAACAGCACTCGAGATCTCAGAGTCTCTTGAACGCTACGCGGGGATTTTTTTTGTCTTTGGTGGCGCAGCGCGGAGCGCACCGCGTTGAGATTGCAGCCAACGCCACAAGCGGCATCTCAACGTGCGCATCGTGGACCTCCTCTAGGTCAACTCAGCCTCAACATCAGCCCGTGTCCTTCGACAGAACTGCTTATTCAAGGCTGTACGGGGGGGGGGCGGGGTGGGGGAGGTGGGAGCTTGGGGGGAGGGGTGCGTGGGGGGAGGGGTGCGTGGGGGGGGGGGTGTGGGAAGAGGAGGGGGGTGGTGCGTTGGGGGGGGGAGGCGGTGCGTTGGGGGGAGGAGGGGGATGGTGCGTGGGGTGGAGGGGTGGTGGGGAGGTGCGTGGGGGGAGGGCGCGTGGGGGGGAGGGCGCGTGGGGGGGGGGTGCGTGGGAGGAGCAGGAGGGTGGTGCGTGGGGGGGGGAGGGCGCGTGGGGGGGGGCAGGGAGTGGTGCGTGCGGGGGGAGGGGTGCGTGGGGGGGAGGGGTGCGTGGGGGGGGTATCTTGATCTCTGCTCGTGGTTTTGCTTGCGCTCTGAATGCTCAAACAACCCCCCGGATTTCGATTTAAAGCTTTCGTGACTGCAGGGATTCATCTTCTTGGTTCTTTCGGTAAAGTCACGTAGAAGGGAAGTAATAAAATAATAAAAATAAAACATAATAAAACAATTCTCACGACGTTTCGGCCACAACGCAAGCAGCCATCCTCAGGCGAAGAATGAAACACCCCAAGCTTGGAGCGTATATTTAAGCTGGGTTAGAGGGGGGGGAGGTGGGAAGAAGAGCGCCTAAACAAAATAATTTGCATATCAAGAGGAATTCAGCATATGGAAAATGCGTAGGAGGTGGGCGGGGGGGGTTCCAAATCAATACTATGCCCGTGCATTATGCAGGATTAGCAGCATCAAAGGGGGGGGGGGAAGGGGGGGAGCATTAACAAAGGAAAGGAATGTTAATAGTATGTAGCTGTAGTTACTAAACAACCACGTAAAAAACTACAGTATAAACTGCATGACAAACTAAAGTATAAACTACATAGCATCATCAGTAAACTTACTATACTCTACAATAAGCTGAGTTACTAACAGTAAGTAATACATGAAAAATTCTACGTTGTAAAAAATTATATAATATGCTTCCATCTAAACTTTATTCTCTTACATCACACGCGTCTATACCGTACTATATACTTCCATAGGCAAAACCAACATTAAATTACATACTGTATTGCTATAAACCACCCTATACCTTATACATTTTTAATATAACACTATGTATTATTCTACCCACCCTAATGTGTATCAAAATGGTTTATTACGTCCTTCCAGTGATTGCTAAGCCAGAATCCATCTTCTCGGTTAAAATTGTCTCTGTGTTTGTAAATGTGGATCGCCTCATGTACGAATCTCTCATGATAGCCAGATGGCTTGCAGAGAACCTCTGTCTTGGAGAAGTCAATGTCATGTGAGCCCACTGAGTTGTAACAGTGATCTGCCACGGCTGAGGTGTTTGTCCTACAGTGTTTCAGGTCAGCTTTATGTTCACGGATGCGGTCCGAGACATGTCGTTTGGTTTCCCCAATGTAACTGCTACCACAGAGGCAACTTAGTTTGTAGACACCAGGGTACTGTATGTCTGGAACCACATCTTTTACAGACGGTACCAGATCACGGATTTTATGTACTGTGTTGAATCGGACCTGGATCTTGTGTTTAATCAGGATTTTGGAGATCTTTTTTGTGACCCCAGCAATGTAGGGTAAGGTGATGGTCTTGAAAGGCTCCTCAACAGGATCCTTCTTGGTGGTTGGAGTGATGGCTTTGCGGATTGTGTAGTCGGAGTAACCATTAGCCTTAAGAGCTTGGCGTACGTGTTTGAGTTCACTGGAAATGTGTTCATGGTCGGAGATGCATTGGGCTCTATGATATAGAGTCTTGATGAGGGAATTCTTCTGGGATGGATGGTGGTGGGAATCCGGTTTTAGATAAGCATCCGTGTGGGTGGCTTTCCTGTAGACAGAGTGGCTCATTGAACCATCAAAAGGAGACCTGATGGTTCAATGAGCCACTCTGTCTACAGGAAAGCCACCCACACGGATGCTTATCTAAAACCGGATTCCCACCACCATCCATCCCAGAAGAATTCCCTCATCAAGACTCTATATCATAGAGCCCAATGCATCTCCGACCATGAACACATTTCCAGTGAACTCAAACACGTACGCCAAGCTCTTAAGGCTAATGGTTACTCCGACTACACAATCCGCAAAGCCATCACTCCAACCACCAAGAAGGATCCTGTTGAGGAGCCTTTCAAGACCATCACCTTACCCTACATTGCTGGGGTCACAAAAAAGATCTCCAAAATCCTGATTAAACACAAGATCCAGGTCCGATTCAACACAGTACATAAAATCCGTGATCTGGTACCGTCTGTAAAAGATGTGGTTCCAGACATACAGTACCCTGGTGTCTACAAACTAAGTTGCCTCTGTGGTAGCAGTTACATTGGGGAAACCAAACGACATGTCTCGGACCGCATCCGTGAACATAAAGCTGACCTGAAACACTGTAGGACAAACACCTCAGCCGTGGCAGATCACTGTTACAACTCAGTGGGCTCACATGACATTGACTTCTCCAAGACAGAGGTTCTCTGCAAGCCATCTGGCTATCATGAGAGATTCGTACATGAGGCGATCCACATTTACAAACACAGAGACAATTTTAACCGAGAAGATGGATTCTGGCTTAGCAATCACTGGAAGGACGTAATAAACCATTTTGATACACATTAGGGTGGGTAGAATAATACATAGTGTTATATTAAAAATGTATAAGGTATAGGGTGGTTTATAGCAATACAGTATGTAATTTAATGTTGGTTTTGCCTATGGAAGTATATAGTACGGTATAGACGCGTGTGATGTAAGAGAATAAAGTTTAGATGGAAGCATATTATATAATTTTTTACAACGTAGAATTTTTCATGTATTACTTACTGTTAGTAACTCAGCTTATTGTAGAGTATAGTAAGTTTACTGATGATGCTATGTAGTTTATACTTTAGTTTGTCATGCAGTTTATACTGTAGTTTTTTACGTGGTTGTTTAGTAACTACAGCTACATACTATTAACATTCCTTTCCTTTGTTAATGCTCCCCCCCTTCCCCCCCCCCCCTTTGATGCTGCTAATCCTGCATAATGCACGGGCATAGTATTGATTTGGAACCCCCCCCGCCCACCTCCTACGCATTTTCCATATGCTGAATTCCTCTTGATATGCAAATTATTTTGTTTAGGCGCTCTTCTTCCCACCTCCCCCCCCTCTAACCCAGCTTAAATATACGCTCCAAGCTTGGGGTGTTTCATTCTTCGCCTGAGGATGGCTGCTTGCGTTGTGGCCGAAACGTCGTGAGAATTGTTTTATTATGTTTTATTTTTATTATTTTATTACTTCCCTTCTACGTGACTTTACCGAAAGAACCAAGAAGATGAACCCCCCGGATGTTGCGGCGCGCCGGGCGGGGTTGTCGCCTGATGCCCTTGACTTTTCGCGACGCTTCAACCGGCGGGCGGACGTGGAAAAGGAAAAATATAAACACGAGGCACAAGAAGAGCGCCACCCATCACGTGACAATCTGGCCACTGCAGCTGCCCGCCTCTCGCTTCTCGCTCGGCTGGCGAGAAAGGGAAGGGGGTGGGCATTATCGCCCCCCCCCCTCCGAAGCGAGGATAAGATCAGGCGTGAATCGCGTGGTCCCAACGCCCACTTCGCCATCCTCTCAGCACGCGTCTCGCCCTTAACTACCTCGCCTGCTGGACAGGCCAGCAAGTGAGCGAGTGAGAGTGAGTGAGTGAGCGTGAGAGAGCGAGTGAGTGAGCGAGTGAG
Source organism: Lampetra fluviatilis (assembly GCF_964198595.1). NCBI lineage: Eukaryota > Metazoa > Chordata > Hyperoartia > Petromyzontiformes > Petromyzontidae > Lampetra > Lampetra fluviatilis. The sequence continues at coordinate 11,420,509 of NC_136296.1, forward strand.
AGAGTGAGAGAGAGAGAGTGAGTGAGAGAATGAGTGAGAGAGTGAGTGAGTGAGAGAGTGAGCGAATGAGTGAGTGAGAGAGTGAGTGAGAGTGAGTGAGAGAGTGAGTGAGTGAACGAGTGAGAGTGAGTGAGTGAGTGAGCGTGAGAGAGCGTAAGAGGGCGAGTGAGAGAGCGAGTGAGCGGGCGAGTGAGCGTGCGAGAGAGCGGGCGAGCGAGAGGGCGAGCGAGGGGGCGAGCGAGCGGGCGAGCGAGCGGGCGAGCGAGCGAGCGAGCAGGCGAGCGAGCGTGAGAGAGCGAGTGAGTGAACGAGTGAGAGGGTGAGTGAGAGGGCGAGTGAGAGGGTGAGTGAGCGTAAGAGGGCTTGAGTGAGTGACGCCTGTTGGATATTTGGAGTTCACGTTGTCTCTCTCTCCGTGGTCGCGTGGATTTTTATCCGGGTCCTCCGGTATTTCCCTCCACATTTAGAATCAACATCACGCGTTGAGAGTTATGTGACCGCTGCAAATGCCCACGTGATAAGCCACTTCGCTGACCTATCATTTGTGATAGCCAGGTCACTTCTGAAAAATAACTACAATATAGCTCAGTGGGCCTTACCTGGTAAAATAAAATAAAAAATAGTTTAAGTGAGCGCCCATCACTCAGCTGCGAATTCTGCAACGGGGCATCCGCATGAGATGCCGCTGCACAGCCTGGGATCCCACACAGAGATCCGATTTTGCGTTAGAATTTTGGGGGTTGGGGGGGTTAAGGGGCACTTTGCCCATGAACTGATGACTCGTGAGTTGGCCACGTGGCCGTGAAGCCACAAGAAGGCGGTGGCAGTGATGAATGGCAGCTTGAAGGGGGATTTGTCGACTCATAAGGGGGGGAGGTGCAGGCGGTGACCTCTCTCATCCGCACGACGGCTGGAGCAGATTTCCGCCGACAGAGAGGCATCGTTCGTCAAGTGGCAGTCAAAGTTATATTTTTGTTGAATATCGGTGATGGAATTTCGCCAAATTAATCGCAAGACCACAACTTAATATGATTCCTGCGAAGCCGTCAGTGACCGGGTTGAAACCATAAACTCGCCCACTGGGATCTGAACTTAACTTCTCACTTGATGCAGCAAATCTGGCTGTGACGGTCCCACCTGATGACGGAGACTTGTGTTGCCTCCGAAACGTCGTGATTTTTATTTTTTATTAATTTTAATTTAATGTTTTACCTACGTAACTTTACCGAAAGAACTAAGAGTATGAATCATTGCAGTCACGAAAGCTTCAAATCTAGAATTCTCAAGAGTGGCTGAAATGGCCATTATAAATAATCAAGAGAGAGAGAGACACACACACAGACACAATGGCTCAAACCTAGCGTCTCAGCGGCGCTGCGCTCAGCGCTCTGACCTCTGAGTGACCTGGACACAGCCCCGTGCTCATTTCAGCGGAGAATCACTCGACTTTTAAAACAGATTAAAACAATAAGTGCGTGGCGGTCAGGTGAACGAATGAGATGGACTGCAAGATGATAGCAGCAGCTATAGCCCGGAGGAGAGAATCCTCCTCTGCAATTATATCCCTGTCAAAGTTGGGCAAAACACACATTGCGCATCAGACGAGCTAGAGGCGAGACGGAGGCAGAGAGAAAGAGATGCACACACAAACACAAACCGTGATAACTCTCTGATTATCTCACGGTTGGCTACGTACGGTTCGAAATAAGTTCAATATACATGCGTACATATTCATAATAAAGGTTTTTTTTGTTAGGTCGCGTAAGTATAAATGTGTCGTAACCCTCCACCACCCGACACAGCCAATTAGTAAGAGATTTGTTACGTAAACAAAACGCTAATTAGTGAGAGTGAGTATGAGTGAGTGAGAGTTAGTGAATGAGAGAGGGTGAGTGAGAGTGAATGAGAGAGTGAGTGTGAGCGAGTGAGTGTGAGCGAGTGAGTGAGTGAGCGTGAATGAGAGTGAGTGAGAGTGAGTGAGTGAGCGTGAATGAGAGAGAGTGGGTGTGAGCGACTGAGTGAGAGTGAGTGAGTGAGGGTGCCAGTCTGCTGGAGCACAGAGAAGACGCGTGAGAGGGCAGATGGCGAAAACACATTTCGCACGATTACATAGCGTGAAGACATTATGGGTTTTACACGAGATGGCCTTTCTCTCCCTCTCTCTCTCTCTGTCGGTGCACTGTGTTGGCGAGATTAAGTCCTCCATCTGTGAGCTGTCGCAGTGCGATTAGAACCCCTAAAACAGGGGTTTCCCAAACTCGCCCACTCACGACCAAGCGTCGTCTCTCCGCGTTCACCGATGCGACCTCTTCCCACATTCAGATGAACGCGCTGCACGCCGCCGATGGGGCTGGCTGTAATCGCCAACCAAAACGTTACGGTTACTCAGATTGTAAATATCGTGGGGACCATTTTTTGTGCCGGTATCAAAGAATGGCAATAAAGCAGGTGAGGCTAGGTCCCCAAGAAGACTGTGTCTCTCGTGCATGCCAATCAGTTTAAAAGATAATGCAAATGTTTATCAGAGCGTGTTTTTGTTTGCATGTTCAACACAAGTGCGTGTGGTTAATGCAGAATTGATTCCTTGCAAAAGGCATCTGTTTGGCATTTGAACATCTTAACACAACTGTTTTCCTGCCAGAGAGGGTCAAATATCATTGTAAGTGGTGTGGATTTACTTTCCAACACATCGGTGTGCTGAATTCGTCACTAATTGGTAACATTTTGTTTAGGTGACAAACCCTCAATTATTGGCTGTGTCGGGTGGTGGCGGGTTAACAACGCGTTTATATTGACGCGATATAAACCCCCAAATAAAACCCTTTAATATGTGTATACATATTAAAGGATTTTCATTCAGACGCTGTCTCCCCGACAGACCTGGTCTTCACCTGAGGACGGCTGCTTGCGTTGTGGCCGAAACGTCGTGAGAATTATTTTATTATGTTTTATTATTATTTTATTATTTCCCCTCTACGTGACTTTACCGAAAGAACCAAGAAGATGTGTATACTGTCATTCACTGTATTGATATCCGTGTGTCTGGTCCACGCGTAATCGGAAGTGACATACACTGATGAGGAACGATTTTCGACGCACACATCGGTACGATGCCTTTCACATCTGAGCGTCGTTTTTTTTAAGAAACTACTCCCTCCAAGCAGCGATCTTATGCCTCTTGAGTTGGTCGTTTCGTTTGCGCTTAAGTTGTTACGTTAAGTTTGTTTTACACGGACGATCCCGTTTCGTCACTTGCCAGGGATATCTTACACCCGAGATCCGTGGCGCGTGAGCACAGCAATAACAACAACAGAGACAACAACAGAGACAACAACAACAACAACAACCAACACGTTCATATATCATTAGACATCACTTTGATCCTCGGTCTCCTGGGAACACGTGCTCGGGTTATATTCCTCGTAGAGATTTCATATTTGTGTAACATTCTCTCTACTCGCGGTTGTCCGATGCGCGGTAAGCTTACAAGAATGTGCGTGACATTAATTGCGGCGTCGAATACTGACATTTTACGGGAGTTGGCCAGACTATTCTTCCTCCGTGTCTCTTCAATTGTTTATTATGAACGCGCGTTGCATGCGACTGTTGATAAGCTCCTTCATTACATCCTGCAACCTTTCTTATTACATCCCGCTATCTATTTTCCTGTAGTCCGTTACCAATTGGTATCACAGCGACATTATCATATATGAGATGGGTAATAATTTATCCATTTATATTCATGCTTTTGTATTTTATTTTTGTACCCAATCCAATTTGCGGAAAACATCTCGCGATGTTGCTGCGAATAGCTTTATATAACTACATCTGATCAGTGTATCCCTGTCACGTGAGCGGTGAAGCGGCCCAGCGCTTGCAACTTGTTGTAGAGGTTGTCGGTTCGAATCCAGAGGCCGCCCTGATTATTACTGCGGGTGAAATAACCACGATAATATAATAGAGTGGGGGGGGGGGGTTGGAGGTTGGGGAGAAGGGAGGCACGGATAAGAGGAGGGAGACACGGGGGTGGGAGGAGGAGGAGGGAGACACGGAGAGGAGGAGGGAGACACGGGGGAGGGAGAAGGAAGGAGACACGGTGGGGAGGAGGAGAGAGAGACGGGGGAGGAGAGAGACACGGGGGGGGGGGGGTGCTGTAAAACGGCGGTCGTTCACGACGCCGTATCTCGCCCTGCAACGTGGAGCAATGAAACAGCGGCGTCCTTTATTCGACCGCGGAGTTTTATTGCCACCACGCAATCGGGCAACGGGGGCTTTGGGGTGGCTCCGGTGGCCTTCTACCCACCACCGCCACCACCACCGGGAAGTGAGCTCGCACTGCGCTAGGATCTGGGCTGAATCGATCAGAGCCAAATAACAATCAAGAAATCCACCAGGCGTGGACTCAGAAATGTCAGTAAAACCGAATGCAATAAATGTAGAAAAAGTGGTGTTTTTTGAGCCAATGCATTGGATTCATATTTGTTTTTGAGTTAGGGCCACGTGGACGTCTTGTATCACAATTCTTGTCGGGTGGCGGAGGGTTAACGACACAAACTTTGGCATAGAACGACTACGTGGGCTAACCCACCAAACATATATGGATCAGCGCCGAAATCTATTGCGTGTATTTGTGTGGCCTAGCATCAGATGGTGGGATGAGACCGTCAGGGCAAGATCTCGTAAGGTCGCCGCGTGCCTCCTAAGCAGAGCAGCTGCGGGATCTGGCGGAGGGCGGAACGCGATGGCAATGAGTTGCGGTGGGTGGCATTAGTGGCCTTGGTCACGAGGACTCCGTCGGTCCTGACCTTGGTGACCGGTCACAGGAACCATGGGCACACACCTTTGTGCTGCTGCGGTGCCAAAAAAACATGCCCGTGCCTGCAGGCCGGCCCCGTCCTGTGACATTGTGATCGTGTGACACTGTGACCACGTGATACTGTGACCACGTGACACTGTGACCACGTGACATTGTGACCATGTGACACTGTGACCATGTGACCGTGTGGCATTGTGACCGTGTGACCACGTGACATTGTGACCACGTGACATTGTGACCGTGTGACCACGTGACCGTGTGACCGCGTGACATTGTGACCACGTGACATTGTGACCACGTGACATTGTGACCACGTGACATTGTGACCCTGTGACCTTGTGACCTGGTGGCCTAGTTTCAACGGGGTGGGGAGGAGGGGGAAGGCATACAACTCAACCAATATTATACAACGTTTAAACGAAAGTTGCATTCTAAACACGATGAGTAATCCACACCATCTGTTCGCGTCGAGCGTGCGTTCCGCTGCAGCTCTCACCGCCAATGTGATCACAAATGTAGCACCGATAATTCTGTGATTTGACCATTGAAATTTAGAAGGAGGAGGAGGCCGAGCGCCCTTTTCTTTACGTTGCAGTGAACATTCCTGCTCGGATCTCTCCATCGCCCCACACACAGTCAGAGAGTGGCATCTGGAAAATGATATCGCAGAATTACTCCCGAGGGAGCCCCCTCTTTGCGTTTCCCCTTAATCCGAGTCGGTGCGCCTTCACGCGTGCACTCGACTCGCGGGGTCCCGGTGACCCCGGAGAGGCTTTCCTGCACCAGTGAAGGCCATCACCGTGCCCACGCCCTGCTATTGAGGGTTGGCAACCAAAACAATCAAGAGGCATTCTTTTTCGAATTCGGTATTTTAAAAAAAGAACCCTCGATATTTCAAGAGCCGTGATGCACTGCGGTGAAAGCGAGACGAAGCAGTCCTCCCGGAGCCGCAGGTAGCCAACTCGTGGTGATGTTCGTCACACGACAGCAACATCGATAGATATGTCGCATTCTCAGAGCTGGAATTCGGCCTAATTAAGTGACGAACCAAACACAACACGAGTGTTGTTTTTGTTGTTGTATGTCTGTGTGAGTGTGTGGTGTGTCTGTGGTGTGTGTGTGGTGTGTGTTGTGTGTGCAGGTGTGTGTGTGTGTCTGTATATCTGTGTGTGGTGTGTGTGTGGTGTGTGTGCAGGTGTGTGTGTGTGTCTGTGTGTGTGTGTGTGTTTGTGTGTCTGTGTGTGTCTGTGTGTGTGTATCTGTGTGTGTATCTGTGTGTGTGTCTGTGTGTGTGTTTGTGTGTGTGTGTTTGTGTGTGTCTGTGTGTGTGTTTGTGTGTGTGTGTTTGTGCGTGTTTGTGTGTGTGTCTGTGTGTGTCTGTGTGTGTCTGTGTGTGTGTCTGTGTGTGTGTATCTGTGTGTGTGTGCATTCCACAGGCTGCCAGTGGCAGGCTGGCACGCTGGGCACACGAGTTAAATCATCTATTTTTATAGAACACTGCCCAGCAGCAAAACGTTGTTTGCAGTCAGGGGCTCCGCGGAGAGAGAGAGAGAGAAAGGCCTCTTTCTGACACGCGTCTCGAGCGATCGCCGTTACCGAGTCGTAATTCTTGGAGACAAAACCGGAGCACATAAATAAGTTACGGGCAGGAATAACCCGAGCAGCCGACGGGCTGCGGATGAACCGAGAGGCACGTGAAGACATCGAATTGACATGAGCGTGGCCTGGAGGCCTGAGAGAGGGAGGGAGGAGGAAGTTGAGGATGGAGGCGAGGGGAAGGACGTTCGTGGATGTTGTGATGATGCCCGTGGTGTCTGTCAGATTGGGTCTATGCCACCGGTCGCCGTTAGGTGCGATGCGATTGTCGGGGGTGAAACCGTGAACGCGAAGTGAAAAGGCCAAATCGTTACGTATCGAGGAGAGGGGCGGGGGGTAACCAGAGGAGCTGCAGCGCACTGACCATTCTCATACTCAGCCCAACCACACTCACAAACCAGACCCCAGCATTGCCTCTACCACGACCACACTCACAAACCACACTCACAAACATTGCCCATACCCATAACCACACTCACAAACCAGACCCTAGCATTGCCTCTACCACGACCACACTCACAAACCACACTCACAAACATTGCCCCTACCCATAACCACACTCACAAACCAGACCCCAGCATTGCCTCTACCACTACCACACTAACAAACCAGACCCTATCATTGCCTCTGCCCATAACCACACTAACAAACCACACCCTAGCATTGCCTCTACCACTACCACACTAACAAACCAGACCCCAGCATGTCCTATACTCTTCACCATGCTGACAGTGACGGGTGTATTGAGGACCCTGTTGCGAATTGCATTGTGGCCGTGATTATAATGGTGATTACGATGATCATGACGATGTCATGGTGATAATGATGATGGCAATCATGGTGATGATGATGATGATAACAATTGTGTTGATGATGATGATGATGGTGTTGATCATGATGATGGTGATGATTACGGTGGTCATGATGATTATTGTGATGATAACAATGGTGATGATGATGTCGATGACGATGATCATCACGATGAAAATGGTGATTATTACGATAACGATTATGATGATGAAAGGAATTTACGATGATAATTACGTGTGTGAGCAATTGATGATAGTAATCATCATAACACCCCATCACCGTCATCTATTACACTGCCTGATACAAATAAAATAAACACACACGTACAGCAGTCTAACGTTTCGGGAAATGATCCTTCATCAGAGGAGAACACAGAACACGAATGACGATGTAATTGTTGTATCTGTTCGAGAACGCCTGCTACCTTTTGAGTGTCCGAGTGCGCGGTGGAAATGTGCCCGTTTAAATATCTCAAAAGTGCAACCATCTCCACATTCTCGAGCTGTTAACTCTTTCTGTACGTGCCCTGTTGATTATTTTCGCCGGGCCAATCTTACAGAGTCGTGGGGGGGGGGGGAGTGGGGGGAGGAGTGGGGGGAGGTGGCTCTCATCCCACGCCCCAGACCCCGGATCCAGCAACGTTGAGAATCGAGGGTTTTCATTTCGGACCTCAGCCACCCGTGACAATTAAACTGTGCTGCTCGCTCTCTCGCTCTCTCTCGAGCGCAGTGAGTTGCAGTGATGCCTCGGCCCGGTTGACAAATGACTGCAAAAAGACGAAGACAAAGATCCCTCGTCTAGACTGTTGGGGCAAGTGCTGTTAGCGAGTACTCTACTTATTACATTGCACGCACATGCTACACTACATAGATGCTACACTATGCACGACGTACGGCGTAAAAGAAGTTCCACATTGCACATATGTACATACATACTCCACTATACACTACACTACAGTACGTACGGTGTGAAAGAAGTTCCACATTGCACATATGTACATACGTACGACACTGAACACTACATTATACACTATACATTACACTATATACTACACTATACACTACACTATACACTACACTATACACTACACTATACACTACACTATACACTAGATTATACACTACACTATACACTACACTATACACTACACTACACGCTACACTATACACTACACTACACTATACACTACACTATACACTACACTATACACTACACTATACACTACACTATACACTAGATTATACACTACACTATACACTACACTATACACTACACTACACGCTACACTATACACTAGATTATACACTACACTATACACTACACTATACACTAGATTATACACTACACTATACACTACACTATACACTACACTATACACTACACTATACACTAGATTATACACTACACTATACACTACACTATACACTACACTACACTATACACTACACTACACTATACACTACACTATACACTACACTATACACTAGATTATACACTACACTATACACTACACTATACACTACACTACACGCTACACTATACACTAGATTATACACTACACTATACACTACACTATACACTAGATTATACACTACACTATACACTACACTATACACTACACTATACACTACACTATACACTAGATTATACACTACACTATACACTACACTATACACTACACTACACTATACACTACACTACACTATACACTACACTATACACTACACTATACACTACATTGGCTGGAAGTTGTTTCGCCGCGCGCTGTGAGCATTCTGCGTGGTGAATCTGTAATGTGCCCTGGCACGATGTGCAGTCGTAACACGACCGTGATATAAAAAAGATCAAACACACATACCTACCACCACCACAACAACAACAACAAACAACAACAACAACAACCCGCAGCTACGATCACAGATATCACTTGTAATTAAAAGTCACTTTTTGCACGGCGAAAAAAAATTAGCATAAAGTCATCAACACTGTGCTCATACTCGTTGGTTCTTTCGGTAAAGTCACGTAGTTAGAAATAGAATAAAACAAATCGCGACGTTTCGATCGCAACACAAGCGGTCGAAACGTCGTGATTTGTTTGATTTTATTTCTACCTACGTGACTTTGCAGAAACAAACCAAGGAGTATGGATTCCTGCAGTCACGAAAGCTTCAAACCATCAACACTGCTTCACTGTTATTTTACACGTGCAAAACAACAACAACAACAACAATCGTCTTCTTCCCAAAAACAAATATACTACATTTACACAAAGTAGCCTAAAGGGCTTTGACATTTCTATAATGCAGAAGTTATACCCGCAGGGCACCGAGATAGCAAATCAAGGCAGCAGCAGCAGCAGCGGCGACCCAACACGACCAAGTAGCTCGCGACACGAACACAACGCAGACACGACGCTTTGCAGGGGCCAATTTGACCCGCTAACGACCTCCGCTCTTTAAAAATCCATGCTCAAAGCATCTGCCCCGGCGACGATTGATTACACGTGTTTACACAGCAGCCCTGGGCGACGAGGTGTACTCCGCCCCCTCCTCCTCCTCCCTCCCCCTCCTCTTACCCCTCCTCTTCACCTCCCCCCCCCTCCTGCTCACACAACTCCTCGTCCTACCCTGTCGTCATCCTCCTCCTCCCTTCTATCCGTGTCTGATTGACTGCGTATTTCATATCGGATCGGCTCCAGTGCTGTTGCTGCTGGCGGCAATAAAAGTTGTTTTCAAGTCAAGTCTATCCGTGTCTCTCCTCTCCACCACCCCCCATCCCCCCCATCCCTTCCCCCCAGACGGTGGTGGGTCCCTTCATGACATCACTAAGCAGCTCCTTCAAGAGCCGCATGCGGCTTTCGAGTCGCAGATCGCCGATGTACCGAATGCCCCCCGCCCCCCCCCCCAATCTCAAGAGTAGGAACCTTTCCAATGTTCTGATGTTCTTGACGTTCCGATGATCTTCCGATTTTTTTCAGCGTTTCGCCACTCCGCCGCGAGTCTCCGAGTCACCGCCACGTCTCCACCTGTCCCCTCTCTCCGCATCTCGGTGCAATTCCAGGCACGCGCGCCTCGGCCACGTGTCTTCTACTCCCCACCCCCCACGCACATTTTCAACTCATGCCGCAATGTCCTCCTGCTCCGACGCCTGCCTGCGCCTTTGATCCGAACGTCGTCGCTGGTTCTAAGGCGACTGATTTTGTCAGCGTGAACCTCCCCATCCACACCCACCCACCCACCGCGCTGAATTGATTGCGATGGCACGAGAGAGATAGAGAGGCAGAGAGAGAGAGAGAGACAGAGAGATAATACGTGGAGCGCATTCGTGTGGTGCGTTTAACGGGGACGTTGATTAATACTCCGCGGATTTTTCAAAGCGGCGCCTCGAGTTAAGGTCACAGCTCCGTAATGCGTCGGTGGTGCCACGTGGGTGCCGATGTAGAATGGTGGCTCTGGAATTGAGGCTATCGACACGGATTGAGTTATGGCTATGGTTTAACCTCCCGATAGCTAGGGGGTTGGCAAGCCTTAGGATTATGGATGAGGTTCGGACCAGGGTTAGGGATATGGATAGGGTTATTGACTATGGCATAGGTAAAAAAATTAAAACTAAAATTAAGAATTTTAATTTTAAATGTTTTACCTACGTGACTTTACCGAAAAAACCTAAGAATATGAATCCTTGCAGTCACGAAAGCTTCAAATCTAGAATAAGAACCGAGGGTTATAGCTACGGCTGTTGCAAGCTTTCGAGGTGTCGTATAAAGTTTGCATCAAGATTAATGTTATAATTACGATTAGGACCAGCTTCGGGTTTTGTGTCGAGTTAGAACTATCTTGGAGTTATACTGTAATTAAGGTTAGAACCCCGCAGGCTTAGAGGCGTTCTAAGCCGAGAATGATTACGTTCATGACGATAGGTTTTAGCCAATGCGCGAGTTGTTCTTTAAGATAGGAGCGAGCTTAGGGCTGTCGTGTTGGGTTATTAATAGGCTAGGGCTGGGATCATGGCTAGGGTTGGGATCATGCCGAGGGTTAAGATAACCACCGTTGTAGGATGTACAGCGTTAAAGGCGTGGCGCAGTGGTTACGATGTCTGCGTTCCATAATGAACGACCAACTCATCTCCGCAACCGATTCCACCCCCCCCCCATCGCACCCCCGTCTCTGCTGCGCCATCCTTCACAGTCCTCCGGCGGCGGGCCCGCAGGCGAAAGATGCTCGGGACGCCGTTCACGTTAACGACGAAGATGAGGACGTCGTTGAGGTTGATCGCGAACAACACTGGGAACCACCACCGATCTATCCGCTGCTCAGCAAGGGGGAGTGTGTGCCTGTGTGTGTTTGTGTGTTTGTGCCTGTGTGTGTCTGTGTGTTTGTGTGTGTCTGTATGTATGTATGTGTCTGTGTGTGTGTCTGTGTGTGTCTGTGTGTGTGTCTGTGTGTCTGTGTGTCTGTGTGTGGGGAGCGGTAGTGTAGTGATTAGCGCACTGCGCTGCGAACCTGGCGACACGGGTTAGATTCCCGCTCACGGCCAACACCGAGTGACGATTATCTGAACCGGTTCTGGGCATCCTCTAGGACGACTCAGCCTCAAATGAGTACCTGGTGCGGTGTGTAAACATCGCCGCTAGGGAGACAAAGGCGGCCGGGCGTGGTGCTGGCCACCCACGCCCCTCGTGTGCCGTTCTGGTCTTCAAAGTTGCTCGCTAACAGCACTTGCCCCAACAGTCTGTTAAGGCTACACGACGACCTTTGTCTTTGTGTAGCGTAGCTGTTAGTGCGCTGCTGAGACCCGACCAGTGACGATTATCTGAACCGGTCCTGGGTACCTCCCCTAGATCGACTCGGCCTCAAATACGTATTTTTGCTGCGGTGTGTAAACATCGCCACTGGGGAGACAAAGGCGGTCGGGCGCCCTCCGTCGTGTGCCGTGCTGGCCTTCATAGGTGCTCGCTGACAACACTTGCCCCAACGATCTGTTTGGCCTATTCGGGGGACCTTTGTCTTTGTTACCCCCCCCCCCGTGTCCTCCGCCACCCGCCTCACAGCACCCACGTTGTTGTTGTTGTCGTTGTTGTTGTTGTTCGGCGTCAGAGCGACTGCCGCGGAAGAAAATTGACGACGCGATGACTTTGAAAAGGGTTCATCAATTCATGAAATCATTTTACCAGAGTCTCTCAGTTCTGAACCCGCGTAATTAATATTCCTGTTCGCGTGCGCGCTGGATGTTTTTTTCTCTCTCCTCTCTCTCTGTTCCTTCTTTTTTTATTGCTGCAAAGCCGCATTAAAAATGCAAAATTAATTACGCGACTCTTATTGCGCCGAGAGAAATCGCCACCGCGCGGGGTCGACACGCCCCTCCATGCCAATTCTAGATTTGAAGCTTTCGTGACTGCAAGGATTAATACTCTTAGCTTTTTTCGGTAAAGTCACGTCGGTAATTTTTTTTTTAATTAATAGAAGTAATAATAGAAATAAAATAATAAGTCACGACGTTTCGGAGGCAACACAAGTCTCCGTCATCAGGTGGGACCGTCACAGCTAGATTTACTGTATCAAGTGTCAACTCGGGCTGCTGGCTGTTTGCTAACCCCTTCCCCTTTGACCAGATTCCACTCATCGCCATTTAAGTCTGAGTCGACCTAGGCGAGGCAGAGGACCGCTTCACTGACCTGTGGCCGCGGGCATCGCCCAGCGCGCTGACCACTACACCCACCGCTCTCGCGCACATAACGAATCCAGTCGCTTCATCGGTGCGGAGTACGGGGGGAGCGAGCGATGAAGGTGGGGTTGGGGGTATTTACGATGTCTGTATGTTGAACGTATTTCGCGCCGTACGTGACCAACCGTGCTAATCGGAGATGCGGAGGTGGGGCGAATGACAATAAACTAAACACACACAAAACTGTTCTAAAGAAATGAGTGTTTCAATCTCGATGATGGATAGACGGCCAGCACTGTCAACACGCAGCGGTGAGGCCGACTGTGGAACAGGGGATGACAAGGGCGTGGAGGCGCGCTCCGCACTCGAGCGTGAAGGTTATGACAATTCTCTTTGTTGTTCCCTCGCTCTGTGCGTAACGCGCCGCTGTTGCGTCTTCTCTGCCCCTTGGGGCCCCCGTCGGTTGAATGAATGTCCCTCCTGCCTCCTGCCCTCCCTCCCGCCTCTATCACTGCACCAGTGCCGTGCCCCGCTCGTGCGTGTGTTGGGGGGGGGGGTAGCGGTCGTGTAGCAGGCGAGCGCTGCGCTGCGCTACGAACCTGGCGACTCGGGTTCAATTCCCGCTCGCGGACAACACCGGTGACGTTAATCTGAACCGGGTTCTGAGTCTCTCCTAGGTCGACTCAGCCTCAAATGAGTACCTGGCGCGCTGGGTAAATATCGCCACTGGGAAGACAAAGGCGGTCGGGCGTAGTGCTGGCCACACACCACCTTGTGCGCCGTTCTGACCTTCATAGGTGCTGCTCGCTAACAGCACTTGTCCCAGCATTGATTTAAGGCTATACGGGGGATCATTGTCTGTTGTTTACGTTTTATTTTCTTTGCAGCGCGGTTATTGAAGGCGCCCTCGGCAGGTTAGAAATGTTGGAAATAAATAAATGAATGGACGGTCGCGCAGTACAGGGTTGGCTACGTACGATGCAAAAGACGAGAATTTGACTGCTTTAAATTTCCACGTGATAAGCCACTTCGTTGAGCAATACATTTGTGGCTACATCATGGGACCTCCTTTGCCAGTACCAAAATATGACAATAGGGGTTTTCCCATTTTTTCTGGCAACAAAACAGGTGTTAAGATGTTAAAACCCCGAACTGAAACCTTTTTACAAAGAATCATGTCTGCATTAACCACAATGCTTGTGGTCAGAATGCAAACCAAATGACATACTCTGAAAACATATGCATTGTCCAATCTGTGGCTTAGTGGGCCTTACCTGGTAAAATAAAAATAGTTTAGTGTAAGTTCAACATACATAAAAGTTAAGCTGGTTGGAGAGCAGCAGCAAAGACAGCAACAAAGTTTGATTGTGCCCAGAGAAGAAGATTTGTAATCCGGTGTTCACCACCCGCTCAGAGATATAGGTCACAAGCAAGGATATTCATGCATGAAGTGGAACCCTAAAGCCCTACTTGAGCCTCAAGACTCTCTTTCATAATTATACTGCTGCTCAGTGTGGCAAGAAAACCGTGTGTCCGCAGAGAACACAATTTACAGCTTCACAAATCCCTTCAAGTCCCACCCTGAATTTAGTTACGTCGAATGCATCTGTGGCTGGCATTTCCTGAAAGTCGAATCTAAAAAACACTCAAGTTTGACAATTGCGACCAACGGCCCTGCAGATAAATGGGTTTTCAGCCATCGCCAGCTGTCAGCTCGGATGCATGGATCAAAGAACACAGACACGGACAGGAGGCACATTGAACACATTCTGAAAAGTGCCCACAGAAAGCATGGAGAGGTGCACGCTCGGAATTGAAGGGATTTGAGAAGAGGGGACAACACGATTTGGTTCGGGGAACAAATGCAAATCAGAGACATCAACATTGACTTGAGAGAGTTGTGTGTGTGTATGTTGAACTTCTTTCGCACCGTACGTAGCCAACCGTGCTATTGCGGAGGTGCGGGGTTGTGTGGGCTTGGGAGAAGTTATCTCCCTTGCCTGGCATGCAGTCCTTGGGTTCGATCCCGGACCCTGACGATGCCCGTTGTATAATTATGTTCAGTCCACGTGTTTTCTCTCTCGCCCCGTTGGTGGTGGCGTGGATTTTGCTCTGGGTAACTCCGGTCCCCCCACCCGCCTTCACATCGAGAAGCAACACAAGTTGAGATGACTTGGCTGCCACTATAAATTCGAACGTGTGATGAGGATAGTGTCTGTCACTTTGATGAGGAGCTATCACGTGTGATAGAGAGCTCGTCGTACGCTCAGTGAACTTTACCCGGTTAAATAAAAGAAAATATTCCAGTTAACAAAAAAAATGATCATAATAAAAATTGTAAAAAAAACGATGTCAGCCAAAGGTTTGAGCACCGTTGCCTACACGCGGTGCGAGAGAAGTTCAACGTACATGCAGTGCACGCAGAGTTCGTGTCTGGGAGTACGACCGCTGTGGAGATGGAGCGATGTGCCGGGTTCGTTGTGCGAACTGTGGCGACGCAGGATCGTGCAGAACGGTGGTGGTGGTCGTGGTGATGGCTTCGAGAGCCCTTCATCCAGAAGCGGATAGATCCCGGCTGATGATGATGATGATGGTGATGGCGGTGCCTTTGCATAATGTATTTTCTCGCGTGACAAATTGAGACGCCTCTTAATTTAGATTAGTCTAAGTTGGCCTTATTGCTGCCTAGTGACGTGTTTGCTGCTCGGTGTCTGCTAATGGTGCAATTGTTCAGCTGTCAATTCAAAACTGTTCGCGAGACGACTTTTAATCTAAACCAAAACTATATATTATTTTTTTTCCCCTGGTATGACCCACTGAGCTATATTAATATTTTGTCCAGAAAGCGACCTGGCCACAAATGATAGCTCAACGAAGTGGCTTATCGCGTGGGAATGTATGGAGGCATGCAAGCTCCAAATATACAGCTGGCGTCAGGGTCAGGATAGAACCCACGACCTCCTGTATACCAGGCGAAGTAGTTAACATCTCCTAGCCACCGTAATGATGATGATAGAGAGAGACACGCAAGCTCCAAATATACAACAGCAGACGTCAGGGTCGGGATCGAACCCACAACCTCATGTAGACCAGGCGAGGGAGTTAACATCTCCTAGCCACCGTAATGATGATGATGAGAGAGAGAGACACACAAGCTCCAAATATACAACAGCAGGCGTCAGGGTCGGGATCGAACCCACAACCTCATGTAGACCAGGCGAGGGAGTTAACACCTCGCCACCGCGGTGCCCAACCTCCCTCAAATTCCAAGGCCCCATCGGATAAAGGTGCGAGCGCCAAACATGATTGAGTCTAAACGGATGCCCTCTTTCTGCTCTGAAGAATGGCCACCAGCCCGGCTTTGGTGGTGGCTACGCTGCTGCAAGATGCTGCCTGCCGGGTGTTATCCAGAACTGTGGAGGCAGCGGCGAGGGGTTGGTGGACCACCACACACACACACACAGATGTTGCGACACTCCCTTCACGTGGTCGACGAGGAGGAGCTATGCCCTGGCTCGCCAGGAGAAGGTGGTGCTACAGCAGAATCAGAGTGGTCATCAGAATCTTCATAATCACGCACCGTTCAAACAAACAACACAAAACGAGACGGAGGATTCATTGAAAACGATCAAATCAGTTTGGCGCGGAGGATTTCGCGACCAATGTAGTCCATACTCTTTTGGTTCTTTTGGCAAAGTCACATAGGTAGAAAAATAATAAAGCACGACGTTTCGATCGCAACGCAGGCAATCGTCATCAGGTGGGACTATTTTACAGGTAGGAACAACAGGTTCCACACTGCCCACCAGGGATTATTTGTCTGTCTGTCGTGCATATGGGGAGGGGAGGGTGGGGGGTGGGAGGGGTGGGGCTGGGTGGAGAGGGGAGGGTGGGGAGGGGCTAGGGTGGGGAGGGAGGGGCTGGGTGGGGAGGGGAGGGGCTGGGTGGGGAGGGTGGGCTGGGTGGGGAGGGGAGGGTGGGCAAGGTGGGGAGGGGCTGGGTGGGAAGGGTGGGGAGGGGCTGGGTGGGGAGGGTGGGGCTGGGTGGGGGGGTGGGAGGGGTGGGGCTGAGTGGGGAGGGGCTGGTTACCCCATGGTGCCCTTAATG
This sequence comes from Lampetra fluviatilis, assembly GCF_964198595.1. Taxonomy (NCBI): domain Eukaryota; kingdom Metazoa; phylum Chordata; class Hyperoartia; order Petromyzontiformes; family Petromyzontidae; genus Lampetra; species Lampetra fluviatilis. The sequence goes on from NC_136296.1 coordinate 11,437,502, forward strand.
AAACTCAACGTTTAACCTACACACTACACTATACACGACACGACACACTACACTTATACAGGTAGGAACAACAGGTTCCACACTGCCCACCAGGGATGATTTGTCTGTCTGTCGTGCACGAATGCACTGTCCAACCAAATTTCTACCTGCCCACTCCGAAGGAACGTGTTTGTTGTTGTTGAGATGGCATTGTTGTGGGGTTACTCTCCAACACGCCGTTATGCTGAACCAGTAACTAATTGCCACGTTTTTTTTACGCGACATGCCTTATTAATCGGCTGTGTCGGGTGGCGGCGGGTTTAAAGGCACAACTATATTTATGCGATCAAAATCGTGAGCCCCGTACGGTAACGACTCAACATCATGGTGACGGTGACGGTGATGATGGTGGTGGTGGTGCTTTTCTGCTGATCGAATACAACAGTCACCTTTGAGCTCGAGTCTGTGATTATGTAGCAGCTACACTGAGTTAGACGCTGGCAATTCGCTTTAATCTTTTTTACTGTTTTTTTCTCCAAAGCAGAAGTACCCTTTTAAAATCCATTAAATGTGAATTAGTTTGCATCGCTTAAGTTGAACGATAAATAAATAAATAAAGCACACACTGGGAAATGAAACGTCTCTTTTTAAATTAACACCAGCTGCCTTGATGGGGGAGTTCTGGCCTCCGTGTGTCTGTGTGTGTGCACGTGTGTGTATGTGCACGTGTGTGTATGTGCACGTGTCTGTGTGTGTGTGCACGTGTCTGTGTGTGTGTGCACGTGTCTGTGTGTGTGCAAGTGTCTGTGTGTTTGGGGAGCGGTAGTGCAGCGGCTAGCGCTACGCTGCGCTACAAACCCGGCGACCCGAGTTCGATTCCCGCTCACGGCCAACACCGGTGACGATTATCTGAACCGGTCCTGGGCCTCCCGTAGGTCGAGTCAGCCTCAAATAAGTACCTGTTGCGGTGGGTACACATAGCCACTATGGAGACAAAGGCGACCGGGCGTGGTACTGGCTACCCCCTCGTGTGCCGTGCCGGCCTTCATAGGTGCTCCTCGCTAATAGCACTTGCCCTAACAGTCTGTTGAGGCTACACGGGGGATCTTTGTCTTTATGCGTGCACGTGCCTGGATTGTAAACCCGAGGGGCGCTGTTTACCGTGGACGGACAGAGCCGCGGCGGACCACAGCGAGCATCGCTGATGGCAGCTTCCAGCAGCCGTCGTGCGTCGCATCGTGAGCAATGGAGATGAACGGAATCTCGAACACCACGGCGCCTCTCAAACTTCTTGGTTTGGTGGCGACACCGCTCCCCTCGCCCTCCTCCTCCTCCACCTTCCCTCCCTCCCTCCCCCGTAGTTCCACGCAGTTTTCACTTTAAAATCTCAATTGGCGTGTGTTGTTTGTAGCGCGCGCGTGTGTGTGTGTGATTGTGTGTGTGTTGTTTGTAGCGCGTGCTTGTGTGCGTGCTTGTGTGCGTGCTTGTGTGCGTGCTTGTGTGCGTGCTTGTGTGCGTGCTTGTGTGCGTGCTTGTGTGTGTGTGTTTGTATGTGCTTGTGTGTGTGTTTGTGTGTGTATTTGTGTGTGTGCGTGTGTGTGCGTGTGTGTTTGTGTGTGTTTGTGTGTGTGTTTGTGTGTGTGTGTGCGTGTTTGTGTTTGTGTGTGTGTTTGTGCGTGTTTGTGTGTTTGTGCGTGTTTGTGTGTGTGTTTGTGTGCATGAGAGCGGGAAGCCGTGGCGCAGTGGTTAGGGAGCACCGCGCTACGAACCAGGCCACCCGAGTTCGATTCTAACCCGGCCAATGTCTAGAGGGAAATAATCTGAACCGGTCCTGGGTCTCTCTCCTCGGTCGACTCAGCCTTAGATGAATACCTGGTGCGGTGTATAAACATCACAACTGGGGCGGATGCCTTCGTGTGCCGTGCGGACTTCATAGGCGCTCCCTTACAGCACTTGCCCTAACAGCCTGTTAAAGACTACACGGTGGATCTTTGTCTTTATATCTGTATCCACGCCGCAGCCTGCGCTCTGCGTAAGAGGCAACCCACGATTCCAACGCGCGCTCTCTCCTCCTACGATGCTTTAAAATGTAAGCGATAGAAGAAAAAAAAACACGCGAAGCTTCTACACGCGGGCTTTCGCGACCATTCTTGTGATTCATCAAGAATTCATGCAAGGAGCTGGAACTTCTTTCGCACCGTACGTAGCCAACCGTGCTCATCGGAGGGTGGAGGAGGGTGCACGACACTCATTGGCTTCGTACTCACGCGGCGAACTGACCCCCCCCCCCCCCTCCATTGCTGTCAATTCCAGACCGGAGTTTTTACTCCGAAACTTCAACATGCGAGTCAGGATATATTGCTTCCGATTTAGCATTCCACTATGCCTGACAAAATTAGTTACAGTATAGGTAATTGTGTCTTTTGTTCGCTATGTGATGGGGTCAGTTATGATATGTTTGTTCATTAATCACAAACTAAACATCCTCTCGACTCATGCTTCTTTCATTCATCCATTCATACAATCACTCATTCATACATACATCCATCCACCCATTCAGCCATCCTTCCATCCATCAATCAATCCATACATCCAGTCATCTATATGTCCATCCAGCCACCTACACATCCATCCACCCATCTATCTAACCAACCATTATCCATCAATCCAATCACCCACCCATCCATCCAAACACGCACCCAGCCATCTGTTCACCCATCCATCCGTCCAGACCCATATCTATCCATCAATGTAAATCCACCCATCCTTCCCTGCACATCAATCCGTCGTGTGTCTCCACCACATCAGGCTGCGTAATTGGTTTCATAACCGGCAGCGAACCAAACGCCGGTGAACGTTTCCCCTGTCCCACAAACGAGTCACGCCCGACACGTGCCGTTAATTTGCCGTTAATTTACCGCTAATTGCCACGTGTCGCTAATTGCCAACACGCGCTGGTGCGCCGAAACCGTAGCGTGCCCGATTCTCTAAAACGTACGAGGCGTGCCCTCTGTTTTCTTTCTCAGTCACTGTCGTTGTTGTTGTTGTTGTGAAATGTTAGACTTGCATGATCTGGAAATGGCATGGGCAGCTGGGTGGCGCAGTTGGTAACGCTTTGCGCATCACGCAAACAATAAATGCGCCTGGGTTCGATTCCCGACTTGGGCGTCTTCCAGTGTGGAGTTTGTGTCTCTCCCCCACACCCCCACCCCCCAATCCCCCCCACCCCCCACCCCCACCCCCACCCCCCCCACCCCCACCCCCCCACCCCCCATGTTCTGCATCACGGGTTTACTTTGGTCTGCGGTTTCCTCCCAGAGCCAAAGAAAAACACCGCACACGCCACGGCGTGACCGGTATTGACCAAAACGTCCCAGTGCTGGAAAAAATGACCTGCAAATTATCCAATGAGATCACAGCAGCTGCAGCTGCAGCCTCAGCATCGCCCCCCGCCCTACCCACCGCTGCAAAAACCTGGCAGGACCCTCCTGTAAAATGAGTCTTGGGGCTCACCTGGATAAACAACGCGAAGATCAAAATCAATACAATCACGAGGCTGGCTCCTTTCAATCACTGCGGCCGTGCTTGTTTTTTTTTCCATTGCGCCAATGTGGAAGGAGGGACAGAACAAGTATAACCCGTAAAACTATAAATCCTTTATATGCGTGGCGGCTAGAGTCCTCTCGTCCTCTGGCTTGAGATGGCTGCCAGCTATGGGTCAGATGATTGCATGGCAGCATTAAGCAATTGGTAATTAAATCTAATATTTTTGTCCTAAAAAGTGTAAAATATTGGAATTTTTTTTGCCCGAACATTAATTGTCACGCACAACGAGTCTGTGTGGAAAATGTCAGCTCGATTGGATCACGGGAAGTGGGTTAAAAAACGACCGAAAGATTTGCACGGTCCTAAGCAAGCACGCAAGCAAGCAAGCACGCAAGCAAGCAAGCACGCAAGCAAGCAAGCACGCAAGCACGCAAGCAAGCAAGCACGCAAGCAAGCAAGCACGCAAGCAAGCAAGCACGCAAGCAAGCACGCAAGCAAGCAAGCACGCAAGCAAGCAAGCACGCAAGCAAGCAAGCACGCAAGCAAGCACGCAAGCAAGCAAGCAAGCACGCAAGCAAGCAAGCACGCAAGCAAGCAAGCACGCAAGCAAGCAAGCACGCAAGCAAGCAAGCGAACTTAATAAAAAGGATGTTAAAATAAACACGCGCAGTCGAGGCGATGCGGTTGCCCTCGTGGGTGACGCTCACGCCGTGCGCGTGCTCGCTGCTGCGTCGATTCCCCGACCGGGTTGTGAACTTGCAACCTTCCAATTCGCAAGTGTCACGTGCTCGACCGCCGAGTCAGCTTCGATGAGTCGATAATGAGCGGATAGGGTCCGCTGGGTTCAATGGGAAATGAATGCGCTAACCACTGCGCCACCGTTCTACTCCGCTGTGGTTAGATTTGAAAGAAAAAAAGAATCAAGGGCTCATGCAAAGCACGTCGTTTTCTGGGAAGGAATGGCAATCTCAGTCAAAACGGAAATGCAGCGATCAGCTCTGAATGTTAACAGTTACACATTTTTTTTCACGTCTCCTTTTGGGAGTTCAATTAGTTACGATGGCAGGAGAAGAGAGAGAGAGGGGGGGGTAATCAATGTTGTGATAGAGCGAGCGATTAGCATAATGAGTGTAAGGCGGGCACTGGGCGCGCCACGTGAAGGAGTGAAGGATAATGAGGACATCAAAGGGGACGTACGTCACCATCGCATGCAGCGTGTTGCGGGCAGCATTTATATATTTATATATTTACACGTTACATCAATGTAAACAAATTAATCGATGCGTGCCTTTTGAAAAAAACTATGGTTGTCGCTGTGGGGTTTTCGTTTTATTTTGCACGCACGAAAACAACCGGCACGCACGCGGCTGGCCACGTACAGAATCGTCCACCAGAAGAACCACGACGTGGGACTGTTGGGGGCCGTCCATAAATGACGTCACGCGATTTTGGACGATTTTTGACCCCCCCCCACTCGTCACACGGCGTCACAACAAGTCAACCCCCCGCCCTCTCAAATATGACGTCATAAAGCTCTGCCCCTCCCTTCCCCCAAAAAATAAAACATGCTTCAAATCGCTTTGAACTATTGTCATTGTAGTGCGTATTCAATGTGGCGCTGCACTCTGATGTTGTAAGAGAAAACATTTATTAAAGAAAAGTCTATTTAATTAGGTAGAGCGTTCTAGATTTGGAGTTTTCGTGACTACAAGGATCCATACTCTTTGGTTATTTCGGTAAAGTCACGTAGGTGGAAAATAATAAAAGTTAAAAAATAAAAAATAAAATAAATTAAATCACGACGTTTCGGGCGCAACACAAGCGTTCGTCAGTTGCTTCTGGTTGTGGTGGTCCCACCTGATGACGAGCGCTTCTTGTGTTGCACCCGAAAATTCGTGATTTAATTTATTTTATTCTTTATTTTTTTTACTTTTATAATTTTTTACCTACGTGACTTTTACCGAAAGAACCAAAGAGTAAGTAGAACGTGTTGTCTATATTTATTTAAAGTTGCGCATTTTGATGTGACGTCACATTTCTCAACCCCCCCCCCCTCGTCACACATCATCACAAATGTCTGCCCCCCCCCACCCCCTCCTAGGTGCGTGACGTCATTTATGGACGGCCCCTTGTCACGCTTTGCAAAACTAAGAGTTGACCGCTTCGATTCCATCTCTCCGACGCCCCGCCCGCCGCCGCCTGCCCTTTCGGTTTCTGTCCAACTCGGCAGAGGGCGAACAGGTGTAGTAGCCACGCGGTGACTTGGGACAGCCGTGCGGTTTGTACGTTCCCACGTGCCAGTCGGCGCGCTCGCCACTCAAGATGCACCAGAAACGACTCCCGATTCTGGGCTTGGTGAATCGGTCATTTGGTCAGAAAACTGCGACTGGAGTGACCGGTTGTTGCTTAACGACGCTAATTCAAATACGCTACACGCGTTGAGTCATGCGTGATTATATAGAGACTCTACAGATTCACACTAATAGAGGATGCTTCACCACAATGTTAAGACTTCTGAGAATTTGCAACAAAACCACGAGAAATGCGGCTCCGGACCCTGGAGACCACCTGGAGAAGATTGCAGGCGTGTGTTGACAATGATGGCGAAGAAGTGGAGACTCTTTGACTTGTTGAAGCTATTAACATGACATTTGTTATCATGTTACAGTGGAGTATCCGTTTTTTCCATTAAAAACGATAGTCCCATGTAAGTGTTAATATTTTTTTGAAGCACCCTTATATGACTTTTATTACGTACGGCTTATCATTTCGTAGTGAGTTGTCATCGTAGCCAATCATTGGCTTTATCTGAGAGTTGGTCGATTGTGGATACATCCACCCACCTACTTACCCCCCTACTCACCCACCTACTCACGCTCCTACTCACCCTCCTACTCACCCTCCTACTCACCCACCTACTCACCCACCTACTCACCCCCCTACTCACCCACCTACTCACGCTCCTACTCACCCTCCTACTCACCCTCCTACTCACCCACCTACTCACCCACCTACTCACCCCCCTACTCACCCACCTACTCATGCTCCTACTCACCCACCTACTCACCCACCTACTCACCCTCCTACTTACCCTCATACTCACCCACCGACTCACCCACCTACTCACCCACCTACTCACGCTCCTACTCACCCACCTACTCACCCTCCTACTCACCCACCTACTCACCCACCTACTCACCCACCTACTCACCCTCATACTCACCCACCTACTCACCCACCTACTCACCCACCTACTCACCCTCCTACTCACCCACCTACTCACCCACCTACTCACCCACCTACTTACCCACCTACTCGTTCACCCACCCACTCAATGACTTGCCTACCCACGCAGACACTCACTCGCTCACCCACTCTGCTACTCACCCACCTTCACGTGTATATATTTGGGGCAGTGTGAAGTTTCGTGATCCGTGGTTTGGAGTGTGTAGCCACAGTAGCACACGGGAAGAAAGAGAGAGAGATAGATAATCTCACTCCACTGCGGATTATACAATTTAACTGTGGTTTCTATTACACTCACTGCAAGGGCACAGGCAAGAATCGATTCGTGAATCTCACCGTGGCCTCAATTGTGACGATCCATTGGCAATTCCGTGAATCATTTCGCCGGTAACGTTTCCTTCCCCCGCCCTCACGGTCTTCTCTTTGCTTCACCTTTTATTTAGTGTCCCCTGAAAACTGCCGAAGCGGCAACAAAAGCCCTCGGGGTGGGAGACAGCCTCGTCCGTTACATCTGGCCTGACCGGAGCTCGTAGCTACAAATAAAGACGGAGAGATCCCATTTAGCTTCACTCACGGACCAAAAAAAAGAAGGCGCTGGGATATCAGCGGTGTTGTGTGGTGAGCCCCAAACCACACCGTCCTCTGGAGGACCGCGTCGGGAGGAGGTACCCCACCACCATTCACAGCAGCGGTTCTTACACGTTACTGCAGCCTTGCACCCATTTGGTTCGCAATCGTAAAAAAAAAGTTTAATGTTAATTAAAACAAAGGGGTTTGACGAAACAAAGTAGTTGTAGTACTATCGTGCCCGTGCTTACATTTGTTTTCATCTTGATTATTTACCCTCTGAACAAATCTGCCCATACGCTTTGGTTCTTTCGTTAAAGTCACGTAGGTAGAAAATAAAATATTTTTAATTTTTAAATAAAATAAAATAATTTTTGAAAAAATGGTATTAAAATGTTTTAAAATATTTAATTAAATTTTATCATTGCAGTCACGAAAACTTCAGATCTAGTTTGAAATCTAGGGGGTGCAGCTTGGACCCCAGGTTGAGAACATGAAGAAGAAGCACCACTGCTCTAGAGCAAAGGTCTGAGAAGGTGGTGGGACAGGCACCAACACTCTCAGAACGACGCCAGTGCCGGCGTGCGCACAATGCACCCGTTTACTCATTTGAAGCTGAGCCGACCCATGAGACGCACAGGACTGCTCCAGATACCACTTGGCACGAATGTGCATGATCTAGGGGATGCAATTCACGTCGTTAGGATTGTAAGTGTAGTCCCTGAACCATTGGATCATCGATACAATTACGCACAAAGACAAAGTTTCCCCGAAACACAGTTGCGTCATCTGTTGGGTGCGAGTGCTATCGGAAAGCGCCTACGGAGGCAGCGTGGTGCAGTGGTTCGCGCACTCTGAGGTGGATGAGTTCCACTGCACTCAACTCAGAAGTAATCTCACGCGTCCACTGGCCGCTCCTGACTCAGTACATCGCCAGCTGTCCACGCGCCACCGTGTATCGAAAGCAGAAAGACAAATGCAAACTGAAATGCGTTTGGGCGGTGTCGGGACACCCACGACAGACCCAACAGCGGCTCTGCGCCACGGGAATGTGGAATGTCCACCGCCGCTGGGTCCAGGACGGCCCGGTGAGGAGTGGGCTGGCGCACCGCACCGCCCAGCCCCGCATGGATGTCCACGTGGGCACGAACTGTGACCTATCGCGTGAGTTTTCCTTCAAGGCCATTTAACATCCCCCCCCCTTTGTCTGTCGTCCAATATTCCGTAAGGACCCCGATGTACTCTCGACTGTCTGAAATATTGATGCGGTGATGTTTTTGTTGTTCTTCTTCTTCTTCTCAGTGTTTGTCGCTCCTGCTGCTGCTGCTGCTGCTGCTCGTGGGCTCACGCACCGCGGACTTCGTGCCGCGTAAGAATAGCCGGGCAGCTTGGGTTGAGCGAGACCACCATCCGTGCGACAAATAAACAAATACAAAAATAAAGTCACAACTCAAAGTGGCGGGCGGCGATTCGCGCGGGCAGGTCGTGCTGTTGCGGCCTCGCGGGCGCGCGCGTGTGATGTCCCTGCAAAAAGTGTTCCTGCAATCGTTTCTGCTCGGTTGATTTCATTTCTCTCCCACACTCCCCGCGTCTTAGCTGTGATGATAAAAGTGAGAGGGGGAAAAGCAGGTAATGCTGTGAAAGCGGTGACACTGATCGATGCCCCATTAGAGGCGCGAGAGCCAACGAGGCTCTCCCACACTCCCCCCCCCCCATCAATTCACGATCGGAAACGTTGCCACGTGCTGCTGTTGCTGCTGGTGTCGTCGGCGTCGTCGGCGTCGTCGTCATCGTTGACGTCGGAGAGGGGTCTCGGGTGGGGTTGGGGGGGGTTCAAGCTCGGTAGGGATAGGATGAAGAGGTATTGTGGCCACGAGTTTTATACGAGGTCAAAGGGGAGGGGGTGGGGGAGGTGCGGTGGGGGGTGTTGATTGCCCCGGTGAGTTCGGCTCCAGAGGTCTGTTTGTAAGTCGATTTGTTCCTAAGTCCAACTTTGCTCCTGTCGATTCCAAACGTGTTGTACGGCGTGTACACTAAACACGGGGAATGGCTTTAAACGTCGTATAATCTCCTGTAGATGTAGATGACACTGGCTCTTCATGTTTTGCAGATGTAGATGCCACTGGTTCTTCACGTTCTGCAGATGTAGATGCCACTGGTTCTTTACGTTCTGCAGATGTAGATGCCACTGGTTCTTGGTGTTCTGCAGATGTAGATGTCACTGGTTCTTCATGTTCTGCAGATGTAGATGCCACTGGTTCTTCGTGTTCTGCAGATGCAGATGTCACTGGTTGATTACGTTCTGCAGATGTAGATGCCACTGGTTCTTCGTGTTCTGCAGATGTAGATGCCACTGGTTCTTGGTGTTCTGCAGATGCAGATGCCACTGGTTCTTCGTGTTCTGCAGATGCAGATGTCACTGGTTCTTGGTGTTCTGCAGATGCAGATGCCACTGGTTCTTTCGGTAAAGTCACGTAGAATGGAAATAATAAAATAATAAAAATAAAACATGCCCCTACAGTCTGTTAAGGCTATACGGGGAATCTTTGTTATCTTTGTGTGTGTGAATGATGTAACGTGTGGGTGTGTGCACGTTGGCACGGTAGGGGGCACAGCTGGCGCATCATCTGCCAGTCATCTCAGTCCGTCAACCCACGGCACCTGGATCTGTACCGTCGCCTCCTGTCAGCGAGCCTTCGACACTTCACGTGGCCTCAAGGTGCGCCCGGCACAAGCGCCGTGGTGACGTTAACGCCACTAAGTGGCGAATGTCGACTGGTGTTGTCGGTGTGCGTGTGTTAAGGCTGCGTGAGCAGTGAGGACTCAGAAATGCGGACATTGACAAGAAAGTATTGAATGAAATGCGAATAGAGAACAGGCGCTGGCTTTGAGTTGTATTGAGACACGGTAAGAGGAGCACGCGGGTTGCAAGCCGCGTGCAAGCGAGAGAGACCGCATTGACCGTGAAGTGAGTGAGACTCGGGCAGGACACGTCGATGAAAGGGACTCACGGCCCGTGGTGATGAATAATTAACGGAGTCGAGGCCACGCAACGGGTCACGTGCCAGGGTTGACACCCATCGCGGAGATGGCAGCCTGGGGGAGGCTCTTCGCCAGCAGTGGAGTTGACCACGGCCGATGACAACGTTGAACACTGTCACAATGTCAACTTGTCACGTACCGCCCGCACGGTATTCGCTCGCCCTAAACGAGAGAGCGAATCAGAGGCGTGAGGAGTGAGTCACAGGACGAGCGGGGCAAGGCAGCCACGCGGCGAGGAGCCGGACGAAAAACAAACGTTTGCCCGAGCTCTGCGCTCCTCTGTGAACTAAGGTGTTATCGGCCAATTAACGAGCGTTTACATGTTGGAGGAAAGCTGAGCATACGAGAGTAGAACCCCCCCCCCCAACTCGTGCGAGAGGGCAACGCTACTCGGCTCGCCGTGGTGCGTGCCACCACGACTTCGTTGCGCTATATCGATTGTGATGCCAGGTCGCTGCTGAGTGGGGCCCTTACCTGGTAATATAAAAATACAGTTCAGGTGAAGTTCAACATGCATGCAAGTGAAGCGGCTTGGAGAGCAGCAACAACCAAGCTGAGTTTAGCCCAGAGAAGAAGGATTTGTGTACATCACCCGCTCAGAGATATGGATCAGAGGCATGGATATTCATGAATGAAATGGAGCCCACATTTCCACGCGATAAGCCACTTCGTTGAGCGATTGTTTGTGATGGGCCGGTCGCGTCTAAAAAAGGAGTTTACATAGCTCAGTGGGGTCTTACCTGGTATAATAATAATAATGAACAAAAATGTGGTTTGAGTGGTTTATTTATTTTAATAGTTGCGAGCGGAATATTAACCGCGCCGCGTGCCATTGCCCGTTCGTGCCCTGCCGCCACGCGCGCGCGCGCTGCGCCCGGAAGATTTCACTTCGCACGCGGTCGGCGTCAATAATTAATGTCCCCATCGCAGCCTCCGGGTCCAACTCGCTGAGTCCTGCACACACACACACAGGTGGAAGCCGCGTGATACCGTAAGCCCCATCGCGCAAATTGCACGCGGCCGGTGTAATGTACACACGTGCGGATTGTCCGTCGCCCTTGTCGTCGTCACCTTTTGTTCAAACGTTTTATGGAATATTTATCGTCGCCCAAGAGTACGGGATGTGTCACGCGCGACGGGTGGTCCAAGAATGATCGCGGGGCGCTCGGCTCTTTCCTTGTTTGGACGCCGCGTGAACGAATTCAAATATTGATGCGCCATCTATCTGCACCTCTTCAATCAACATCTAATTGATTGATAATTTATTTACGCGCTTTTTGTACGCGGAGTGCGTCTCGGGTCATTGGGCTCGTGCATCTGTTGATCGCCCCGCTGTTGTTGCTTGCGGTGGTGGTGACGGTGATGAAGCTTGTTATAATAATGAGATGTAGAAGGCGACCTTAAACAATGGATCTCAGAGGCCCGCGCGTGTAGAGGTGGAAGGGATGAGTGATGAGAAGGAACAGGCGGGAGAGAGACTCCAGAAACAAGTGATCAGAGAGAGAGAGAAAGAGAGAGAGTTAGGAGGCCGTGTTCAACCGGTGCTGGGGTCTTTGCCGGGACTCAGAATGCACTGTATGTTGAACTTCTTTCGCACCGTACGTAGCCAACCGCGCTAACTCAGAGGTGCGAGGGAATGACAACAAACTAGAAACAAAAAAGCAGTTGTAAAATAAATGAGTTTTTCCATCTCGATTTGAACGTGCATAGCTCCAGTGCAGGAATCGGCAACCGAAAATAACAAGAAGATTGAAAATAAATATCTAGATATATAAATAGGTAAAAAAAAAAACCTTCAATATTTTAAGAGCCGCAACGCGGTCCTTAAAGAGCCTCATGCGGCTGCGGAGCCGCAGGGTGCTGACCCCTGGGGGGTTCGTGGAAAGGAAGGCACGGATGAAGCACGGATGAGGCACGGACGTGAGGAAGGGAGGGTGGGCCGGGCGAGTGATGAGAGAGGGCAGGAGAGTGGAGATGAGAGGGCAGGAGAGTGGAGATGAGAGGGCAGGAGAGTGGAGATGAGAGGGGTAAGTGCCCAGGCGTGGGCGAGCCCGTGGAGGGCTGCGAGGGAAATCGTCGAGTCGGTCTGAGAGATGGCGTGGGAAGGCGGCAGCCAGCGGATTAACTCGCCATCAAGCCGCGTCCTCTCAGATCTTTGATGGGGATGAGGAGAACTGCGGCGTGAGGCGTGCGTGCCGTTCATTGGGGCACAACGCCCAACAAGGCACAAGCAGCATGGAATAAACAATGCTGATGATGATGATGATAATAGGCGTTCATCGCTTCTGGCCATAATACAACAGAAGTTGTTGATATGTTCAAACACCAAAGAAACACATTCCTGCGGAGGGAGCTGGTAGCAACGTTGGGTTGCTCGGTCAATGGCCAGGGTCAACGGCGGCGTGGTGTATTCCGCAAATATGCCCGACTGTGAGGGCGGGCACAAGCCAGCGTGAGTAGGTTAAACGTTTAGTTTAATAAGGGCACCACGGGGTGACCAGCCCCACCCCTCCCACTCCCACTCCACCTTCCCCACCTAGCCCCTCCCCACCCTCCCCTCCCCACCTAGCCCCTCCCCACCCTCCCCTCCCCACCCAGCCCTACCCACCCAGCCCCTCCCCACCCTCCCCGGTCATCGGTGACCGTGCCACGTGGGTCGGCGGCAAAGCTAGCGACTCAGCATCGAAAGGTTTCGAGTTTCAATCCTCGGTTGCGAGGGTTCACTCAACCCATCATCATCATCATTCCTCTGGGGTCGATACAGTAAATACCACGTTGTTAGGAAGCCATCGGTGCTTATCCTACGGACGGAGAGACTAGCGCCCCGTCATAGGAAGGTAGAATTTCCGGCACTGGCTCAGGGCTGTAGACGGCAGATGAGCATCGTTGCAATGCTCTTGGAGCGGAACATTGCTTTGCCTTTTTTACTTTCAATTCACAAGCACCAAATGGCATTTTAACACAATAGCCGGAGCCTCGTGTTGGTAAGCTTAGTATTATAATACACACATGTAACGCTGATGTATGCAACACTGATGTACGCACTGACATGTACGCACTGATAAGACACACATGTAACGCTGATGTATGCAACACTGATGTACGCACTGACATGTACGCACTGATAAGACACACATGTAACACTGCCCTCTTATCAATCCACTGCTAGATGAAGGCCTCTACCCGAAGCATACACCCGAGCTGGAGAGACAAAGACGGTCAGACATCTGTCTGTGGTGCTGCTCATACCACACCCTGGTGCCTCTTGCCGGCATCTGTAGGTGTTCGCTAACAGCTTCAGCTGAAGCAGGGGCGGCAAAAACCGCGTGCGGCTCTTTCAGGAACCGTTTCGTCGCCGTTATTTACAAACGGCCCCAACGTATCGCAATCACCACCGCAGTGCGTAGCGGCGCTTGGAATATTGATTTTCATCTCACGTCGATTTCTAAAATATATATATATGTTTCGTCTCGTTATTTTAATTGCTGACCCCTGACCGAACCAATGCCACGTTTCGAACCCCTCTCTGCGGCCATCCAACAATGGCCCATCGCCTTGCTAAGCGCCGGATCACACGCGTTGCAAATGAAAATAGGTGTTGTACTAATCGGGGATGCGATGCTGCCGGGGTGGGTGGATAGGGAAGGAGGGGAGGGGGGGTGTAGGAGCTTATCTGGTACGATATAGACAGCGAGAGACAGAGAGAGATTGAGAGAGCGACAATCGTCTATTGCAACGCCCTCTGTGCAGAGAAAACGCGCAGCCATGTGGAATAGTGATGAGCGAACAGAGACGTGGGCGGGCAGCGAGCGAGATAGCAACACGGGGGCCAGCGAACGTGACGAGTGTAGCGAGAGAGAGGGGGGAGGGGGGAGAACGCAAAGGGGTTAAACGGAGTAAAAATTACGAAGAAAGACAAATCGTGCACGCGCATGGACTCGGAATTCACGATGGTGCAACACGCGCAACGGGACGACAGCGAATCGGAGCGTTACTCTCTCTCTCGCGCGCGCGCGTTCTCTTTGTGTGTGTGCGTGGCGTTTGTCTATAGTTCGTGTCACGTTGGTCGTGTTGTGCTTTCGCTTGAAGCCACCCCATCTACACCCGGACACCCATTGCATAGATGTCCTATCGCGAGGGGATTTTTTCCAATCCATGTTCAATATATCAACAAATGTAAAACAAAATTAAAAAATAAAATAAAAATTAACTAATTTACACCATTGGAACCTCATTTGCCAGTAAAAAAATATGCGCATTTTGGCGATATCTGGTCCAACACCATGTGAGACTAGGCTCTAAGAAAAGCTGTCTCGGGTGTGGACCAATCAACTTCAAGGACAGTGTAGACATTATCAGAGTTGTGTTTTTTGTTTCATATTGTGGTCTATGCAAACATGACTTCTTGTAAAAAAAAAAGTGTCAGTTTTGTTGCCAGATAAAAGGGTAAAAAACCAATTATCAAAAAATAACTCGTTGGTCAGTTAAACCAAATTGTTACCGTGTTATTTTCACAGTTGAAAAATCGGATTTAAGCGAGAGAGTAAAAAGAAGCCACGTTGTATGAGATTGTGTTTTGTTGTTGTTGTTGTTGTTGTCTGTGAAGTGTTTTGTGAACAGGCTGAGACGCCGTTGTGATCGGCGACAGCTGGAACTGGGAGTCGAACTCAGGTTATTCGCGGTGCAGACTCAAAATCTCTGGCCCATTCCATTGTTACCTATCGCCCCGAGCCTCCCAGCTATCCCCAACATTCCCTTGATTCACACACAAATACACCAAGTCGTGTTTAAAGGTCATCTCAAGGTGACTCTCCATCATTATCTGGAAATACAATTAGTTCAGAGTTACGTTCAGTTAGCCAAATTCAATCTTTAATGCTAACTCCAACGCCACAACCATAGCATTACTTAATTAAAATCAGCGCCCTGTGAGGTTTGTATGCCTTAATGTATATGCCATTATGTATGGAAATCATTTGCAGTAGTAGTATCACATCAATTGATGTTAAAGGCTGCTCATATATTTGTTTACGCGTAAAGTTAACAGCGTGACCGCATTGGCTATGTCTCTCTGTCTGTAACGGTACCTCGAACAATAACTGTCACGAAGATGAACACACACACATATAAATACAAAGTACATTTTTAGTATAAAGTCGTTTCGCTCTTAGGGACTCGCCCAATGGAGAAACGGACAAGTTGATCAAAGGGCTTTGCCAAAAATACTTGCCTGCAAAAACACAAAAAATAAAACACATTCCTGCGGATGGAGCTGGTAGGAACGTTGGGTTGTTCGGTCAATGGCCAGGGTCAACGGCGGCGTGGTGTATTCCGCAAATATGCCCGACTGTGAAGGCCGGCACAAGCCGGCGTGAGTAGGTTAAACGTTGAGTTTTATAAGGGCACCACGGGGTGACCAGCCCCTCCCCACCCAGCCCCACCCCTCCCACCCCACACCCAGCCCCTCCCCCTCCCCACCCTCCCCACCCAGCCTCTTCCCACCATCCCCTCCCCACCCTCCCCTCTCCACCCAGCCCCACCCCTCCCATTTTTGGATCCACGACGGACGGACGGACACAATAATCCCCTGTGGGCTGGTGTAACCAGGAGGTTCCTACCAGTACCAGCGCTAAAAGTTCACTGCCTTGCCGGCCAAGGTGATGGTGCCTTGACGAGCGGCATCGCGAGGTGACGACAATCGTCACCGCCGAATTCATTCGTGTGTCATGTCGCCCCTTCGTATTCTATTGCGCATTCATATAGCGCCATTGCCAGGACGCTTTAGGATGAAATCCGACGGCGTTCCGTGAGGAAGGCGATGGAATGGTGGGAGGGACAGGGGCTGGGAACGCAGCTGTTGTTGCAGGGCTAGATAAGGCGGAATACGGTGGAGTGTGATGGCGAGTGAAGGTGTCTGATAGGTGCAGCGTGGATGAGAGGCAGTGGGGTATTGGGGGACACGCGTGAAGCTGTGTAATGGGCACGGATGAGGATAGGTGGGGAGGGTGGTAGGGGCAGAGGTCTGGTGGACGGACAGTCGAGCTGATGGAGGAGCGCATTGTAGGGTTGGGGAAGAGATTCCGACTCCCACAGTCGGTGGAAGGCTACAGTACGAGGTGACCTTCGTCTCTCTGTCTCTGTCGGGGTCAGCGCGCTCGTGCTGCTCCGGACCCGGCGACCCGAGTTCGATTCCCGCTCACAAGAACAACACGGAACCTGGGGGCAAACGGGGCGTGGTGCTGGCCACCCAACCCCCCTCGTGCGCCGAGTCCGCCTTCATAGGCGCTCGCTGAAAGCACTTGCCCCGACAGTCTGCTGAGGCTATACGGGGGATCTTTGTCTTTGTTGTAGGGTAGTCGTTCGCGCGCTGCGCTATGAATCCCGACGACCCGAGGTCGGTTCCCGCTCACGGCGGCCAACACTGGTGACGATCATTTGAACCGGTCCTGGGTACCTCCCCTAGGTAGACTCAGCCTCAAATGAGTACCTGGTGTGGTGTGCAAACATCGCCACTGGGGAGACAAAGGCGGGTGGGTGTGGTGCTGGCCATCTAGCCCCTTCGTGTGCCGTGCCGGCCTTGATAGGTGCTCGCTAACAGCACTTGCCCCGACAATCTGTTAAGGCTATACGGGGGATCTTTGTCTCTATTGGTTCCTGTGCGCGCGCGTGTACCTCTGTGCGTGTGCGTGTGGACGTCTGAGCAGATAAGGGAATGCCCATTCACACGGTCTCTTATCTCGTCAGCCTGTGTGTCTGTGTGTCTGTGTGTGTCTGTGTGTCTGTGTGTGTCTGTGTGTCTGTGTGTTGTGTCATTGTGTGTGAGGCGCGGTAGTGTAGCGCCTAGCACTCTGCGCTATGAACCCGGCGAACCCGAGTCTGATTTTCCCCGCACCTGCGATTTTAACACAGTTTGCTACATACGGTGCGAAAGAAGTTCAACATACATACATATGAGCCGGTCCTGGGACCTCCGGTAGGTTGACTCAGCCTCAAATAAGTACCCGGTGTGGTGTGCAAACATCGCCACTGGGGAGACAAAGGCGGCCGGGCGTGGTGTTGGCCACCCACCCCCTTGTGTGCTGTGCCGGCCTTCATAGGTGCTCGCTAACAGCACTTGCCCTAAGTGGTTTGTTAAAGGCTATCCGGGGGATCTTTGTCTTGTGTATCGAGTGGCATTCGTGGCTTGAGATTCTCTCGAGTTCAATGGTTTTTAACATTCACTGCAGCCTGCATATCCCTTTGGTTCTCAAATCGTTTACAAAAAGTGTTCAATGTTAATAAACACCTAAGGGGTTTGATGAAACAAAGTAAGTTTTACTTACTTGCCCGGCGCTTAATTTGTCTCTCGATGATTTACCTTCTAAAGAACAACTTGGCCTCGTCTCGCACCCCCAGGTGGTGCACGAGGCACCGCCCGGGTCAAGATGAAGACCACACTGCTCGACATCGTGTGATGATGCGGTGTTCGACATCGTGTGATGATGCGGTGCAGTGCACCGTGGCGCTTGGCTCACAGCTGCACCTCACAGCTCGATCGCCTGAGTTCGAGTCCCAACTCGGGGACATTTCCGCGCAAAGGTTTGTGCGTTCTACCCCCCCCCCCACACAGTTTAACACGTGGCAGGCTTTCGCGACCAATATTATTCATAATAAACTTTTTGGATTAGATCGCGTTATTTGTAAATGTGTCGTAACCCTCCACCACCTGACACGGCTAATCAGCAAAAAAGTGTCACGTTGACAAAGGACAAATAGTTCACTACTTTAGCCCACCGGTGTGTTGAAGAGTGAATCCACAACATTTACAAAAAAATGTAAATGTTGTGGATTCACTTTATAAATAACGCGATCTAACCCAAAAACGTGTATTATGTTCTCTCCCTGTTCTACGGTTTTTCAAGAGGTTTTCTCTGTTTTTTTTCTTCCAATTTTCTCCCAAAGTTGAACACATTGGTGTTGGCCAAACGTCCAAATGCAGGACCCTCCTAAAAAAAACACGTTCTTCTGGTGCACTGTGGCTCTACTGAGTAAAAAAGCGCAGTAATTTCAAACAAAGCCACCTTTTATGAAGGGCTTTGAACACAAATGCCACGGCCGTTGCGCTATTCTCCATGCTAATCTCCCTTCTCACATGCATCCCCATTGTGATCTCGGTGTCACGTCACGCGACGAAGCACCGCACGTGCACGTTTGCAACTGTCGCAAAGAGCAAGCGGTCAATCATTGAATCGCAAGAGTTTGACAATTCGTTTGGCTCATTGCATCGGTAGATCCCAACGCGCCACCGTGTACAGGGACCGGGGGGGGGGGCAAACGGAGCAGAGCGAGGGGGGACGTGGGGAGGGGTGTGAAGGACAATCTACAGAGGTTGAACATTTAAAGACAGATTTAAATATATCCGTGACTCTGACTGCCTGATTAGCAAAGGCGACGCGTCCCATAGGCCTGGAGCTGCCGTGACACCTGTCGCGTCACGGTCCATGCAGGGCACATATAGATAATTATTTTACTGGTAGGAACCTCCTGGTTACACCAGCCCACAGGGGATTACTGTGTCCGTCCGTCGTGCAGGGAGGGGCTGGGTGGGGAGGGTGGGGAAGGGCTGGGTGGGGAGGGTGGGGAGGGGCTGGGTGGGGGGTGGGAGGGTGGGGCTGGGTGGGGAGGGGCTGGTCACCCCGTGGTGCCCTTATAAAACTCAACGTTTAACCTACTCACGCCGGCTTGTGCCCGCCCTCACAGTGGGCCATATTTGCGGAATACACCACGCCGCCGTTGACCCTGGCCATTGACCGAGCAACCCAACGTTCCTACCAGCTCCCTCCGCAGGACAACGTGTTTGTAACAAATGTTTGACGAACTCTTCCACGTTGATCCGACACGTTGGAAGAGGTGGGCGTACCCACACTTTACCCCGCCACACGCGAGCCGCAGGTCGGCTCACTCCGGTGTACTCATCTAGACTGCTGCCTGAGACAGAGGGCGTGGGTAGGGGGGTGGTGGTGAGTTGGGGGGTGGTGGTGAGTTGGGGGGTGGTGGTGAGTTGGGGTGGTGGTGGGTTGTGGGGGTGGTGGTGAGTTGGGGTGGTGATGGGTTGTGGGGGTGGTGGTGAGTTGGGGGGGGTGGTGAGTTGGGGTGGTGGTGAGTTGGGGGGGGGGGTGGTGAGTTGGGGGGGGTGGTGAGTTGGGGGGTGGTGGTGAGTTGGGGGGGTGGTGAGTTGGGGGGGTGGTGATTTGGTGGGTGGTTGTGAGTTGGGGGGGTGGTGAGTTGGGGGGTGGTGGTGAGTTGGGGTGGTGGTGAGTTGGGGGGGGGGGTGAGTGGGGGGGGTGTGGGTTGGGGGTGGTGGTGAGTTGGGGGGTGGTGAGTTGGTGGGTGGTGAGTTTGGGGGGGGTGGTAGGTTGAGGGGGAGGATGGTGAGTTGGGGTGGTGAGTGGATGGGTGATAGGGGAAACGCAACTGCGGCGCCAGGAGATGAACTCATTGCAAGTCCGCGCAGCGTTTACTGCTGACCACTTGTGAGAGCCCCACGTCTCTTATAGCTGCTGCTTGTTGCTGGCCGCTTGGCGTTGTAGGTGAGACGGGGAGGGGGGGCAATAACAAACGTAGGTGGTGCAAAGAAAGACGTCTCACGTTGTTGCTATAAATATAAATACACACGGACGTGTGTTGTTTCCTCGGAAAAGGGGGCCACGTGGGGAGATATCGCCGCTGCTTCTTCTGCTCATTGTGTTGCGAGGAGCCTTCGAAGCGTTGGAGGAACCCGGGCTGCACGCGATCCTAAATATAGCCCCAGGCACGCATCCCCAGACATCTCCCGCCACCGCCCGATCACCAACATCCTCGTCTACAATCCGTTTGTAATTTATCATTTCCATCTTATTTTTATATACACACACACATTCATATTAAAACACACACGTATTACAATATATCATTACAACCGGCAGTCATTTATAGTAGAAAGACGTGCCTTCGGATTAACAGTGTGTAAAAAAAAATATTTAAAATATTGTTACACTCACACATACATTTCCAACACACACACACACATGTATACTGCATGTGCATTATAGACTGTATCTCCAGCCCACAAGATGCGCTACCTGGTCTATTACTACCACTACTATTACTACTACTATTATTACTATTACTACTATTACTACTACTACTATTACTACCACTACTATTACTACTACTCGTGGTAGGGGCTTGCCAGCAAGTCTGGATCAACATGTGGTGTGAGCGGATGTCCGTGCTGCCGCTGCTGCTACCAGGCGTATCGGCCAAGGCCTCGCCTCTTAAGGCTCCCAGCGTGATCGGCCACTCTTCCCGACACCGCCTCATCTCGCTGCTCCAACACCACAGCGAAGTCTCGGAGGAGCGGTCCATCCGCCAGTGGTTGGGGGTGGAGGAGTGAGACGAAAGGCCACAGGTTGGTGCGGACCCAGCGGCTGACATAACGAGGTCTGTACAACGCCCCCCCCCCCTACACACAACCACCCGGCCAATCCCCTAACTCCGGCTACCCCCCTAACTCGTTCTTACTGTCACTGCGGGTAACCTTCACCCTGCAGGGTTGAGACCCTGAGAGAGAGAGAGAGCGAGCGGGCTTGTGGTCCGTGTGTCATCATCATCATCTTCCCCTAAGTCATCATTGACGTCGTTGATATTAAAATGATCGTCATCGTCGTTGACACCATCATCATGATCATTGACACATTCAATATCACGTGATTTAAATAACAACAATCATCACCGGCCTCATTGCTGGCACGAAAATCATCACTGACGCCCATCGTCATCATTGACGCTATCGTCATCATCATTGCAATCGTATTAATTGACGATAACATCGCCATCGTTGCTTTCGTCAGCATCATTATCATCAGCAGGTGCTGCATTCTGATTTTCATCATTGCCACCCACGTGATCATCATAATTGTCCTTTCATCGTCATCCCCGTCACGACTGACACCACCATGAGCATTACATTCATCATCATCCTGAACAATGTCATCACTCTTATCATTGAGATTATCATCATTGAAATGATCATTATCACCATTCCTATTGCAATCATTGTCATAATCATTGCAATTAAAATCATCACAGCAGCAACAGAAGAAAAAAAACTACAGGTTATCTCATTGCCTCTAACGTAATTATCAGCATAATAATTTACTCTTCATCATCATCATCACCATCATCATTACCAATATTCATATGACCAACACCATCATCATTTATAAAATCATCATTACTATCACCAATGTAATAATCATCATCATCATAATTACCATTAACATTATAAATTACACAATCATCATCTCCATCGACTCCATCATCACCACCAACACCACCACGTGCATTTGTATTCATTATCTGATTAATCTCGTGCTTCTTAACCAATCAAAACGTCTGGTCACCGCCCCAATGCCCCCCATCTCCTCCCCCGGATGACTAATTCCACCACACGCACACAGTGAGATCCACATCCCCGCGCCTCGAGACATCAACGCGCACGTGACCGAGTGCGGCTTCTATCTCGAGTTCTGTGCATTGGTGTCTTGTCGCCTCCTAAACGAGGCTCTGATGACCCCTGCGCGCATTCTGCATTCCTCCTGCACGCTACCCATGCCGCAGCCTGCCCCTCCAACTCCCCCCACCGCTCCGTAAAAGTCAATGACGCCTCCGCCTACTGGACGGAGCGCCGGTTGAATAGTGACCGTCGCGCAGAGAACGCATTGCATGGACCGATCCATATTTGCACTCAAACGATTTCCCTGCGATCTTCGGATCGACTTCGTCTAAGTACTGCGGGGTCACGGCTCTGTTCCTGGGGTGATGGGGATTGTGGCACCGTGCAGCTCTCAGACTATGGAAGAACGCTTTGTGCCTTTGGTAATTAGACAAATCGGAGTCGTTAAAGATGTTTACGTCGAACTTGTAGGTGAGTGGGTGGGTGGGTGTGTGAGTTGGTGTTGAAGTGGGTGGGTGAGTGAGTGGATGCGTGAGTGGGTGGGTGAGTGGTTGGATGAGTGAGTGGGTGAGTGAGTGAGTGGGTGAGTGAGTGGGTGAGTGAGTGGGTTGGTGTGTGAGTGAGTAGGTGTGTGGGTTGGTGTGTGAGTGGGTGGGTGAGTGGGTGGGTGAGTGGGTGGGTGAGTGGGTGGGTGGGTGAGTTGGTGGGTGGGTGAGTTGGTGGGTGGGTGAGTTGGTGGGTGGGTGAGTTGGTGGGTGAGTGGGTGGGTGAGTGGGTGGGTGAGTGAGTGGGTGGGTGAGTGGGTGGGTGGGTGAGTGGGTGGGTGGGTGAGTGGGTGGGTGAGTGGGTGGGTGGGTGAGTTGGTGGGTGGGTGAGTTGGTGGGTGGGTGAGTTGGTGGGTGGGTGAGTTGGTGGGTGAGTGGGTGGGTGAGTGGGTGGGTGAGTGAGTGGGTGGGTGAGTGGGTGGGTGGGTGAGTGGGTGGGTGGGTGAGTGGGTGGGTGAGTGGGTGGGTGGGTGAGTTGGTGGGTGGGTGAGTTGGTGGGTGGGTGAGTTGGTGGGTGTGTGAGTTGGTGTTGAAGTGGGTGGGTGAGTGAGTGGATGCGTGAGTGGGTGGGTGAGTGGTTGGATGAGTGAGTGGGTGAGTGAGTGAGTGGGTGAGTGAGTGGGTGAGTGAGTGGGTTGGTGTGTGAGTGAGTAGGTGTGTGGGTTGGTGTGTGAGTGGGTGGGTGAGTGGGTGGGTGAGTGGGTGGGTGAGTGGGTGGGTGGGTGAGTTGGTGGGTGGGTGAGTTGGTGGGTGGGTGAGTTGGTGGGTGGGTGAGTTGGTGGGTGAGTGGGTGGGTGGGTGAGTGGGTGGGTGAGTGAGTGGGTGGGTGAGTGGGTGGGTGGGTGAGTGGGTGGGTGGGTGAGTGGGTGGGTGGGTGAGTGGGTGGGTGAGTGGGTGGGTGGGTGAGTTGGTGGGTGGGTGAGTTGGTGGGTGGGTGAGTTGGTGGGTGGGTGAGTTGGTGGGTGAGTGGGTGGGTGGGTGAGTTGGTGGGTGGGTGAGTGGGTGGGTGAGTGGGTGGGTGGGTGAGTGGGTGGGTGGGTGAGTTGGTGGGTGGGTGAGTTGGTGGGTGGGTGAGTTGGTGGGTGGGTGAGTTGGTGGGTGAGTGGGTGGGTGGGTGAGTGGGTGGGTGAGTGGGTGGGTGAGTGGGTGGGTGAGTGGGTGAGTGGGTGGGTGGGTGAGTGGGTGGGTGAGTGGGTGGGTGGGTGAGTTGGTGGGTGGGTGAGTTGGTGGGTGGGTGAGTTGGTGGGTGGGTGAGTTGGTGGGTGAGTGGGTGGGTGGGTGAGTGGGTGGGTGAGTGGGTGGGTGGGTGAGTAGGTGGGTGGGTGAGTTGGTGGGTGGGTGAGTTGGTGGGTGGGTGAGTTGGTGGGTGAGTTGGTGGGTGGGTGAGTTGGTGGGTGAGTGGGTGGGTGAGTTGGTGGGTGGGTGAGTTGGTGGGTGGGTGAGTTGGTGGGTGGGTGAGTTGGTGGGTGAGTGGGTGGGTGGGTGAGTTGGTGGGTGGGTGAGTGGGTGGGTGAGTGGGTGGGTGGGTGAGTGGGTGGGTGGGTGAGTTGGTGGGTGGGTGAGTTGGTGGGTGGGTGAGTTGGTGGGTGAGTGGGTGGGTGAGTTGGTGGGTGGGTGAGTTGGTGGGTGGGTGAGTTGGTGGGTGGGTGAGTTGGTGGGTGAGTGGGTGGGTGGGTGAGTGGGTGGGTGGGTGAGTTGGTGGGTGGGTGAGTTGGTGGGTGGGTGTTCGGGCTGATGCCACTGTGGAGTCCCCAGAGTATGAAATGCGTTCTTACTTTGGTAATCGACACTCAGAGTCGTTGGAGCAGGTTCTGTTTATTTCCTACTTCCCATTCACGGTGGCGAATTGGAATCCGCGGATTCAATGCGCCACTTTACAAATGTAATTTATAACAACAGTAATTATTGTTACGACAATGATGGTGTGTTCCACGTTCACGGATCCGTCTCGCTCCCGTGAAAACGTTGTTCTCTTCCGTCCGCACCTGCGATCAACTCGGTTGGCTACGTACGGTGCGAAAGAAATTCAACGTGCATACACGAGCGCGTCTCCTTGATTGATTGACACCCTTCTCCTGATTGGCGTTGTGCATCCAGTACTCCGTTACACTCATTAATCCGGGAAAGTCACGCCGAGTCGTAGGTATCATTATCAGGAGGGTCCGGTTGCTACTGGCATTGGGGTTATTTATTTATTTATTTACATGTGTCCAGACACTGAATGGTAAGTTGTGCTTATTGTACAAAGTGGGGAGAGGGAACCGGACGCACGCGGATAAACCCCACGCCTTGCGCAAGGGAGCAACGCTCTATCCCCGTGCAGATGTAGTCAACAGATGAGTCCACTCGCCGCACCGCCTTCTCCTGGCGAGCCAGCGAACGGCACCTGGTAGACGTCCACGGGAAGGGAGTTGCACGACTTCTGCGCGGAGATCCATCAACCGTCGCGATTGCCTCTCTGCAGCAGGAACGCGTCGCTACCCTTGCCCACGACACAGCGATGTATGCAAGTCATCTTGAAATAGGAGAGCATTTATTAAACAAAACGGCCGTTCTGTCACATCATTGATTAGTACATCAGCCTATTGGTGTCACAGGCCAATATTCTTCAGCATACGCATATAAATATTTGTCCGGGATATCAATAGTGTGATGGATGTAAATACAACGACATGCCTTCATTTATACGTGGAGATAGCGGAACGGAGTTGTGTTCCGATATGATTGTGCCCGTTTAACGTGTCGGCTTTTGCGACCAAGATCATCCATAATACCAGGGTTGTTTCATTAACCCCCCCCCCACACCACTTCGCACAAGAAGAGCGCACACGTGTTGTCATCGCATCTGAGCCTCTGTTTAAGGAACGAAACAGGTGGACTTCTCCACAAATCTGACTGTCGCCTGATGAAGCTGGTTGTAATTACCGGCGAAACGTCGTACTCAAATTTTAAAATGCTGTTGATTCTCTCTTCAACACACCGGTGGGCTAAAGAAGTGATATTATTTTGTCCTTTGAAAAAACGTGACACATTTTTACTGTTTGGCCGTGTCTGGTGGTGGAGGGTTACGACACATTTATAAATAACGCGATCTGACCCAAAAACCTATATTATGAATACTATTGGTCGCGAAAGCCTACGTGTTAATATAAGAATAACAATGTCAAATATGATCCATAATAGAGGGGTTTTTTTGGTCGCGACAGCCTACGTGTTAAAAATGATGTTGATGAAATTCACACGTGGCAGCGTTTGTCGCTTGACACAACTTGACACGCGCCCCGCACCTCCGATTAGCGCGGTTGGCTGCGGTTGGCTGCGAAAGAAGTTGGACCTAAACAAAGACAAAGATCCCCCGTATAGCCTTAACAGGCTGTTGGGGCAAGTGCTGTTAGCGAGCACTTATGAAGGCCAGAACGGCAAACGAGGGGGGTGGGTGGCCAACACCACGCTCGGCCGTCTTTGTCTCCCTAGTGGCGATGTTTTTACGCACAGCACCAGGTACTCATTTGGGGCTGAGTCGACCTAGGGGAGGCCCAGGACCGGTTCAGATAATCATGACTGGTTTCGGCCGAACCCGGCTCGCCAGGTTCGTAGAGCAAACATACACACTCACACACATACACACACATACACACTCACACACACATACACTCACACACATACACACTCACACACATACACAAAGATCCCCCGTATAGCCTTAACAGACTGTCGGGGCAAGTGCTGTTAGCGAACACCTATAAAGGCCGGCACGGCACACGAGGGGGGTGGGTGGCCAACACCACGCCCGGCCGCCTTTGTCCCCCTAGTGGCGATGTTTTTACGCACAGCACCAGCTACTCATTTGAGGCTGAGTCGACCTAGGGGAGGCCCAAGGCCGGTTCAGATAATCGTCACTGGTGTTTGCCGTGAGCGGGAATCGAACCCGGGTCGCCAGGTTCGTAGTGCATACACACACTCGCACACACACTCGCACACACACACACAACATACACACACACTCTCACGCAAACACACACACACGCAGATCTACAGCCGGAGCTATTGCTGCCACGAGGCGACACGTGCGCCGTCATGACATCGCTTTGGACTTCGTGATGTTGGGGAGGAGAGATGGGGTGAGGGTGAGGGAGCAAGGGGCGGGGGGGCTTGCGAGGTTGCGTAAACGCGCGTCTCATCGCCCCTAATTGGATTGTTGCCTCCTGAACGCAGACGTCGCACGCCCCGCCCGACTCCACGGCGAGCGGTGGCCGCTTTGGAATAATTGAATCTCTGGCGCGCCCGCGGAATCTTTTTATAGAGTGGCCGGGCAGAAGCCGTGAGCTCGTGATCATGTTGAACCATGCCGAGAGGGAGAGAGCTCTTCCCCCTGTGTGTGTGTGTCTGTGCGTAAACATCGCCACTAGGGAGACAAAGACGGTCGGGCGGGCGTGGTGCTGACCACCCAACCTCTCCTGTGCCACAGTGGCGGCTTTCATCGGCGCTACTCGCTAACAGCTCTTGCCCCTTGAGTCTGTTGAAGCTATAGGGGGGATCTTTATCTCTGTGGCCATCTGGGATTCTGTGTATGTATGTATTATGTTGTATGCATGTATTATGCATGCATTATGTATGCATTATGTATGTATTTTGTGTGTATTATGTTGCGCTACGAACCCGGCGAGTCAACGACCACAGTTCGATATTTGAACCGGTCCTGGACCTCCCCTACGTCCACTCAGCCTTAAAACGAGTACTTGAGCGGTGTGCAAACAAGCCGAGCTGAGCCTGGATAGTGGTTGGATGGGCGCCCACCATGCACAGCATTGTTGTACTGTACATCTACACTTGCAATTCTACGCTCCCCGCCATCGCCAACCCACACTGACCAGCGTGGTGAAGTATGGTTAAATGCCCGGCCCCTCCCCCGCGACCCGCGCGGCGTGGGAGTGGAGGAGGAGGGGGGGGGGGCAACTCATCCAGCAGTGGATCCTTAAAGGGGCTGTGCACGCAGCGCGCGTCCTGTTCATCCTCCACCCTCAAACCCAGAGCCACCTGCCATGATGATGACGTCGTCATGCCTTCTGCATTCATCTGGTGTCGATGCCAAATATAGCGGTGGTGCAAATTACACTCAGCGAGCCAGCCCCGCCCCCCCACTCCGTTCCCCCCACCCCCCACTGTGGACTTACGATTCTGCATCATGATGTACATGGCTATATCATGGAGCAGTGGCGCAGTGGGTAGCGCACTTCGCCGCAAGCCGGGCAAAACGGGAGTTCGATTCCCGGTCACGGTTGACGTCAGTGGCAGGCGATAGAAATGCACCGTTCCTAGAGATACCCCGGGCCCCCCCGTGCCCCCCCCCACCGCCCAGTCTACCAGCGTGATGAAGTAAGGTCACCCAAGTCACGGTGACCGACACGGCGCGAAGAGGTCATCAGCGGCGGATTGAGAGAGGGCTCCAGCAGATCGTCCATTGTGATATTGGCACAATTGACGCGGTTGGCTACGTACGATGCGAAAGAAGTTCAACACACGCACGCATACGCGCGTGCGTGCGTGCATACGCACATTCCGATGACACGCGAGCGATGAACGTTAACAGCAGGGGGATGGTGGTAGTTGGGGCTTCGCGAAGACGGCACAGAGTGGGACTTGGGATTATAAAAATTAACCCGTAAAAACAAAGTTTTTCACTATAAATCCTTTATATGCGTGGCATCGGTTTTATTTTATTATTCATTTCTGTTTTTCTTGAGTAAGAGTTTCATTTTTATCACATTGGTATTTTAAATTAAATATGAATTTTATGTTTTTCCTAAAAAGTGGAAAATTTTCACGAAAATAAATTGTCACGCACAACGAGTCTGTGTGCAAAATGTCAGCTCCATTGGATCACGGGAAGTGGGTTAAAAAAAAACGACCGAAAGATTTGCACGGTCGTAAGCGCGCAAGCAAGCAAGCAAGTGAACTTAATATAAAGGATTTTTAAAAAATGAGTGAAGCCGAGCATTTTAAAACCAGGACAAAACCAACATCGCGATTTGCAACGAAACCTTCAGGGCACCGGGACGAGGCCCTCTGGCCCTTGTCAAACCACGGCCTGACATTTCCACCCGCTGGTAGAGTGCTG
Organism: Lampetra fluviatilis; assembly: GCF_964198595.1. NCBI lineage: Eukaryota > Metazoa > Chordata > Hyperoartia > Petromyzontiformes > Petromyzontidae > Lampetra > Lampetra fluviatilis. The sequence continues at coordinate 11,466,021 of NC_136296.1, forward strand.
CGCCGCGTTAATATTCTGCTCATTCTTCTGCTTCTTAAACAGCTTCGCTTCGTAATTCCTCCGCATGAGAGTTCATGGCCCTTAGCTCAACAACAACAACAACAAAAACCTCTTGCTCGACTATTTCTCGTTTCGCATTCTTGGAGGAGAGAGAGAGAGAGGCGGGGGGGGTTGGAGCATTTCCAGCTTTCTGTGTGGCATGAAAACTGATTAGCCCGGTGGCGTGCAAGCCACACTTCAGAAGAATAATAATATCAGTTTCGCCCTCCTCCATTCTCTGCGGCCGAGAGAAATTGTTATTTTATTTACCCGATATTTTATCTCGCATGCTAACGTGACATCATACCGATCTTAATCATCGTCGTCACCATCGTCGTCATCGTGAACCGTGATCTATCCACTGCTGGATGATGGCCTCCCCCCCCCCCCACGTGGTCGCCATCTAGTCGCGGTCCTGCGATTCCACGATCCGCTTCGCCCCTGCACGCGGCCTAATTTCACCGCTCCGTCTCTACGGCGGTCTCATTCCCTTGGGGAGCCGAATCGCCTCTGGCTGCCATTCAATCAGCAGTCTCGCCCGTCAGCCGCCACGCCTTGCAGGCGCCATGTGTCCTGCCCAATGCAGCGTTTCGTAACAGTCAACATATAGGCGTATACTTACCTCTTTGTGTGTGCACGCGTGTTGAACTTCTTTCGCACCGCACACGGAGTCCGCCCGTGCTAATCGGAGGAGCGATGAGCGCGGAGTGTACGACAAGACAATAACCACACGGGGACGCATGCATCTCTCTTCACACTGTGTCTAATAATGGGGGTTGTTTTAGATATATATAGCCATACTTCACCAGGGTTGTCAGTTCCGTGTTCCAGTGTGGGTCAGTGAAGGGGGGGTCAGGGGCAGGCCCCCTTCAGATCTCACTCGCCACTGGCGTGAGCCGTGACCGGCGGAATCCAAACTCAGCAAGCTGGAGGCCAGAGTTCGGCAACTAAAATAACAAGAAAGGGGCTATTTCTACTTCTCGAATTCGGTGAAAAGCTTGAATATATTACTGGTAGGAACCTCCTGGTTACACCAGCCCACAGGGGATTATTGTGTCCGTCCGTCCGTCGTGCAGGGAGGGGCTGAGTGGGGAGGGAGGGGCTGGGTGGGGAAGGGAGGGTGGGAAGGGGCTGGGTGGGGAGGGTGGGGTTGGGTGAGAAGGGTGGGGAGGGGCTGGGTGGAGAGGGTGGGGCTGGGTGGGGGGGGGTTGGGTGGGGGGTGGGAGGGGTGGGGCTGGGTGGGGAGCAGCTGGTCACCCCGTGGTGCCCTTATAAAACTCAACATTTAACCTACTCATGCCGGCTTGTGCCCGCCCTCACAGTCGGGCATATTTGCGAAATACACCACGCCGCCGTTGACCCTGGCCATTGCCCGAGCAACCCAACATTCCTACCAGCTCCCTCCGCAGGAATGTGTTTATAGAGCCGCGATGCACCGTGGTAGTGGTGGTGGTGGTGAACACGATACGGGCGGCTTTTTAATAAATCGCGCGGCACGAGCGCGGTCCATGAAAGAGCCGCATGCGGCTTTGGAGCCGCAGGTTACTGAACCCTCTGCCATGGGCTCTTAGCGCGGCAGTGAGAATGAACAATGACTACTTGTCAGTTCTCCTAAAACGCGGTTGTTGCGTTCCTGAAGAACACCGCTTTGTAGAAGAAGAACCCCCCCCTCTCCCCGTTATAATAAATAAAATAAAGGCGAACGGACTCACACATTGCGGCGATCGACGTGCAGCGATCTGGCCGGGAGAGACTCCCCTGAGCCGCGTGAAACCGAGACGGTCTCCGAACGAAAGCGACACCCACCGGGGTGGAGTGCGCCCCTGCACCACCACCACCACGCAACCAAGGTTGGCATTGGCCCCACTACGGCAATCTGAAGCCAGCGGCAGCAGCGGCTGGCGGAGTTTTACGTTCACGGCGCGTGCGCGCGGGTGAGCTGGCTTCGATGCCTCTGCACAGCCGGGCGCTTGACGATGGAGACGACACCAACAAACTTCGAGTTGTGTACTCTTAGTTTTTTCGGTAAAGTCACGTAGGTAAAAAATGAAATAAAAATTAATCAAAATAAAATGATAAAAAATCACGACGTTTCGGAGGCAACACAAGTCTCCGTCATCAGGTGGTACCATCACAGCCAGATTTGCTGTATCAAGTGAGGCAGGGATTCCAAGATGCAAGTTCTTAAATACAAGTTGTGTGTCTGTTTAGGATGGTTTTGTTCGACACGGAGAAGCACTGTCGGAATTAAAAGCCAGCCACTCGTGGCGTTAACAGATGTGGTGATGATCGGTGCCCCCCCCACTCTCCACACTCCCCCTCACTCCCCACCCACCCACCACTCATACCTGCATTCTCCCACGCCAACCCCCCCCACACACACACACAACACCCCCAGCGCTAATCAATCGCTGCCGCCACTTTTCACCTCTGGTGTGCCACTCACTCGCACGGCGCTCAAAGTCATCGGCTGACGCGCGCACCGGCCACGCCATGCCGGGCACGCGTGCCAGGCTGACATTGGTACAACGAGTGCGTCTCTATGTGTGTGTGTCTCTGTGTGTGTGCGCGTCTCTGTGTGTGTGTTTGTCTGTGTGTGTGTGCGTCTCTGTGTGTGTGCGTGGGTCTTTGTGTGTGTGCCTGCGTGTGTGCATCTCTGTGTGTGTGTGCGTCTCTGTGTGTGTGTGCGTATGGGGAGCGGTAGTGTAGCGGTTAGCGCGCTGCGCTATGAACCTGGCGACCCGGGTTCGATTCCCGTTCACGGCTAACACCAGTGACGATTATCTGAACCGGTCCTGGGCCTCCCCTAGGTCGACTCAGCCTTAAATGAGTACCTGGTGCGGTGTGTAAACATCGCCACTGGGGAGACAAAGGCGGTCGGGCGTGGTGCTGGCCACCCACCCCCTCGTGTACCGTTCTGGCCTTCATAGGTGCTCGCTAACAGCACTTGCCCCTACAGTCTGTTAAGGCTATACGGGGGATCTTTATCTTTGTGTGTGCGTGCATCTCTCTGTGTGTGCGCGGGTGCGTGTGTGGGCATGTCTTTGTTCACATGAGGGGGGGGGAGCGGTGGCGCAGTGGTTAGCACGCTGCGCTACGAATCCAGCGACCTGAGTTGGATTCCCTCTCACGATCAACACCAGTGACGATTATCTGAACCAGTAGTGGGCCTCCCCTAGGGCGACTCAGCCTCAAATGAGCAGCTGGTACGATGTGTAAACATCCCCACTGGGGAGACAAAGGCGACCGGGCGTGGTGCTGGCCACCCACCCCCTCGTGTGCCGTGCCGGCCTTCAAAGGCGCTACTCGCTTGCAGCCCTTGTTCCAACAGTCTGTTACCATTACACGGGGCATCTTTGTTTGTGTTTCCATCTGCTGTGTGTCCCCATGCCGCCTCTGCTCACACGCGTTCTCGCTGAGTCGTTGCACATCCAATTTTGCAACCAAATTGGCCCAGCCGTGCGTGAGAGAGAGAGAAAGAGTGGGATTCTCTCTCTCCGTGTGTGTGAGCAGCAGCAACAACAGCGAACACTACCTCTGTGTGTCTGTGTGAGAAAGAGAGAGCCGAGTGTGTAGGTATGTGCTTCTCTCTCTCTGTGTTGTCTCTCCACCGGCTGCTGCCTTGTGCCTTGCCCTCCGCGCTCTCGTCTTGTAAAGTGTCTGGGCGACGGCGCGGAAAATAATTCGCGATGCCACGTGGAGCAACGTCACGAATCAGCCACTTGAAGATCCACGTGGCACTCCGGAGCCGCGCGTTGGCACCGTCCTCGCCGTGGAGGTCGCGATCGCTGCTGTGCTGCCGTTGTTAACACCGCACCTGCCTAGGAGATGTTAACTACCTCGCCTGGTGTACAGGAGGTCGTGGGTTCGATCCCGACCCTGACGATGCCTGCTGCTGCTGTATATTTGGAGTTTGCGTGTCTCTCTCTCATCATCATCACGGTGCCTAGGAGATGTTAACTACCTCGCCTGGTGTGCACGAGGTCGCGTCACCCCCCCCCCCACTCTCCACGCGTCTTGGGGCCGTGCCGCAATTGTATTGCTCGGCGCGATATCCGACGTTTTGCCTCGCGTGCTGAAAGCTCCTTCAGGAAGGAGAGTGAATGCGGTGGCAAAGACTATTTTTGAGGAGGGTCATGCCGCTACATCGTGTGTTCATTTTGTATTAAGATCTTTGCTGCCAATTAATACTTCAGTGCATATAACACTGGTCAACACACTTTTTCTGGCATAAGGTATTCCAACGGTTTTAAGGTAATTTTGGGGTGCTGATTCCAAATCTGGCATCAGTTTTTGTCAATCACATCAGGTTTTTGAGATATCAAATATTGCATTTTAAAAAAACTGCAGAAGAAAAATATTAAATAAATGGGAATATCTACATAAAATTATATTATAAACACACTATCCTAAAAATACAGCACCGTATTTTAACACTAAAGCAGTCACTGACTCGCAACAACTTGCAATCATAAGTGACAGAGTTAATTTCGGGTAAAATAAATGAAAATGGGGTATGCCGATAACATAAAAATGAGATGTGATAGAGCAAATCTGAGATCAGATTTGGACTCAGCTCCCTGAAATTAGTCTAAAACAGCTGCAAAAGTCCAGGCCAGAATTTTTGTTGTTGTTGACCAGTGTAATACGAGCGGGGAGGGAACGGGAGCAGCCGGATAAAAACCCACGCCTTGCGTGAGGGGGCAACGCTCTATCCCCGTACAGGTGATTAGTCCACTCGTTGTAGCGCCTTCTGCTAGCGAGCCAGGGTACGCACCTCCTCAACGCGCACGGGAGGGGAGTTTCACACCATCTGTGCGTTGTGTGTGCGGTGTTCCACCAACCCCTCGCTGTTGCCTCCAGATTCCAGGCAGCAGACACGTGCATAGCCATCACTAAGGGGGTGGGGCAAGGGTGGGGTGAGCAGTTTGACCATACATTTAGATTTAAAGCTTTCGTGACTGCAGGGATTCATCTTCTTGGTTCTTTCGGTAAAGTCACGTAGAAGGAAAATAATAAAAATAAAACATAATAAAATAATTCTCACGACGTTTCGGCCACAACGCAAGCAGCCGTCTTCAGGTGGAGAACAGGTCTGTCGAGAGGACAGAGTCAGGTGGAGAACAGGTCTGTCGAGAGGACAGACTCTGTCCTCTCGACAGACCTGTTCTCCACCTGAAGACGGCTGTTTGCGTTGTGGCCGAAACGTCGTGAGAATTATTTTATTATGTTTTATTTTTATTATTTTATTATTTTCCTTCTACGTGACTTTACCGAAAGAACCAAGAAGTTTGACCATACTTCACTACGCTGGTCAGTGTGACACCACGCGCCCACTGATGGTAGTACCCGGGCGCCGGCCGGTGTCACTCCACCCCCAACACTGTTTAGAATTCCAATGGGGGGGAGGGAGGTGCAGGAGGACGTCAATAGGATCTAATTTGCATTTAAATAGAGAGACATTGGCACACGTGGACGCAAATTGTACCGCGGGGAGAGTGGGAAGGAGGGTTGAGCTGGGGGGGGGGGGGGGCTGGAGGGTCAACTCGGATCGCGCACAAACGAGACGGGACTCGGGATCAGCGTGGGCCCTTTGCCCAGTTTAATTGCAGCAGCAACAAAATAATTCATTCATTTAAATGAAGGAAGACGAAGTGTTTTTTGTTTGTTATCCGACGTGGCAATTCGACATAACTCGCGTGCTTTCATTAAGGTTTGCTCACTCGACTGTTGCCCCGCACACCCATCACCCCAAGTCATAGTTGAGTTCTATTTGTTGCTGCGTGTGTCTTTATCTGTGACGTGAGCGCCGCCCGCAAGCCCTTTAAACATCATCACCGATTTCATTTATTTATTTTAACTTTTTTTCTTTTCTTTAACCTACGCGACTTTTACCGAAAGAACCAAAGATTATCATCACTGGGCATCGCTTTGTCACGCGCGGCCCTGCTTTGAGCGGAGGCAAAGGCGCGGCCCTGCAATTGCCAGCTCGCGCGACCGCTGGCCCGAAGGCCCTCCGCTCTGTTGCGAGAGAGCCCCGGCTGTCGAAATTTGGCCTACTCCTCCACAATGGCCAGTACGTCTTGGAAGAGGTGGGGGCGGACGTACCCACACTTTAGCCCACCGCACGCACGACCTGCTGCTGATGGGCGAACAGCGATGAACCCCTTAACGGAGGCGACGTGGTGTCGAGGATTTAAGAAACGGGCACGCGTTGTTCGCAAAACTGTACTCGCTTGGAGATCGAATCTAAAAGAGGACCTCTGCAACACCTGCCCATTCCTGATTCGTAATGATTTTGTTTGGGGTCAGATTGTGTGTCGTACACCCTCCTCCACCCGACACAGACAACTCCTGAAGTCCCTGGTCTTGCTCGAGGCCCCAGGCTACAACAAGTTAATGTAGAATGCGCCCGCTCTCTTCGGGTGTCAAATATATATTTATATTGTTTTCAATGTCATGCATCTCGGGTGTCACTGTGAATAAGCAGACCGCATGCAATTTCAAAGGTTCCGGGTGAAGTGATTTTTCCTATTTTACATCAGAAACCTCTAGTTATTGGGTCAATGCTCACCACTCGTGGGACAGTGTTGGCCGATTGCCTCTGAGAAGGACTGCGGATACTGTATTTGCACAAATAGGAAGAACCCGGGATTTTCTTAAATGTCTTAACAGTCACTAATGTGTTATTTTTTTATGTGTCTTTATTTTGTTGTCATTTACCCACCAGATCCCATCGGCGTCACATGGCCATGTCACGTCAGATGGTCATTACACGTCCACGTGGTCATGACACGTGATCATGACACGTCACGTGGTCATGACACGTCACAAGGTCATGCATGACACGTCAAGTGATCATGACACGTCACATGGTCATGGCACGAGGAATCCATTCGGAAATATCGCAGAGCCAGCGTGACACCTTCGTGTTACGGAGTGGTCCACCGAAGCGGATACCACAGAACTACATCTGAGATCCCTTCTCCTTCTTGTTCTTCAAGTGATACTCTGGTCCACGCACAGAAGGGGGCAGCACATTCCCCACCCGCTCTGCCACATGGGAGTAACGTTCGTTGCATGGCAGTCAACCCGATACTATCTTTGTTTTTCACCATTCGTGACTGTAAATGCAAGAGGCTGTATAATGTTCTTATTTACACGACAGTAAAGTGCATGGTCTGTTAGGCTGATATATTTTTCATATGTACATATATACTTTACTCGGCTAAAAGGAAAACAAGGTAAGAGTGCAGCCCTGCTATTCCCTGCTCATGCCACTGCCGGCAGAAGAGCCTCCACTTAGAGGCAGCCCTCGAGGATCCCTCTAGACGGTATTTTGGCCTACTCTTCCACACTTTACCCCGCTTGCTCTCTCCTCTCCTATCCGATCGACTAACTGCGGCGCAACCCATTCACGCCGCCGGGTGGACGGAGGCGGCGCGGGCGGTGGGCGGCTTAAGAAACACGCATCAGGGTCTCAACCGCAGCTCCGGGAGATGGGATCGAACCGGCGACCTCTGGAGTTGCAAGTCCGGTAGCGCCACTGAACCGTCACTCATCCGTGGCGGCTTCCTCGCACGCTTTTCCGAGCAGTGAATGTCCGTGCGTGGCGTGACGAAACGCCGCGTGGCGTCGTGAGCACGGGGCCATTGGGCGCCGGAGTACCGGGAGCAACAACAGCCTGCAAAAATGATCGAATAGTATTCGGTGCGAGGTGTCCCCTTCAAATGCACAATCGTTCGGGCGCTCGACGGGATCTCCATGGGCCAATATCTCCCGAGGCAACACGCGGTGCGTGGAGATAATTAAAGTACCTCGCGCCCTCTTTTAGCCCCCCCCCTCCCGATACTTTCCATTCATTGGCTACCACATTCTGATAAGCTCCTCCCCCCCTCTCCTCCCCCTAAACTTGTATTTAAGAGCTTGCATCTTGAATCCCTGCCTCACTTGATGCAGCAAAATCTGGCTGTGACGGTCCCACCTGATGACGGAGACTTGTGTTGCCTCCGAAACGTCGTGATTTTATTGTTTTATTTTATTAATTTTAATTATTTTTTTTTACCTACGTGACTCTACTGAAATAACTAAGAGTATGATAATTAAAGCACCAGAGCAAATGTTGCGATCGGTCGCGTGACCAAACGTCGGTAATTGGAGAGTGTCCGTAGCCTGGGTGGGGGGGAAAGCGGGAATCGGGGTGGAGGTGGGAAGCGATTTGTGTCTTCTTGTTTCTTGGCTACTTCTCTCCACACTCAAAGTCGTCAGTCCCCCCCCCCCCCCACCCACTGATCTCTCTGCTACTGCTGCTGTCGTTTCTAGAGCGGCTCTATCATCGCCGCTTGCTCTCTCCTCTCGTCGTCTCCCTCTATGTTAATGCGACTACCGCAGAGATTGCTCTCAGGAGCTTCATCTAGATACTTTTTGTCTCTCTTACTTTTTTGGTTAATATTATAATTGTGCTGCCAGTGCATCACCTTGTGTCGGAAAGTTGCCTTGAAGATGACATCAAAGAACCACTTCTAAAGCCACTCCAACGGGCCTCTCTCTTACACCTGTCACGTGCTCTGCTAAGAGTGTTCCTCAATAAAACCGCTTTCATTTTAAACTCCCAGAGCTGGAATGAGCCGCATGAAGTGCAAATCAACAGTCAACTTTTCTGTTGTCGTAGCAATCATCGGTGACCGGACTTAGACCATCAGCTCGCTGATGGTCACGGGCAACGGCTGAACCTCAAAGTGCAACCGAACATCTCAGAGGTTCCGGCTCAGTGCTGTGACCCCTAGACCACCCGGCATCTCATTCTTACAACAACATCATCATCATCATCTATCCACAGCTGGATGAAGCCTCGGCAATCTCGTCCTCCGCTACAAAACCACACATCGCATGGCCCTAACGTCAACCTTCACGCCTGGAGCCCGTGATCTCATCGGTGACTGCCTCAGAGTCTCTCTCTCTCTCTCGATCTCTGCGACACGGCCATTGACTATGAACACCCCCTGAGCCGGCCGGCCGGGCCACCTCCCAAGCTTGCCGTGCGCCGCGCGTTGCAAAGCCCGTAGCGGGTCGCGGGCCCGGCGACAGCGGAGAGTCGCGCCGGCGGGCAGCTCGAGGCGAGGGTTGCCGGGAGGTTCCTCGACTTCGGGAGATTTGTCGCCAGAGCGGCGCGCCCCCCGCGGTCTCTTCACATGGAGCTCTTGTCGTTGGCGAGGAGCGACTCGCCTTGGGCTGACGCCGCCTTCCTGGGGATCACGTCTATGCTGGGGCTTCGGCTGCGGATCGAAGGGCAGTCTTCCTTCTCAGCGCCTGCTCGGGATGGAGGGGGGGGGGAAGGGGGTGCGGGAGGGAGGGGCGAGGTGGGGGGAAGAGAAGAGAGAGGATTGGGAACGGTGGCACGGGCCCGGCAGGAGCTGCGGAAGTTCGCGGTTCGAATTCCAGCGGCCGCCCTGGTTAATGCTGCGGCGCGTGACGATGACCGTAACAATGCTACGAGGCGCCTCCCTCTGCTTCACCGTGGACGTTAAAGATCCACCGGACGTCATTCGCCAAGAGTCGGCCCATCGTGTGCCGCCAACAACGGCCGCATTTGCCAAATCTGAAAATTACGCCGCGAATCGATCAATTGGGATAACATTTCGCTCCCCCGGGCGCCTACAAACAAATCCAGTTGTCACGTTAACAACAAACGCGCAAATTGACATCTTTCCCAACAAAAAACCGGTCACTACGTCGAGAGGCGATTCACACCACATTTAGTTTTTATTACCAATCACACACAACGCTCCGCCGGGGGAGTTACCCGCGGCATCTTGATGCGACCACCTGCCTGAGCCCGCTGCTGCGGTGGCTACCCGCAGCCGCTGGGCGCAACACCCAGCGGGAAACGTCGAATGCTACGGCCAAACCGTCGCGGTGGGGAGATGTGAACGACCTCGCCGGGTATGGAGGAGGTCGTGGGTTCGATCCCGACCCTGACGCCTGCTGCTGTCTATTTGTAGGTTGCGTGTTTAGAGCAGTGGTTGCACGGTTTAGAGTATTTGGCTGCTAGGGGTATACACGTCAACGTGATAAGCCACTTCGTTGAGCTATCATTTGCGATAACCACGTTGCTTCTGAATAAAGAGCCACATGGCTCAGCAGGCCCCTACCTCGTAAAAAAAAAATCACGACGTTCGAAACGTCATGATTTTTTTAATTTTATTTATACCTCCGTGACTTTACCGAAATAACCCAAGAGGATGGATTCCTGCAGTCACGAAAGCTTCAAATCAAGATTTTAAAAAATAGTTTAAGTAAAAAAAGAATAAGAGTTCAATCGTGATTTGAAGCTTTCGTGAGTGCAGGAATCCACACTCTTTGGTTCTTTCGGTAAAGTCACGTGGGTAGAAATAAAATAATTATGACAACCGCTTGTGTTGCAATCGAAACGTCGTGATTTTTAAAAATTTAATTTCTAACTACATGACTTTACCGAAAGAAACAAAGAGTAATACGAGTTCAGTTAAAATAGCGATTTAAAGCTTTCGTGACTGCAGGGATTCATCTTCTTGGTTCTTTCGGTAAAGTCACGTAGAAGGGAAATAATAAAATAATAAAAATACAACATAAGAAATTATATTTTATGTTTTATTTTTAATAAATAATATTGTATAATGTTTTATTTTTTATTTTATTATTTCCCTTCTACGTGACTTCACCGAAAGAACCAAGAAGAAGGTTAAAATTGTGAGTTTACAGAGGCTCTGGGCTGTCTCCCAGACAACGTACGTTTTGCGACGGCGGCATACTTTGCAGCCGCACGCCGCAGCTGCTTGCTCTGCCGCCTGTAGTACATGGCGAACTTGTTGAAGATGATGGTGATGGGCAGCGACACGACGAGGATGCCGCAGATGATGCACGCCGTGGCGATGGCCTTGCCGGCGGCGGTCACGGGGTACGTGTCCCCGTAGCCCACGGTCGTCATGCTGATGGTGGCCCACCACCAGCACAGCGGGATGCTCGCGAGCCCCCCCTCCTCCTCGTCCCTCTCCGCCGAGTAGATGAGCACCGAGAAGATGGAGATGCCCACGGACAGGAAGAGCAGCAGCATGCCCACCTGCGCACGTGACCCCCGCACACCGCCACACAGCCCCAGTCGCAGACCGAACCACGTGATCATCGAGGCCCAGGCGGTGCCGCGGGGGATGCGGACGAGGGTTTTGGGTGGAGAGGAGCATCCGATTGCCTCGGCAACTCAGAGCGCCGTGCGCACTCACCTTAAACTATTGCAATGCCCTGCTGCTGTCGAGCTAAGCAAGGGCTATTGCCAGGGACAGCCGTTCTTACACGGCACATCGACTTTGCATTGACGTTCATAGACTTGCACAGAGGACCATAGACTTGCACAGAGGACCATAGACTCACACAGAGGCCCATCAACTCGCACAGAGATGTACGGGGAACCGTAGACACGGGGACCCAGAGAGTCGCCCATTCACAGACACCCAAAGAACAATATCAGGGGCTGTGCGATTCATGATTGACTCATGGTCATTTCTATCAATGCCATATGGTTTGGGGTGGGAGATGCATGGGCGGGAGCAACCAGCCAGACAGGGAGGAAGGAAGGGGGATGGAGGGGAGGGAGGGGGGAGAGGAGGGAGGGGGGGAAGTACTTGTGAAATGTAAATGTGTTTCTGCAGCCGGGCCAGGGAAATGTAAAATAAACATTGAGATGCGCAGCCTCGCCTCCAACCAACACTGACCAATGCGCGGCGTCAACCCTCGTGACCACCCAGCACACAGAGACGCTAGCGACCGTGTCCGTAGGGGGTAAAGGTAAAAACGCAGCCCCTGCAATTGCTTGCTCACGCCACTGCCGACAGAAGGGCCTCCGCTAAGAGGGAACTTTAGAGAGCCCCATCTAGAGGGGGGATTTGGCCTACTCTTCCACGCGGGCCAGACGTCTTGGAAGAGGTGGCAGTGCCCACACTTTACCGCACTGCACGAGGAAAGTGCCACGAGTCGTTGGCAGCGGTCAATCCTGATCGTGCGCTCGATAGGTGCCACAAGTTTAGTTCAATGTCTGCTTACGCCTTGAAAACCCTGAAAACAAAAACTTCCCACCTGAATACCCTCCCACCTGATTGCCTGTCCACCTGCCCATCTTCACACCTGCCTACCTACCCACACGATTGTCTGCTCACCTGCCCACCAACTGATCCGGGTGAGTGATGATTCAGCACTCTCTAATTTACATCTGTGAAAAAGAGCTTTATAGTTCATCAGATTCATCCGATATATATAAATATTCAGAGTATTCTCTTCCTCTCTTCCTGCTGCTCATCTCGAGCCGTGCCCCCCCCCCCTCTTTGACCGTCTTGGGGACTTCCCTTCCCTCCTTCCCTCGCACGCGCATCTTCAGAATCATCAGAATCTTTATTTATGCTGGCGGAATCCGATGAGCTGTAAAGTTCTTTTTCACAGATGTCCAGTAGACATCTGCCCAGCCGATCATCACCTCGCCCCCCCCCCATGCCTCTCGCCCTCCCCCCGCCATGTCCCTCGCCCCCCCCCCCCCACCATCACCTCGCCCCCCCCCCCTCCATGCCCCCTCGTCCCCCCCCCCACCATCTCTTCGCCCCCCCCGATGCCCCTCGTCCCCCCCCCCTCCATGCCACTCGTCCCCCCCCCACTTCATGCCCCTCGCCCCCCCCACCATCCCCTCGCCCCCCTTCTATGCCCCTCGCCCGCCCCCCATGCCTCTCGCCCCCCCCCCCACCATCACCTCGCCCCCCCTCCATGCCCCTCGCCCCCCCCCCACCATCCCCTTGCCCCCTCCATGCCCCTCTCCCCCCTACCCCTCGCCCCCCCCCTCCATGCCCCTCTCCCCCCCTACCCCTCTCCCCCTCCATGCCCCTCTCCCCCCCTCGCCCCCCCCTCCATGCCCCTCTCCCCCCCTACCCCTCTCCCCCTCCATGCCCCTCTCCCCCCCTCGCCCCCCCCTCCATGCCCCTCTCCCCCCCTACCCCTCTCCCCCTCCATGCCCCTCTCCCCCCCTCGCCCTCCCCGCCCCCCCGCCCACGGGCCCCCACCTCGTGGTAGCTGTGCGTCAGCGTCTGTCCGAGCGAGCGGAGTCCCGTGGAGTGCCGCGCGAGCTTCAGGATGCGCAGCACGCGCATGAGCCGCAGGATCTGCACCACGCGGCCCACGTTGCCCAGCTCCACGCCGCTCAGCAGCAGCGTCGCGTAGAACGGAGTCACCGACACCAGGTCGATGGAGTTGAGCGGGCGGCTGAAGAACTTCTGGAGGGAAGCAGGAGGAGGGGGAAGAGGAGGAGGAGGGTGATGAGGAGGAGGAGGGGTAGAGGAGGGGGAAGAGGAGGAGGAGGGTGATGAGGAGGGGGAGAGGAAGAGGAGGAGGAGGGGGAGGGTGAGGATGAGGAGGGGGAGGGAGAGGAGGAGGGTGAGGAGGAGGGGGAAGAGGAGGAGGAGGGTGATGAGGAGGAGGGGGAGGAGGAAGAGGAGGGGGAGGGTGAGGATGAGGAGGGAGAGGGGGAGGAGGAGGAGGAGGGTGATGAGGAGGAGGAGGGGAGAGGAGGAGGAGGGGGAAGAGGAGGAGGAGGGTGATGAGGAGGAGGGGAGGAGGAAGAGGAGGGGGAGGGGAGGAGGAGGAGGAGGGTGATGAGGAGGAGGAGGGAGAGGAGGAGGAGGGGGAAGAGGAGGAGGAGGGTGAGGAGGAAGAGGAGGAGGAGGGGGAGGGTGAGGATGAGGAGGGGGAGGAGGAGGAGGAGGGTGATGAGGAGGAGGAGGGGGAGGAGGAAGAGGAGGAGGAGGGGGGAGGGTGAGGATGAGGAGGGGGAGGGAGGAGGAGGGTGATGAGGAGGAGGAGGGAGAGGAGGAAGAGGAGGAGGAGGGGGAGGAGGAAGAGGAGGAGGGGGAGGAGGAGGAGGAGGGGGAGGAGGAAGAGGAGGGGGAGGAGGAAGAGGAGGAGGAGGGGGAGGGTGAGGATGAGGGTGAGGTGGAGTAGGGGGAAGAGGAGGAGGAGGGGGAGGGTGAGGATGAGGGTGAGGTGGAGTAGGGGGAAGAGGAGGAGGAGGGGGAGGGTGATGATGAGGATGATGATGAGGGGGAGAGGCAGTGGAGTAGTCACGGCTTTTAATTGCGGCCGGGTCTGTCCAAGTCGTCTACCCGGAGATATTTCTCACCCGAGGCACACCGCATCCAGCGTAGCTACCATCCAGTGTAACTACCTTTCAGTATCACTACCATAGCGTCGGTGTTGGCAGTTGTGCTGTATCGCTTTACAATGTTTGCTTTACGAGTTGTACCACGTGCTATTCCAGATGATGTCAGACGTTTCGCTCCACGTGCTGAGAGCTTTTTCAAAAACTATCCCACCCACTGGTAGTATTTGTAGTCCTGTCTCCCTGTCTCCACTGGTTGTCTCCCTGTCTCCACTGTCTCCACTGGCTGTCTCCACTCTCTCCACTGGTTGTCTGCCTGTGTCCGTTTCCACTGTCCGTCTTCAGTCTCTCTCTGCCCCCCTCTGTCTCATCTCCCTGTCTGTCTGTCTCCACTGGGACTCCCTGTATCTCTGTCTTCATAACCTGTGCCTCCCTGTCTGTCTCTACTGTGTCTTCCTGTTTAGATGTCTCCATTCTCCCAGTCCCAACTTAATTTCTCTACAAACCCAGGGAGACGGGCAGTGGAGACAGAGAGACAGACAGACAGAGAGACACAGAGACAGACAGACAGAGAGACACAGAGATAGAGAGACAGAGAGATACAGAGACACAGAGACAGACAGAGAGGCAGAGAGACAGGGAGTCACAGTGGAGACAGAGGAGACAGACAGACAGACAAAGAGACAGGGAGACAGGGAGTCACAGTGGACACAGAGAGACAGACAGACAGGGAGTCCCAGTGGAGACAGAGGAGACAGACAGACAGAGAGACAGGGAGTCCCAGAGGAGACGGACAAGAGGAGGCGAGACAGCTCCCCGAGGTCGCACCTTGAGGTCGGGGGCCGCGATCATCCTGGCGGCGAGCTCCAGCGTGAACCAGGCGACACACACGTCCTCCACCACGGCGAGCACGGGGTCCTCCACCACGGGCAGCGCGGGGTCCTCCGCCGCCCCGGCGCGCTCGTCCCCCATGCTGTGGACGCACATGGAGATGATGGACACGAGCAGCACGGCGATGGACACCCCCGTGTAGACCTTGGCGAGGCGCGAGTAGCCGGGGTTTTCCAGCATCGCCCACATCCTCCTGCGTCTCCCGGCGCAGCATCGGTAGTTCGCGTCGGTCGCTTCGTCATCCTCGCCGCCGCCGCCGCTACCGTCACCGCGGGCGTCACCGTCCTCATCGCCGGAGTTGTCGCTCCCATCGTCGTCGTCGTCATCATCGTCCTCATCATCATCATCGTCGTCTTCCTCTTCATCGTCATCATCGTCGTCGTTATTCTTGCGCAGGCAGCGCCGGCCGCTCCGCCCGGCCTGCGCTCCCGCCGCGAGGCACTCGAGCCGCTCCAGGTAGTGGTGGCTGCAGCAGTACGAGCTGCTCGCCACCTGCAGGAGGTCGGGAAGCCCCCAGTACTCGATCTCCTGGCTCAGGCTGAAGACGCACAGCTCCTGCTGCAGCGCACGCAGGCGGCCCGTGCGGTAGAAGTCGAGCACGTGGCGGAAGAGTCCCGGGTGGCGGTCGAAGTAGAACTCGCGGCTGTCGCGCACGTAGTCGTCGCACAGCTGCAGAATCGCCGACTCGGAGCGGCATGAGAGAATGCGGCCGAGGCGCGTCTCGGGGAAGCGCAGCAGCGTGCCCGGGGACAGCCTCTGGCGGAAGCCGCCGACGTTCACAGTGATGAGGAGGTGGCTCGAGTCGGAGTCTTCGTTGCTACCGTCGATGGAAGTGGTCGGAGTCGACGCTGCCGCTGCTGCCACCGCTGCTGCTGTCGCCGCTGCTGCTGCCGCCACTGCTGCTGTTGCTGCTGGGTAGCCGTCGTCATCGTCGTTATCGGCGGAGGGCTGCGTGGGAGGAGTGGGGAGGGAGAAGAGGCGGCGGTGGTGGCGGCTCCGAGCGGTCTCGTCCTCTCGCGGTGCCGGGGCGGCGTGGCCGTGAACCATGGCTGGACTTGGCCCCGGCGCGAGAATGCTCGAGCCGGATCAACTCCCATGCGGCAGGCGGCTCGAAGACGCTTCGCGCGACGTCTGCCGCTGTGCGTCGGCGCGAATCCGAGGTCTGTGCCGGGACAAGTTGGCGGGGGGTGGGAGTTGGAGAGGGATTTGGAGGAAGTTGGCTATACGTCGTTCAAAGGACACAGATATAACTCTACAACGGTGGCAGTGGTGATAATAATGATGATGACACGAATAACGTCAACTTGTAACAACGCGATGACCCCCCCGCACGGAATTCTGTCGCTCTCGTAGAGAAGGGAAAGAGAGAGGGGAGGGGGGCGAGGAGAAGGAACCACAGACGAGGTGCGGGAAGGCAGCAGCAGCAGCCACGCGGCGACGAGGAGCCAGCGCCAACGATTTTCCCGAGCTCCGCGGTCCTCTGCATACGAAGTTGTTACGCGCGGGAGGAAACCGAAGCACCCGAGAGAACTCACGCGTGCGAGGGGGCAACGCTCTATCCCACACACACGGAACGAGGCGGAGTCCACACTTGTTTTGCTGTACCGACTTCTCCCGGCGAGCGAGGGGTTCATGACACCTGCCCCTCGACCCACCGCTCCCTCCCCCTTCGCGGGAAGAAGGTGAACTTCGCAGCATCTGTGCGTGGTGATCCGCCAACCCTGGCTGCTGCCTCCACAGCGCTGGATCACACGTGCAGCCACGTGCAGCCACGTGCAGCAGCAGCAGCAGAAGCAGCGTAGTCACCGCAATAACACATTCTTGCGGAGGGAGCTGGTAAGAACGTTGGGTTGCTCGGTCAATGGCCAGGGGAAACGCCGGCGTGGTGTATTCCGCAAATATGCCCGACTGTGAGGGCGGGCACAAGCCGGCGTGAGTAGGTTAAACGTTGAGTTTATAAGGGCACCACGGGGTGACCAGCCCCTCCCCACCCAGCCCCACCCCTCCCACCCCCCACCCAGCCCCACCATCCCCACCCAGCCCCTCCCCACCCAGCCCCTCCCCACCCAGCCCCTCCCCAGCCCCTCCCCACCCTCCCCTCCCCACCCAGCCCCACCCTCCCCACCCAGCTCCTCCCCAACCTCGCCTCCCCACCCAGCCCCTCCCTCCCCACCCAGCCCCTTCCTGCACGACGGACGGACACAATAATCCCCTGTGGGCTGGTGTAACCAGGAGGTTCCTACCAGTATAAGACGCTGACATGTTGCCGCTCAGTGCAGCGGCTTTATCTGAGACACCCCCCGGCTGTGACATCCTCGTCTCTCCTGTCGCGACCTTCGTCTGAAGTCTGCACCGCCTCGTACCAATGTTTGCCTGTGAGCACCATCACCCGAAATGCCCGCGACCTCGTCCGACTTTGTAAAGCTAAGCGGGGTTGAACCCGGACACTGCTTGGATGATGGGCGACCAATGTCCAGTGTAGAGGTCGCTGCGGGGCCGACGCTCCTACGAGCACGGTTGGCTACGTACGGTGCGAAAGAAGTTAAACATGCGTGTGTGCATTCCCACGCACCATGATGCAGAGAGCAACGTCTGTGTCGCACGCCACTCAAACGGATGTCTCTCATGCGGTGGTCCTTAAACCTTGACTGCAGCCTTGCACCCCTTCGGTTTTCAATCGTTCAAACAAAGTATTATGTCGATGGATACATTGGGTTTGATGAAACAAAGTAGTGGTCGTACTTACGATTATTTACGTAAACAAATAAATCTGGCCATGTCTCGCGACCCCCAGCGAGCTACGTACGGTGCCATAGAAGTGCAACGTACATACAAGCGGGCAGTGCAGCCACGAGAGTAAGTGTTGTACTCTACTCCTGTGCATTGGCCGTCCACGCTCCCCGCAATTCGCCAACACCCCGCACTGCCCATGCGGCGTGCGGTGAAGTGTGGTCGAATCATCGCTCGCGTTATGCTGCCGACACACGTGGTAGGAGGGGTGGTGGTGGGGGTGGTGGGGGGTGTTAGCACGCGATCCACGCTGAACCACGGAGGCTCCCTTAACCCGCTGGCTTGGCCGGCTTGTGATGAAGATCGTGTCACCCTGACACTCAACTACATTGGGCTCTGATATGAACGGCGCAGTGAGCGGGCGGTAAAGTTCATGGCTAAAGGGCACCAGACGGGGGCGGCAGGGGGTTTGGAGAGGGGGGCGATGAGGGGAGGAGGGGAGGGTTGCCTGGGACGGAAGTCCCCAAGATGATGGCACGGCTCGAGATGAGCAGCAGGAAGGGGAGGAGGAGGAGGCGGAGGAGGAAAAGGAATGAGCGGGTCAAGATGATGAGAGGGTGATGATGATGCTGCTGCTGCTGCTGAGAGAGGGGAGACGAGAGGGAGGAGCAAGAGGGAGCGAGTAGCAGCGTCTGTCCTCACAGCCGGCAGCGGGGAGAGGGGAGGGATTCAGAGTGCCACACAGAAGTCACGGGATTTGCGGGAGGCTAAAGCTGATTTATATATAGAACGTTTCCATTTATATAGCGACGTTAATGCAAATTGCATAAATTGAGATGCTTTCAGCTGCTTCAATGAGTGCTTACATACATGCGGGAAGAACACCGGAGCACCCGGAGAAAACACGCGCGTGCGAGGGGGCAACGCTCTATCCCCGTGCCGATTGGACGGATGATGAGAGTCCACCCTTGCTGTTCCGCCTTCTCCTGGCAAGCCAGAGTATGGCTCTGGGATGGGAGCGTATTGTATGTTGAACTTCTTTCACACCGTACGTAGCCAACTGTGGTAATCGGAGCTGCTGGATTTCAGGCCACGTGCATAGCCACCAGGTCCCGGCTACGACGGTAAATGGGTCTCTATGAAGGTCAGTTGGACTGTGAAAGCTGTATTGGAGGTATATGGGTTTCTGCGTGAGTCTATGGTTCTCTATGTGGGGTATGGGTATATGCGTGAGTCTATCGGTATCTGAGAGTCTATGGGTCTCTGTGTGAGTCTATGGGTCTCTATGTGGGTAGATTGGTATCTGTGTGAGCCTATTGGTTCGAGACCTCGGCGGTAGAGATTTATTTCTATGGCCAATACAATTGGATCATGCGCCAACCAGTTTCAGGGCGCGAGTTATCAGACGATTAACTTTTATTCGCCATATGCACAGATCGGTATTCATGAACATGCATCTGGGGCAGAGCGGTGGCGCAGTGGTGAGCGCATGCGCCGTAGACCTGGCCAACTCGAATTCGGCTCGTTTAACACGTGCACACACACACGTGGAACACGTGTACACAGACACGTGTACACAGATATACTGTTGGGGCAAGTGCTGTTAGCAAGCACCTATGAAGGCCGGCACTGTGGCACACGAGGGGATGGGTGGCCAACACCACGCCCGACCGCCTTTGTCTCCCCAGTGGCAATGTTTACACAGCGCACCAGGTACTCATTTGAGGCTGAGTCGACCCATGGGAGGCCCAGGACCGGTTCAGATAATCGTCACTGGTGTTGACCATGAGCGGGAATCGAACCCAGGTCGCCGGGTTCGTAGCGCAGCACGCTAAACGCTCCACTACACGAACACACACACGCGCATACACACGTGCACACACACGCACACACACACGTGCACACACACACATACACACGTGCACACACGCACACACACACGTGCACACACACGCACATACACACGTGCACACACACGCACACACACACGTGCACACACACGCACACACACACGTGCACACACACGCACATACACACGAACACACACACGCACATACACACGTGCACACACACGCACATACACACGTGCACACACACGCACACACACACGTGCACACACACGCACATACACACGAACACACACACGCACATACACACGTGCACACACACGCACACACACACGTGCACACACACGCACACACACACGTGCACACACACGCACATACACACGAACACACACACGCACATACACACGTGCACACACACGCACATACACACGTGCACACACACGCACATACACACGTGCACACACACGCACACACACGTGCAGTGAGATCTCAATTTCGATTTAAAGCTTTCGTGACTGCAGGGATTAATCTTCTTGGTTCTATCGGTAAAGTCACGTAAAAGGGAAATAATAAAAAAATAAAAATGAAACATAATTTTAAAAAATGTATTATGTTTTTTTAATGTAAATTTGTTTTATTTCATTATTTCCCTTCGACGTGACTTTACCGAAAGAACCGAGAAGATGAGATCTCAATCGTCATGTGAATCGGCTCCGTTAACGCACACAGCGTCAATTGCTTCGCGCGTCGCGTGGGACGCGTTTAACAATCATGGGGCGCATGGGGCGTGGAACGAGTACATCTAGAGTTGAGCGGGGAAGTAGGCGGAAAGGCGGGGGGTGGTGGTGGGGGGCTGCGAGGACTGGAGCTTGAGACGTGTTGATGGAGGTTGACCCTGCCCTGAGAGCGAAACCAATCAACCTCGGCGCCCTCGTGTTTGTGGCAAAAATTGAAAAAGAACACACGTTTCGGATGATTCTAGCTATAAGCGTGAACTTAATTAGATTAGTGACCAACGTGATCTCTCTAGCCCGTCTAGAACATCATTCACACTCACACCACTCTCACCCAGCCCTCTAGCTCGTCTAGAACATCATTCACCCTCACACCACTCTCACCCAGCCCTCTAGCCCGTCTAGAACATCATTCACACTCACACCACTCTCACCCAGCCCTCTAGCCCGTCTAGAACATTATTCACACTCACACCACTCTCACCCAGCTCTCTAGAACATCATTCACACTCACACCACTCTCACCCAGCCCTCTAGCTCGTCTAGAACATCATTCACACTCACACCACTCTCACCCAGACCTCTAGCTCGTCTAGAACATCATTCATACTCACACCACTCTCACCCAGCCCTCTAGCTCGTCTAGAACATCATTCACACTCACACCCAGCCCTCTAGCTCGTCTAGAACATCATTCACTCTCACACCACTCTCACCCAGCCCTCTAGCCCGTCTAGAACATAATTCACACTCACACCACTCTCACCCAGCCCTCTAGCCCGTCTAGAACATAATTCACACTCACACCACTCTCACCCAGCCCTCTAGCCCGTCTAGAACATAATTCACACTCACACCACTCTCACCCAGCCCTCTAGCCCGTCTAGAACATCATTCACTCTCACACCACTCTCACCCAGCCCTCTAGCCCGTCTAGAACATAATTCACACTCACACCACTCTCACCCAGCCCTCTAGCCCGTCTAGAACATAATTCACACTCACACCACTCTCACCCAGCCCTCTAGCTCGTCTAGAACATCATTCACTCTCACACCACTCTCACCCAGCCCTCTAGCCCGTCTAGAACATAATTCACACTCACACCACTCTCACCCAGCCCTCTAGCCCGTCTAGAACATCATTCACACTCACACCATTCTCACCCAGCCCTCTAGCCCGTCTAGAACATCATTCACACGCACACCACTCTCACCCAGCCCTCTAGCCCGTCTAGAACATCATTCACACTCACACCACTCTCACCCAGCCCTCTAGCTCGTTTAGAACATCATTCACACTCACACCACTCTCACCCAGCCTTCTAGCTCGTCTAGAACATCACTCACACTCACACCACTCTCACCCAGCCTTCTAGCTCGTCTAGAACATCATTCACACTCACACCACTCTCACCCAGCCTTCTAGCTCGTCTAGAACATCATTCACTCTCACACCACTCTCACCCAGCCTTCTAGCTCGTCTAGAACATCATTCACACTCACACCACTCTCACCCAGCCTTCTAGCTCGTCTAGAACATCATTCACACTCACACCACTCTCACCCAGCCCTCTAGCTCGTCTAGAACATCATTCACACTCACACCACTCTCACCCAGCCCTCTAGCCCGTCTAGAACATTATTCACACTCACACCACTCTCACCCAGCCCTCTAGCCCGTCTAGAACATCATTCACACTCACACCACTCTCACCCAGCCCTCTAGCTCGTCTAGAACATCATTCACACTCACACCACTCTCACCCAGCCCTCTAGCCCGTCTAGAACATTATTCACACTCACACCACTCTCACCCAGCCCTCTAGCCCGTCTAGAACATCATTCACTCTCACACCACTCTCACCCAGCCCTCTAGCCCGTCTAGAACATCATTCACACTCACACCACTCTCACCCAGCCCTCTAGCCCGTCTAGAACATCATTCACACTCACACCACTCTCACCCAGCCCTCTAGCCCGTCTAGAACATCATTCACACTCACACCACTCTCACCCAGCCCTCTATCCCGTCTAGAACATCATTCACTCTCACACCACTCTCACCCAGCCCTCTATCCCGTCTAGAACATCATTCACACTCACACCACTCTCACCCAGCCCTCTATCCCGTCTAGAACATCATTCACACTCACACCACTCTCACCCAGCCCTCTATCCCGTCTAGAACATCATTCACTCTCACACCACTCTCACCCAGCCCTCTAGCCCGTCTAGAACATCATTCACACTCACACCACTCTCACCCAGCCCTCTAGCCCGTCTAGAACATCATTCACACTCACACCACTCTCACCCAGCCCTCTAGCCCGTCTAGAACATCATTCACACTCTCACCCAGCCCTCTATCCCGTCTAGAACATCATTCACTCTCACACCCCTCTCACCCAGCCCTCTAGCCCGTCTAGAACATCATTCACACTCTCACCACTCTCACCCAGCCCTCTAGCCCGTCTAGAACATCATTCACACTCTCACCCAGCCCTCTATCCCGTCTAGAACATCATTCACTCTCACACCCCTCTCACCCAGCCCTCTAGCCCGTCTAGAACATCATTCACACTCACACCACTCTCACCCAGCCCTCTAGCCCGTCTAGAACATCATTCACACTTTCACCCAGCCCTCTATCCCGTCTAGAACATCATTCACACTCACACCACTCTCACCCAGCCCTCTAGCCCGTCTAGAACATCATTCACACTCTCACCCAGCCCTCTAGCCCGTCTAGAACATCATTCACTCTCACACCCCTCTCACCCAGCCCTCTAGCCCGTCTAGAACATCATTCACACTCACACCACTCTCACCCAGCCCTCTAGCCCGTCTAGAACATCATTTACTCTCACACCCCTCTCACCCAGCCCTCTAGCCCGTCTAGAACATCATTCACACTCACACCACTCTCACCCAGCCCTCTAGCCCGTCTAGAACATCATTTACTCTCACACCCCTCTCACCCAGCCCTCTATCCCGTCTAGAACATCATTCACACTCACACCACTCTCACCCAGCCCTCTAGCCCGTCTAGAACATCATTTACTCTCACACCCCTCTCACCCAGCCCTCTAGCCCGTCTAGAACATCATTCACACTCACACCACTCTCACCCAGCCCTCTAGCCCGTCTAGAACATCATTCACACTCACACCACTCTCACCCAGCCCTCTAGCTCGTCTAGAACATCATTCACTCTCACACCCCTCTCACCCAGCCCTCTAGCCCGTCTAGAACATCATTCACACTCACACCACTCTCACCCAGCCCTCTAGCTCGTCTAGAACATCATTCACTCTCACACCCCTCTCACCCAGCCCTCTAGCCCGTCTAGAACATCATTCACACTCACACCACTCTCACCCAGCCCTCTAGCCCGTCTAGAACATCATTCACACTCACACCACTCTCACCCAGCCCTCTAGCCCGTCTAGAACATTATTCACACTCACACCACTCTCACCCAGCCCTCTAGCCCGTCTAGAACATAATTAACTCTCACACCCCTCTCACCCAGCCCTCTAGCCCGTCTAGAACATCATTCACACTCACACCCCTCTCACCCAGCCCTCTAGCTCGTCTAGAACATCATTCACTCTCACACCACTCTCACCCAGCCCTCTAGCCCGTCTAGAACATCATTCACACTCACACCACTCTCACCCAGCCCTCTAGCCCGTCTAGAACATCATTCACACTCACACCACTCTCACCCAGCCCTCTAGCCCGTCTAGAACATCATTCACACTCACACCACTCTCACCCAGCCCTCTAGCCCGTCTAGAACATCACTCACACCACTCTCACCCAGCCCTCTAGCTCGTCTAGAACATCACTCACACTCACATTCCTCATTCTCTCTTGATTTTTATACGCGAGGTCATAGCGGGAGCGGTGGCGCAATGTTTAGCGCGCAGCGATGCAATCGCGACGACGTTGAGTTTAATAAAGCACACGGCTATCATCAGTGGCGCGTGATATCTGAGCGGGGTCGATTCAGCGTTAACTATGAGCATCTGATGAGAGTGTGTGTGTGCTTGTGTGTGTGTGCTTGCGTGTGTGTGTGCACTTGTACACCTGATGCACCTGAACCTGTGCTGTTGCTTACTTAGGTAAACTCAGCCTAAAATGACTGGACCTAGTGTGTTCTGTGCACATCAACAACACTGGGGATACAAAGACGGCCGGGCGTGGTGTTGGCCACCCACCCCCTCGTGCGCCGATCTTGCCTTAATAGGCGCTCGCTAACAGCACTTATCCCGACAATCTGTTAAGGCTATGCGGGTGATCTTTGTCTTTGTATGTACGTGTGTGTAATGTATGTGTGTTGTGTGTATATGTATGCGTGTGTTGTTAATGCGTGTGTGCGTGTGTGTGTCTGCTGCGTACGTGTGCGCGCGTGTCCGTCTGAGCGTGCGTCTCGTGTACGTGTGTCTGTCGCTGTGCACGTGACATGTGTCTGTGCGCGTGTATCCGCACGCACACGATACACACGGACAATATTACCTTCGCGGGTGCTCGATAACAGCACTTCTCCCAACAGGATATAAAAGCCATACGGGGAGTAATATGTGTGCGTGTGTGCGAGTATGGGGAGCGGTAGCGCTCTGCGCTACGAACCCCGGCCACCCGAGTTCGATTCCCGCTCACGGCGACGATTATATCTGAACCGGGTCCTCAGCCACCCCACTATCGACTCAGTCTCAATACGAGTACCTGATGCGATGCGTAAACATCGCAACCAGGGAGACAAAGGCGGCCGGGCGTGGCTGCTGGCCACTAATCCACCCTCGTGTACCGTGCCGGCTTTCACATAGGTGCTCGCTAACAGCACTTGCCCCACCAGTCTGCGCAGGCTACACGGAGGATCTTTGTCTTGTGTGTGCGTGCGTGCGCGCGTGCGTGTTTGTACAGAGAGGAGAAATCTCTTACCGGTGTTAAGAGATGCGCAACAGCATGATGACGATGACGATCACGGGCACGACCACGAATTCTCTTTTGGAACTTCGCGCGTGCTATGCCGTTATATGTCGGGCTGGAGGAGGAGGATGGGGAGGAGGGAGGAGGGGGAGGAGGAGGAGGGGGGAGGAGGAGGGAGGAGGAGGGGAGAGGAGGACTCGTCTAAGAGGCTGCATGTGTGGAGGGGCGGAGGAGGTGCTCGGTGGATCTGGGTCCTGGGACGAAATTGACTTGCGGACCACCGCAATATATAACCACGCAGTGTCTGTTTCACGTGCAATATACATTATATATAGACGTGCATGGCTGAGTTTTTTTTTTATCACGACATTTTCCGGAACGCTGCTAGTGCTGGCTGGCTTTAAGTGTGAATTATTGGCTTCAAGCTCTCCAGCACCACGAGAAGTATATTGTACGTGTCGACATGGTAATTCCCACATTACGGCACGCTCTCTGTGTTGACGTGTTTTGGCCCGGTTTGTATGGATACAGGGTACAATGATGACGACGAGAACGATGAGGGTGTCATGCCGAAGTCATCGTGGTTACAGCGCTCCGGACTGTTCCGGCTCAAGCCGAGACACAGTTGATGTACGGTGTATGGAATACGTGCGCGTGTGTGTGTGTGTGTGTGTCAGGTACTGGGGAGACAAAAGCGGCCCTGCGTGGTGCTGACCACACAACCCCCATCGAGCGGTGGTGCAGCGGTTAGCGCGCTGCACTACGAACCTGGCGACCCGGGTTCGATTCTCACGGCCGACACCGGTGACGATTATCTGAAACCGGTCCTGGGCCTCCACTAGGTCGACTCAGCCTCAAATGAGTACCTGGTGCCGTGTGTAAACATCGCCACTAGAGACAAAGGCGGCCGGGCGTGGTGCTGGCCACCCACCCCCTCGTGTGCCACAGCGCCGGCCTTCATAGGTGCTCGCTAACAGCACTTGCCCCAACAGTTTGTAAAGGCTATACGGGGGATCTTTGTTTTTGTTAGGTACTGGGAAGACAAAGGCGGCCCTGCGTGGTGGTGACCACACGACCCCCCTCGTGCATCGTGACGGGCTCACTCAGTGCTCGCTGACTGCACTTCTCTGAGCAATCGGCCTGGCTCCGTGGAGGTTATTTAACTTTGTGTCTGTGACTGTGTGTCTGTGTGTCTTTGACTGTGTGTCTGTGTGTCTGTGACTGTGTCTGTGTGTCTTTGACTGTGTCTGTGTGTCTTTCACTGTGTGTCTGTGTGTCTGTCTGTCTGTGTGTCTGTGACTGTATGTCTGTGTGTCTGTGACTGTGTCTGTGTGTCTGTGACTGTGCGTCTGTGTGTCTGTGTGACTGTGTCTGTGTGTCTGTGACTGTGTGTCTGTGACTGTGTGTCTGTGTGTATGTGACTGTGTGTCTGTGACTGTGTGTCGGCCGTCATAGGCGATCGCTAACAGCACTTGCCCCAACAGTCTGTTAAGGCTACACGGGGGATCTTTGTCTTTGTTTTTTTGTGTTTATTTATGGGGAGCGGCAGTGTAGTAGTTGCTGCGCTGCGAAGCCAACCACACCAATTCGATTCCCGCTCACGACCCAAATTACAGTGGCGAATATTCGAACCGGTCCTGGGCCTCCCCTAGGTCAACTCAACCTTAAATGAGTACCTGGCGTGGTGTGTTAACCTGGTGTGGTGTGTACACGTTATTGAGTGTGGTGTGTTAACCTGGCGTGGTGTGTACACGTTATTGAGTGTGGTGTGTTAACCTGATGTGGTGTGTACACGTTATTGAGTGTGGTGTGTTAACCTGGCGTGGTGTGTACACGTTATTGAGTGTGGTGTGTTAACCTGATGTGGTGTGTACACGTTATTGAGTATGGTGTGTTAACCTGGCGTGGTGTGTACACGTTATTGAGTGTGGTGTGTAAACCTGGCGTGGTGTGTAAACCTGGCGTGGTGTGTTAACCTGGCGTGGTGTGTACACGTGATTCCTGGGGAGGCGGTGGGGCGTGGTCCTGGCCACCCACCCCCTCGTGTGCCGTGCCGGCTTTCGTAGGTGCTACTCGCTGACAGCACTTGCCCCAACAGTCTGTTAAGGCTACACGGGGGATCTTCGTGTTTGATTACGTGAGTGTATGTGTTTGTTGTTGTTGTTCCACGAGTATGTGTGCGCGCGGGTCTATTGCGTGTACGGGGAGCGGTGGCGCAGTGGTTTGCATACTGCGCCATGAACCCCGGCAAGCTGGGTTCAACTCCCGGCCACGGCTCACGGTTGCACATCATGTATCGTCCGCATGGCCTTGCTGCGACATTCGGTTCAGAAACACGGACGTTGACAAAAGTACGAAAAAGACGCGTGTATAAGAGAACGTAAACTAAACGGTGTTTATTTGATCAGGTAAGGCCCACTGAGCTATGTACAGCTCTTTTTCAGAAGCCACCTGGCCACAATTGATAGCTCAGCGAAGTGGCTTATCGCGTGGAAATGTATAACAGACAATTACTGTAAACGCGTGATGTTGATTCGTAATGTGGAGGGGAAAAAACGGACAACCCGGAGAAAAATCCACGCGACCACGGGGAGAGAGAGAGACACAAACAAACTCCAAATATACAGCAGCAGCAGGTGTCAAGGTCGGGATCTAACCCACGACCTCCTGTAGACCAGGCGAGGTAGTTAACATCTCACAGCCACCGAGGCGAACGTACGCAGTTGAGAGACGCAATTAAAACTGATCATACGAATCAGAATATGTATTTATACTGCAGGAATCCGATGAGCTAGAAAGCTCTTTAATCACAGACGTCCAGTAAGTGAACTTAACCAGGCCACGGTCGTTGGAAGGAAAGTGGCCGAGGCTAACCACGGAATGGCAGCCAAGGAGTCTGTGTGAGCACACATTAATTTATTGACATCGCAGCAATGCCGAGAGACGTACAGGCAGAGGAATTCTTCATCCAGCAGAGGATTTAACCCACGAGTGCGGCTATGAGAGGCCTGGGAGGTGGGGGGGGGTCACAGGGACAAACACTTTTGCCACTGCGGGGACTTCCCACTCGTCACGGACCCTTAAGTTAACTCGCGGATCGTAACGTAAAGAGAACGACCGACCCTAAGCGGCAACAATAACCGGCTCCTTAAATTACCTCCCTCCGCCCCTCCCTCTTTCTCCTTTGCAATCCATTATTGTTATAGATGACCGCGTTAATTGTTGTTGTTGTTGTCGTTCATAGGCTGTTAAGACGAGTAAAGTGGGCTTGGGTAGGGCACGTCACCAGGCGGGCCGGGTGAGGATGACCACCACTACCACCACGGCGATGATGATGATGATGATGGATTGGTGTTCGAGACTCACGACGGAGTCGTAAATACGAGAGGACTTCCGCCCGCGGAGATGGAGCGATGACATCGGCTCGTGTGCGGGCTGCTCGGTTGTTTTGTGTCGCGTGACAGTAGCAGGAGCCTTCATCCAGCAGTGGATTAAGGCTGCTGCTGATGACGATGACGATGACGATTATCCTACACGTATTAACAAAGTACATGTTTTACTGTTATTATTTGATGTTTGGATTATTCGAACACCAATACTTGCTTAAAGTAAAAATAATAATATATATTAACTCGGCCAATCATTGAATCGCCGCCTGCTTCTAAGTAAATTATACATTGATTTGATTGATTCCAATTAAAGTGGTGGATTACGGATTGTCACCTAATCCGTCACGCTCCATTGTCTTAACAACACTCGGATCAAGGGCAAGGCAAGCTTGGATCCGTAATCCCTTCGGCTCCGATCCGGCACGGACTTTCGCTCTTTCTCTCGGCCACTCGAGGAGATTTCTTGGCATTTTGTGCACGTTAATTGCGCAAAGCACCATGGGATTTGGGAAAACCAGGACCGTATGAGTGTGCGCGTGTGTGTGGACTGGATGAGTGTGTGTGCGTGTGTGGACTGGATGAGTGTGTGCGCGTGTGTGTAGACTGGATAAGTGTGTGCGCGTGTGTGTGGATACGACCTTGGTGTTCATAGACCGTGATATGAGGTCATGAACAGGCATGGAGTTTAATTACATGATTGGTGTTCCGGAAGAAATAAATTCCATAATTTATATCCACACATATATATATAATTTAAGAATAATATTAATGAATTAATTATTATTTCAGTCCGAGCAGCGAGTCAGTGGCAGGGTGACCCATAATGGCTTTATTGGAACTCTTCACAATCAATCCGTGATAACAACACAATCCTAATCTCCCCGCAGATGGCCCCACCAAATTAAAATAAACAGTTTGTGGGATTATTTGGCTCACATAATCCATCTTCTCTCCACAAAAATACGCTCACTTTTTGGACAATAACATTGCGTCGGCCATGAAGTTGTCGTCTATTTTCAGGACAAATGAATGATGGGCTTTTGTCTCGCATAGTATGGGCCGTATGTTGAATTTCTTTCGCACCGTACGTAGCCAACTGTGCTAATCGGAGGTTTATCCATTTTTTTTATGGATAAACCTACATTTTCATGGGGTACGGCGGGGGGGGTCTTGCTTCGGATTTGTTTTGGCGATGTCGCGATTTTCGTTGTTTGTTTACACTCGTAACGTTTTATTCATTCAATTATGTTCTTGCATTTGGCAGCAAATATGTTTAGGAGCTCGATGCCCAATGTATAGGTCTGCTCGCCACGAGAGGGCTTCAGGAGATAGAGAGTTTGAGTTTGTGTTGATGTGCTGTTCCACCTCTCTGCATCGATAGGAGCGCACACGGCAGTGGTTTGCGATTTGGTCCAGAGTTTGGTTTGCGGGGCCAAAAGTTGCACTCTGCCTCGTCTTTTAATTTTCCATTCATGATTCAATGACATGTCAATGACATGTCAATGACATGTGACAATTGTCAATGACATGTGACAATTGTGAATCACATGTCAATGACATGTCAATGACATGTGACAATTGTCAATGCCATGTCAATGGCATGTCAATGACATGTGACAATTGTCCGTGCCTTTTGGCGGTGAGGTTAGAATGTTTAGTCGCGCGAAGCTGTCGCATCTGGTGGTGGTGAATCTACATAAAATCAACATACTGTATATCACAAATCGAGATAGTTTACAATGGTGTGCATGCATCGGCTCTGCAATAGAGTTGAATTGTATCATATAGAGCAGTAGTATGAGCCGATAGGATCTACAGTGGGGCGAATCTATATAATCTGCGGTGGTATAGCTAATTAGCAATCAAATGTTAAATATACATAAACATATGATTTAGTGTATGATCATGATCAAGTGGTTCTTAACGGCCCCTGCTCCTTCATCATGGTTGGTGGAGATATATATACAGCCTATACGATGTTACATTCTTATTTGGTTTCATGGATTTTGTAAAAAAAAATTCATGAAAAGTGTCTTTGGACAGCGGGAAGTAGACCCTGGTGCAGTTGGGGGAAAAAAGACCCCCCCCCCTGCCCCCCCCCCACCCACCCCACGTGATTTTTTTTAAAGGAATCCAAAAGATTCAGGAAGGCCGTGAAAGGTTCATTGTTAAAGAGGGTGACTGTGTTGAATATGAATGCGTCATTCTACCCGTGTGTGTGTGTGCGTGTGCTTTACAAATGCGGTGCGTCCTCGAATTACCGGGCTAATTCACGGGTGGAATGTGTCGGCATGTTTGTTTTCTGTAATAACCCACGGTGTTACTTCCACAGTTTCTATGAAATTAAACAAAAACATTTTTAGTTACCAGGTAAGGCTCGCTGAGCTGTATAGATCTTTTTTAGAAGCGGCCTGACCATTACAGATGATAGCTCAACGAAGTGGCTTATCACGTGGGAATGTATAGCAGCCAAATAACCTGAATGCACGTTTCTAAATGTGAAGGGGAAAGCCGGAGGACGCGGAGAAAATAAACTGGGACCGCCTTGAACCTGGAGACGTAGCTATCAACATGCCACCAATGCACTGCACGCGCGCTATAACTTTATTTGATTTAATTTATTTGCTTCGGGAGTACTGCTTGGAAATGTATGTTTAGTGGTTCGGCAAACCACATCCCGTTATATTCATGCCACTGTGTATCCACACGCACGTGATTGCAAGGGCATGCCGTCCGTGCGATATCGGGCAGAACTTTGTTGCGCCAGCCTCATTTATTCTGTGGTTTTGGAGAGAGAGAGAGAAAAAACATTGAAGCTATCAGCTCTCTTGAAGAAAACAACGTAAAACTACGCTCGGTTATCTTCATGGCAAATTAAACAGCACAGCCTTCATCCATCCACGGGGCAGAATCGGCATTAGCAGCAGCAACAGAAGCAGCAGCAGCATCCTCCACAGATCAATGTTTTCGCAGGCTCCAGAGAGAGCTTCATGACCCATGAAAGGGCTGGACCCGCCTGCTACCATCACAGCTTCACAATGTTGTGTATGGATTGCACCTATAAGACATTCCACTGACGCTGGTTTTCCCACCAGCACCGTCATCTGGAAGTATTCCCGGGACATAAAAAGTAAGCTGGGTAAATAATAATAATACACTGCGAACAAATATTTATCTCCCTCTTCCATAATATATTGCCAGATATCCTTCTCGTCCATTAGTTCAGAGTTCTACCGCGGTCTTAGCGCGTGTTTCTCCGGCATGATGTCGAGACGTTTCAGTGCCCGAAGAAGCTGTCAGCCACGTGCAGCGAAACGTCGGGGGCATCGTGCCGGAACGACAAGCGACACAACCCCCCACCCCACTAACGGCAAAGCTGTTACCCGCAGCACAACTGCGAATACCCCCACACAGTGAGCAGTCGCCTACAGATGTGTTCTTTACGCACCCGCGCTGTGGAACCGCGACACCACCGACACCACCACCAACCAACTACAGCAGCAGCAGCAGACAAATGCCTCTCTGTCCCGCTGGTGCCCTCACACCACGAGCCTTTCACTCGCAGCAGAAAGCCACCGGCGCTGTGAGACGAGAGAAGCGGCGCCTTTTGGCGTCCTCTGGTCTGACACCGTTTTGAGACGAGGCTCAAAAGAAAGCTGTCTCTGGTGTGGGCCAATCAGTTTCAAGGACAATGCCACAGATATTATCAGTGTGTTTTTTGTCTGCATTTTGACCACAAGTATTGTGGTTAATGCAGACATGATTCCTTGTCAAAAGTTTCAGTTTGTTTGTTTTAACATCTTATCACAGCTGTTTTGTTGCCAGAAAAAAAGGGGAAAACCTATTCTCGGAAAATGAAAAGTCACGTTTTGTGGTGGCAGGAGTACTCGTGTGCTGGCTGGATAGATGGTTAGGGTTAAGAGTAGAGTTAGTACTTGGGGCTGGTTGGTTAGAGGTTATAGGTAGAGCTAGTACTAGTGGCGTGTTGGCAAGTTAGTTAGTGGTTAGGGGTAGAGTTAGTACTAGTGACTAGTTAGTTAGTGGTTATAGTAGAATTCGTACTCGTAGATGGTGGTCTCTCAAGGACAACCACCGTGACATTTCTACAAAGAAAGTGCTGTATTTGTTGTATCCACCCTTGGGCGATGATGGACTAAGCTGGCCTAGATGCAACAGCAAATACTTTTTGAATGCTGCGTCCGTAGTAATGCACAACCACGAAAGCACAAGTCGTCAACACATTCGTCAAATATATAATTGGCGACGTTTCAGGCAATGCCCCTTCGTCAGAGCACACGAGGAAGGGCCACAAGCGACGATTGAGGTTGTACAGCGCTGGCATTCTATGCTGCTGCACGCATCTGCGCTCCCAATGTCTTCACCAACCCCGCACCGACAAACGCGGTGGTGAGGTATGGTGAAGCGAGGGATCAAATGACCCCAACGATTGCACGGCGTGGCGAAGGCCCTCATCCAGCAGTAGATCGGCGATGCAATGTTCACAGGGCAGCATCGAGCCGTCGTCATCCAACGGCGCAGCGAGAGAATAAAATCATCGGCCGACCGACGAAATCACCCGAGCAGAGGATCTGCCCGTTGCTGGAAGAAAGTGTGGGTGAATCTCGACTTGAAGCTTTCGTTCTAGAGTTGAAACTTTCGTGACTGCGAGGATTCATACTCTTCGGTTTTTTCGGTAAAGTCACGCAAGTGAAAAATAATAAAATAAAATAATAACAAATGAAAATAAATCAATTAAATCACGACGTTTCGGAGGCAACACAAGTCTCCGTCTTCAGGTGGGACCGTCACAGCTAAATTTATTATTATTTCATTTTATTATTTTTTTACCTACGTGACTTTACCAACAAAATCTAAGAGTATGAATCCTTGTAGTCACGAAAGTTTCAGATCTAGAATTACACTTGATACAATAAATCTAGCTGTGACGGTCCCACCTGAAGACGGAGACCTGTGTTGCCTCCGAAACGTCGTGATTTAATTGATTTATTTTCATTTATTAGTATTGTATTTTATTATTTTTTACCTACTGACTTTTCCGAAAAAACCTAAGAGTTTGAAGCTTTCGTGACTGCAGGCATTCATATCCCTTGGGTCTTTCGGTAAAGTCACGTAGATAGGTTCAAAGAAAATAACAAAAAAACTACGACGTTTCGCTCGCAACATAAGAATATAAAAAGTGTCGGTGCAGCGCCGCTGTGTGGACGAGTGGGAGATGGTCAGCACTCCTGTTTTTTACGATTATAACACTCAGTATGAATGCATCAAATCATGCGTGGGAAGCACACGTAATAGTTGATTAATGATACATTTTTATGGAAGTTTTTATTTATTTTTTAAAAACTTGTCATTCAGAAAACATTTTTGGAAATTATGCAATAATCGATTCATACAAATATTAAACTTTGACTTCAAGCTTTCGTGACTGCAGGAATTCATATTATTTGGGTCTTTCGGTAAAGTCACGTAGATAGGTTCAAAGAAAATAAAACAACAAAAAACTACGACGTTTCGATCGCAACACAAGCGGTCGTCATCATCACCATTGATGGATGCAAATAATCTTTTTAAAAAATCTATTAGTCAAACAAATAATCTATAATCTACTCATCACCATTCAACGATATACGAAATAATGTATTCACTAACAACAAACTAATCTACTCATCACCATTCATCGATACAAATAATCGAATCAATAATCACTTTTTTGTGTAAAAATATTTATTGATTTACTATATTTTGTAAATGTTGCTTTGGAGTATGCTTGTGCGTACCTGTATATAGGATTTGGTCCTCATATATAATTAATGGGGTGCCACGGTGGCTAGGAGACGTTAACTACCTCGCCTGACTAGTGTGTGGGTTCGATCCCAATCCCGACCCTGACGCCTGCTGTAAATGTGGAGTTTAGATGTCTCTCTCCCCGTGGTCGCGTGGATTTTGCTCCGTGCCCTCTGGTTCCCCCCCCCCCCTACACATTTTAGAATCAACATCACGCGTTCTGGAGTATTTGGCTGCTATACATTACCGAGTGATGATAAGCCACTTCATGTTGGGCTATCATTTGTGGCCAGGTCGCTTCTGAAACAAGAGCTGTGTAGCCCAATGGGCCTTACCTGGTAAAAATAAAAATAGTTGATCGTTTAAAAATATATATAATGTACCGTAGTTAGCGATCGGAGCTACTGAAAACTCTGAACTATCCTACCAGTGGTCAAACCACGTGCGCCACCGAGCGGCTTCCGCGTGAAGGCCCGGAGCCCACGTGCGCGGGTGATCCCCCATTGCGCGGGGACTGGGGCACTCGCCCCATGTTAAACACGTTGTCCTGCGGAGGGAGCTGGTAGGAACGTTGGGTTACTCGGTCAATGGCCAGGGTCAACGGCGGCGTGGTGTATTCCGCAAATATGCTCGACTGTGAGGGCGGGCACAAGCCGGTGTGAGTAGGTTAAACGTTGAGTTTTATAAGGGCACCACGGGGTGACCAGCCCCTCCCCACCCAGCCCCACCCCTGCCACCCCCCACCCAGCCCCTCCCCACCTTCCCCTCTCCGCCCAGCCCCACCCCTCCCATTTTTGGATGCACGACGGACGGACACAATAATCCCCTGTGGGCTGGTGTAACCAGGAGGTTCCTACCAGTAACACATCGTGGTGGTGGGTGAGCTGGTGGTGTTGAGCGGTAGCTGTAGTAGCGGTTCGCGAGCTCTGCGATACGAAACCGACTACGAACCGAGATCGATTACCGCTCACGGCTCAACCATCGGTGACGATTATCTGAACCGGTTCTGGGCCTCCCCTAGGTCGACTCGGCCTCAAATGAGTACCTGGTGCGGTGTGTATAAAACATCGCCACCGGGAGAGACAAAGGCGACAAGGGCGTGGTGGTGTTGACACAGTGCCTGCCTTCATGGGTGCTGCTGCTACTCGCTAACAGCACTTGCCCCAACAGTCTGTTAAGGCTATACGGGGGATCTTTGTCTTTGTGTGAGAGTCACGGAGAGAGAGAGACGAGGATGGAGAAGATGGCTCAACAAAACTCTTCCTATCAGCACCTCCTCGTATACACAATCACATCAAGCGTCGCATCGCTGTGCAGGAGCGCAATAACATTGATAGCTGACGATAAGTCGTGATCTGTCCACTGCTGGATGAAGGCCTCCCCCACGTACGCCGTCGCTGGCCTGGCTATACGGGGGATCTGTTGTCGGATCTTTGGTGGTGGGGGGGGGAAATTTTTGGTGGGGGGGGGGGGTCTGTGGTGGTGTGGTGCACTCTGTGGTGGTGTGGTCGGACATGTGGTGGTGTGGTCGGACATGTGGTGGTGTGGTCGGACATGTGGTGGTGTGGTCGACCATGTGGTGGTGTGGCCGGACATGTGGTGGTGTGGCCGACCATGTGGTGGTGTGGCCGGACATGTGGTGGTGTGGCCGAACATGTGGTGGTGTGGCCGAACATGTGGTGGTGTGGCCGATTGCTGTGGTGGTGTGGCCGATTGCTGTGGTGGTGTGTGTTTGCTCTGTGGTGGTGTGGTTGAATCTGTGGTGGTGTGACTAGCTCTGTGTTGGTGTGGTTGACCCTGTGGTGGTGTGGCTGCCTCTGTGTTGGTGTGGTCGAACTCTGTGGTGGTGTCTGTGGTGGTGTGGTTACTTCTGTGGTGGTGTAGTTGGCTCTGTGCTGGTGTGGCTGATCCTGTGGTGGTGTCTGTGTTGGTGTGGCTGACCCTGTAGTGGTGTGGCTGACCCTGTGGTGGTGTGGTTAAACTCTGTTTGGCTGTCCGCTTGAGGCTTCACCGGTGCCGCGTGACGTCACCGCGAGCTGAGGCCGCCCCCAGAATCCAAGAGGGCGGCGGGGACGAGGCCTAGTGTGGTGATAGCCGGCCGGGCAGGCGGGTGGGCTGACTGCCACCGCTGTCTCTCTCTCTCTCTCTCGTTGTTAGCAAGTTGGCACGCGTTGGAGGGGGTTGTTTCATTGTTTTATTCTCAAAGCTGAAGGTTCTTAAACGATTTTAAAGTTCCCACGTCCGGGCGATGACGGGGGAGGCCGCGGAGGCGCCCACACCGACCGCGCCCGCGGACGAGTGGGTGAGTCCCGGCGGCTGCTGCTACAACAACAACAACAACCACCACAACCACCACCACCACCCTCACCACCACCCCCACCACCACCACCCTCACCACAACCACCACCCTCACCACCACCCTCGCCACCACTACCACCCTCGCCACCACCACCGCCACCCTCGCCACCCTCGCCACCACCACCACCCTCGCCACCACCACCCTCACCACCACCACCACCACCCTCACCACCACCACCCTCACCACCACCCTCACCACCACCACCACCACCCTCACCACCACCACCCTCACCACCCTCACCACCCTCACCACCACCCTCACCACCACCCTCACCACACTCACCACCACCACCCTCGCCACCACCGCCACCCTCGCCACCACCACCCTCGCCACCACCACCCTCACCACCACCCTCACCACCACCACCACCCTCACCACCACATTCACCACCAACACCACCACCCTCACCACCACCCTCACCACCACCACCACCCTCACCACCACCACCCTCACCACCCTCACCACCCTCACCACCACCACCCTCCTCTGCCTCTCAGGAGTCTTGAGACTCGGTGAGGTTTATGTGGATGCGTTGATTGTATTTGTTCATCTGCTATGTATCTGAGGAAGGCGATAGCACGGGTTGCCCTTTATTCGTTACTGCAATAGCTACGGACGGTGCGATGTTATGCACAAATCAAATTGGCACCGTGCCCAATCGAAGCGTTGCGACGCACTTATTTAGACGATCTGTCCGGTAACGATGATCATGATGATGACACTCCGCGACAACCCACATGGGTTCACCCCGTATTCTTGTGCAGGGAGATTGAGTTCTCAGGTCCATACAGCGTACAGCCGTTTCAATACGGGCACAAAAATATGTGTCTATTTGTTTGTGTTTCTTCCTTGTGATGGGACTTCAAAGGATGAACGTTGATGTATAAGGGGCACGGGGTGACCAATAAGGTCTGCATTGGTCTGTAATAAGGCAAGGCACTGACAAGGGGTTGACAGGTATGTGATGATAAAATTGTTGGCAATGGCAGTGGTGGAGATTGTTACATTAACGTCAAAGTGTCTGCTCCAACGAGGTTGGTTTGAGGCCATACTCATCAGGGGGCTGATGATGATGATGGTAATCAGCATGGCTGGTGATAGCGATAGTGATGATTGGTACGAACCAGTCAAAGTCAATGCGTTTCCCAAGCTCGGTTGGCTTGGGGCGATGCTCGCCACGTTCATTAGGGGGACACGAGCTTGTGATACAATCCACGTTTCTGAGTCCAGGATTCATCCTTCCATGGGTCAGTCGCTGTTGATCTCTTTAAACTGACGAACCCTTATTTTCGTGTGTTTGCGAGTCCAGTACACTGACGTCAGAGCCATGCGACTGGTTCAAGAAAGAACATTGTTGTTTTATTATGGTTACAACACATGCCACCGTAACTGGGTTTACGTGTTTAGTGTACGGGATGGGGGGGGATTGCCGATACGGACATCGGTCGGATTGGTCTCCACGAGTCTGGCGACCGAGGAATGGGGAGGACCCTAAGGCCAAGATGATGATGGGTGGCTTTGGCCTGGCTGACTTTTTGACTAAAGAAAACATGTGAATGTGGAAAGGATAGGAGTAAAATGTGTGTCCTTTAGAGAGAACAAAAAATAAATATTCTGCTCATGAGCAGCATGAACATGTGCACATCCGTTATGCGCGGCGAAAGGGATGGTGGTTTAGGGGGAACAAGACACTCAGCCCGGCACCACTGAGATACAAAGTTGTTTGAACCGGGTTCTCCACTGCACCACGGTCTCAGTCCAGTCACCAATAACTGCACAAAAAAACATAGCTTTGTATTTTGTTTCTTTCACCCAATTAAGGTAACTTGCAGCTCTAAGAATAAAAAAAATACTTTATAATGAACATTTTTTCTGAGCAGCTACATGTGATAAAGTCCATAAACATACAGCTCTCAGGATGACTGTACAATGAAAGCAAGACGGTACTCTTTCGCCAGGGATGCTGCCATGGTATAACGGCTAGCCACATGACTTGCAGTTCATAGGTCGCTGATTATATCTCCCAGCGCAGCAGGTGAAACAAATAGACACTTTTCTTAAATCTCCCTGCCTCTGTCCACCAAACAGTCTAAATGGATATACCACAGTCGCTCGGCAGGTCATGTGTGGTGGAGTTCAGTACGGCTTGTTTTTCTACCTCTTCTAAAACTTGCGGACGGTGTGGAACAGTAGGCCAAATACCCTCTAAAGGGGCTCTTTCGAGCTCCCTCTCATTGCATGAGCAGGAAATTGCAGGGCTGCACCTTTACCTTTTGTAGTCTAATGAACATGTTTTTCATTATCCATATATTAGTTTGATCTGGGCTAGCCCTCCTCTCCCCCATTCCCCCTGAATAATCCAGAATTAATCATGATACTTTCATTATTATATAGCGTCATTCACGCTAATAGCATCCCACAATGCTGTACCTTAATTAAATATATTTGGACCAAATCCCATATACAACCACAACCAGGCAAATTAAAATCCTACTACCAAGCTACATAAAAAAGAATAATAGACAAAAGGCACAACAACACAAAGGTTATCACAGCAACTATTTCTCTGACGTCTTCTCAGCTGAAAGCCTGTGAATGATGGTGAACGTTGTTGTGCCCTGCAGAACCAACTGATAGGATGTCTGCTCATCGTGTGCTGTAACCTCCTTTTGAGCGGGGCGTTCTCTCTGCAGGTGAGTGTCACTGCGTGCGCGCTACTTGACACGAGGATCGCTCATCCATGATCACAATTATTAAAAAAAAATCATCCTTGACGGGATCCATTCTCGATTCCAATTGTCGTGGAATCTAAAATAAAATAGATTCCACTCTGCGATGCATAAACACACGCATTTTGACTCATGTTAAGCCAATGCACCGCCACCGAAGAGATGGAGTGATGAAATCAGCTAATTGTCAGGTGCTAGATGGATCATTAGATCCCTGGTGCCCAAGAGGTGGTGGCAGTTTCGAGAGGCCTTCATCCTGTGGCATTGCACAGTTCCATGTTGTTAAAATATTGGTTGATGAGCACAGAATTAAAGGAGATTTTAATCTGACTTCGGCATCTTGTGTAAGGGTTTGTTTCCAGGATGCGTATGGGTTAAAGGCAGTGGTTTGTGGTGTAACAACCCGGGAAATGTTTACGCTTAGTTTGCAGTTTTAATTCCGTGCACACTCGGCAAAAACGAAGCACTTGAGGGATTTTCTTTACGACTGACCACAGGTCACGGATAGTAGCAGGACTTCATATCAGCTGTGTGTGTCTAGGTCAGCGACTCACAAATATATCTCTGCACCTGGGGCACCACATGCAGTAACACCTCTCGCGATGACTGTGGCTACAACAGAGAGGCTTCTAGTCGCATGCGCCCCTACTCCAGTCTACCAGCGACCTAGAAAAATGTATCCCTGGACCGTAAGCATATAGCAGTATTGATTCACAGATTTAGCATAGATTGATGTGCTCAAGATGAATGCATTGAGATGTGTGGGTAAGATTTAATCATCTTTAATTCATGCAAATTACATGCTAATGTTACATTTAAGCTTGTGGAGCGAACAAAGTTGTACAAATGAGACAGAATAAACGATAAAAATATCCAAATTAAATGCTAAAAACGGAATAAAAAGGAGTTGAACCACGACTTCGCATTCTGCCAATTCTTCAAATGTTTACTATGACCCAAATGTTCACAATGACCCCTGACCTCACCCCCTCTGTCCCTGTCACCGACTGCCCCTTGTGTTCCTGACCTCGCCCCCCCTCTGCCCCCTCTCTGCTCCCCCCTCTGCCCCCTCTCTGCTCCCCCAATGTAGAAGAGCGTGCACGTGCGTGCCGGGCTGGGCAAGTGCGCTCACCCGTACGCCAAGAGCCCCGCGTGGCGCCTCGGTCTGGTGCTCATGGTCCTGGGCGAGACGGGAAGCTTCGTGGCGTACGGGTTTGCGCCCATCATCCTGCTGGCGCCCGTCGCCGCCATCTCCATCGTGGGTAAGACCTATGTGGACAAATCTTCCATCTTATAAGCTAGCTAGCTATAAGCTAGAATTGTCAGCTATAAGCTTTGCTATATATTTATATTTTTTACCAGGTAAGGCCCACTGAGCTGTGTAGCTCTTTTTCAGATGCGACACTGGCCACTAATGATAACTCAACGAAGTGGCTTATCGCGTGGAAATTTAGTGCAGCCAAATACTTGAAAACGCATGTTTCTAAATGTGGAGGGAAAAACCGGTGGACCCCGGGAGCAATCGACACAACCACGGGGAGAACACGCAAACTCCAAATATACAGCAGGCGTCAGGGTCTGGATCGAACCCACGACCTCCTGCATACCAGGCGAGGTAGTTAACATCTCCTAGCCATCGCGATGATGATGAGAGAGAGACATGCACACTCCAAATATACAGCAGGCCTCAGGTTCTGGATCGAACCCACGACCTCCTGCACACCAGGCGAGGTAGTTAACATCTCCTAGCTACCGTGATGATGATGATGAGAGAGAGACACGCAAACTCCAAATACACAGCAGCAGGCGTCAGGGTCTGGATCGAACCCACGACCTCCTGCATACCAGGCGAGGTAGTTAACATCTAACCACCGTGATGATGATGATGAGAGAGAGAGACGCAAACTCCAAATATACAGCAGCAGCAGGCGTCAGGGTCTGGATCGAACCCACGACCTCCTGCACACCAGGCGAGGTAGTTAACATCTAACCACCGTGATGATGATGATGAGAGAGAGAGACGCAAACTCCAAATATACAGCAGCAGCAGGCGTCAGGGTGTGGATCGAACCCACGTCCTCCTGCATACCAGGCAACGGTGATAACATCTCGCCACGGAGGCCGCTGTGTCCTTGGGCAACAAGCGATAGAGTCCTTCGTCTGTCTCTCTCACCGAAGAGCCGCTGGAATCGCATCCACGTTAGGCCTCTACATTTGAATACCTCCGCTGTTTTCACGTATGTCCTCCGCCTCTGTTGCCTACTGGACATCTGTGGAAATGAGTTTTATTGCTCATAGGATTCCTCCAGTATAAATATTCTGATTCTTCAACTATAGCTGTCATTGCTTTTTAGAGCAAAGCTCACACCGAATTCCCGTCACCCCATATGGGACAGAATGCGCTCCGGTCTCTGTGTTTATAATGGCTCTGGGCTCCCTATGGGGGACAGGCACAGTGTAATAATTGAAATGATGACTAGAAACTTCACGCTTTAATTTCCTCCCCCCATGAAGATGATTACGTTACCCAGATTTTAGATTATGTTACAAAGCTACTGGTCAACTCGCAACTCAAAAACGAATGGGAATGGAGTTTAAAATTGTTGCAAATCTTCTATGATTCATGTCGCAAAATTAAAATAAAATTTTACAAGGCCCTGTCTCTACCAGTACCTAAAACTATAGGCTACTAGATACACGATCATTTATAATAATGTAAGCAAATGTAATAATTGTCCCTGATGAATAATCATAATACAATTAGAATCGATTCATGTATTACGTTAACATATTAACTGTACCTATTTAAAGGAAGCCTAATCAGGTGACATGGTTTTTCTCTATTTCAGGATTCCCATTTGAAGCATGGGGATAACATGTGTATTCATAATGTTTCCTTATAAGCTAGCTAGCTATAAGCTAGAATTATAATGTTGGAGTAGACTGTATGATATTAACATTGCCTGATCTGGAAAAGCAATTGCCTTCAAAGAAATGCAGTGCAGGAAAACACACGGTCGATCACACTTGCGTGACAAAGTCCACGCCACCGCCAACGTTTGACAAGCCTTTGAATGGAAGGGGTTGTTGAAGGCTTCAGCAGGTCATAAATATATATACAGAGGTGTTAAACTATTCAGGAAGCTGCTGCGGTGTAATTTTTATTGCATTGGACTTAAACTAAAACTATAAACTAAACTGGTTTTGTTTTCATTTGTCTATTTTTACCAGGTGAGGCCCACTGAGCTACAGTAAAACCTTGGATTGCGAGCATAATTCGTTCCGGAAACGTGCTTGTAATCCAAAGCACTCGTATATCAAAGCGAATTTCCCCATAAGAAATAATGGAAACTCAGATGATTCGTTCCACAACCCAGAAATATTAATGTAAAAATGATTAATATAAAATACTTTTTTATATTTTTATTATTTAAATGTAATATAAAGTAATCACATTTATTAATTGCATTTAATCGTGGCTGGTGTGACGGAGACGAGAGAGAGGGGAGAGGAGGAAGGGGCCCATTGTTGCAGTACATTTACTAAAGAACAGTCACTATACTTGGACACAAAATAATAAAATGCTTTACGCACATACACGTGGTCACAACACTATAGTAAACAGTATACGCTGGCACGGATGTTGACTATACGAGTGAGGCACGTCGGCTGAGACCGAGCATGGGAGACGATTACCCACAATCCCGCTCAGTTGTGATCACGTGACGCTTGGCAGACAAAGCGTATACTGTACGTACTACTCGTATTGCAAGACCTCGCTCGTTTATCAAGTTATAATTTATCAAAATGTTTTGCTCGTCTTGCAAAACACTCGCAGACCAAGTTACTCGCAATCCAAGGTATTACTGTATGTATATAGCTCTTTTTCAGAAGTGACCTGGTCACA
Source organism: Lampetra fluviatilis (assembly GCF_964198595.1). NCBI lineage: Eukaryota > Metazoa > Chordata > Hyperoartia > Petromyzontiformes > Petromyzontidae > Lampetra > Lampetra fluviatilis. The sequence goes on from NC_136296.1 coordinate 11,509,552, forward strand.
AAATGATAGCTCAACAAAGTGGCTCTGTTGAGCTCCTACGACCTCCCATATACCGGACGAGGTAGTTAACATCTCTTTGCCACCATGGCGCCCCTTGCAATCCAGAGGTCGCTTGCTTGATTCCATTTGCGGTTGAAACGATGGTGGAAGGTTCCTCAAATCTCCTCCCACCCCCTCTGTCCACCCGGTGGTATGAATGGGTAACACCACGGCTGATCAGAAGGTTGCATGCGGTGGGGTAAAGTGTGGGTACAACCACTTCTAATACATCCGGTCAATGTGAAAGAGTAGACCAAATACCCTCTAAAGTTTGTTCCAGTCGAGTTTCTTCTGCCAGCAGTGCAGTGAACAGGCTTTTGAAATTGTGTAACAAAGCAATCTAGATTTTTATTTAAAGCTTTCGTGACTGCCGGGATTCATATTATTGGTCCTTTCGGTAAAGTCACGTAGAAGGGAAATAATAAAATAAAGTAAAATGTATTAAACAATTGTTTTGTCTTTATTTTATTTTATTATTTCTCTTATACGTGACTTTACCGAAAGAACCAAGAATATGAAAGCAATCTAAGATTGATTTTAAATCTATATTTCTGAAATCCATGTAATAATAAAATTAATGTAAGATAGAAGATAAAAAAACAAGAATTTTGAAAGTACATTATGTAAAATCTGACATGAAAGCTTTGCTAATGGTAAACATTGAAAAAGAATCTTGCACATGCGCTGATTCTTCACCGCTTTCCAACGTGCGTTTGTCCCCAAAAGTATAGAAAAGTTGAATACTTCCTACTTGAATCAGAAACACTTATATTGAAAAAGGATTTTATCGAGAGGCAGAAAGAAAAACACATGGATTAGAGAACCTCTGTTAGTCAAAACATCATATTGACTTGGGAAAGGCAATTGGGCATGATTAGTAGAACATCGTTAGAAGGGTCAATGGCTGACGGGCGAGAATAAACGAGTGGCAGCCAAGGGTGGGAACACACCCGACAGAGAGCGTCCATCGTGGAGATGGAGCGATGTAATCGGCTCGTGTGCACTTTCCAGTTGGATTATTGCATTGTAGGACCACGAGCGATGTCCACAGCTGGGGGAAGCCTTCATCCAGCAGTGGAGTGATCATTAAAATAATAAACAAAAATTTGAGCGTCATTCATGAAAATTGCATCTCAAAACGCTCAGCGTTATAGCTGATGATGTTGATGATGTTGATGATGGAATCATGTCTTTCTTCCCCATTTGCCTCCACCACTTGCAGCGAGCAGCGTGCTGGGGGCTGTGTTCATGAAGGAATGCGTGCGACCCTTTGACGCAGCTGGTGAGTAAAATCGTCTGGAGTCTTGATTGTGTCTGAAACGAACGATAAATAATCAACACGGTGCGTTTAGTGACCTCAAGTCACCGCGCTGCACAAGGGGACGGTCGAAAGCGAGTGGTGGTCTGCGGTTTCAAGTACCCCGTCACCAACCCCCGCCACCGGCGCATTTCAAAATCACTGCGATGTCACATCGGCTGGTGGTTATACGTCATCTCCGCTCTGTGAAACTGGCAACCTGAGCTCGATTTTCGGCCAAGGCTAACATCGGTGACGAGTGATGTATGAACCGGTGCTAGCCACCCACCTCCCCCCACCTTAACCAATCCGTACTCACCAGCACGGTGAAGTATGGTCAAACAGGTCCCGTGATGACACATACCGCGGGTGTCCAAAGACAAAGTCAAAGATTCCCCGTATAGCCTTAACAGACTTGGGGCAAGTGCTGTTGGTGAGTACCTATGAAGGCTGGCACGGCACACGAGGGGGTGGGTGGCCAACACCATGCCCGGCCGCCTTTGTTTCCCTAGTGACGATGTTTACACACCACATCAGGTACTAATTTGAGGCTGAGTCGACCTAAGGGAGCCCCAGGACCGGTTCAGATGATCGTCACCGGTGTTGACCGTGAGAGGGAATCGAACCCGGGTTGCGAGTTTCGTAGCGCAGCGCGCTAACCGCCACACTACCACTACCCATTGTGTGTATGTGTCCACACATACACATACACGTGGACACGTGGGGCCAAATGTTTGCATGTCTCATAACAGAGACAAAAATTAATTGATTCTTGGCTCATGTCACAACCTCGTTTCGTTACAATTCATTGAATTGCTATGGGTTGGAGGGAATAGTTACACACTTTGTAAAAATACGACAAAAGAAATGAATTCCGGAATCAAATTGCAAGGCCCTTTCATGAAAATCCTTCCTATTTCTCCAGGCTGAATTCTTAAATCCCTAATAATAGAGACAATAACACATTGATTTTAGACGTCAATCTTAGCCCCGTATTGTTACAATTCGTGGAATTTACTTTGTTGAGGTTGTGGGTGTTGCTAAATGGTTACATGCCTCGTAAAAATAAGACAACATGGGAAAAAAATTTGAATCGTCATAATTAATTGACATCATCATCATGATCCATGGGCAGGCAGCTCATAGTAGGTGTTCAATGCACTTGTTGCCATGTGATTCCACTTTCCTCTGTCTTGTGCCAATATGCTCAAGTAGTGCCACATCTTTCTCTTACGTGGTCGTCAAGCCGTTCTCTGTTAGGTCGTTGACATCACTGGAGGCTATTATTGTCACTGTGCGTGCGCGTGTGTGCTTATGCGGACAGGCCCGGTGGTGGTGGTGGTTGGCGTGTACCTCATTGGCGCCTTCACGCCTAACACTGCGCTGGAGCTATCTGCCGCGGTGATGGTGCAACGCCTCGTGGGCTGGCAGTGCCTCCTTTATGTGGTACAAGAGTAGCGCTCTCTCTTCCACACGCTCTCCCTCTCCAGCACTGTCTCCAGCACGCTCTCTCCTGCACGCTCTCTCTCCCGCACGCTCTCTCTCCGCTCTGCCAACTGGGAAACTTGAAGAGACGTTACACTCAAAGGGGCTCATGAAAAGGCAATTGGCAATCGAATTACGTAATTACCCCTAATAGTTGCGTAATTAGCCAATGAGTTGTGGCGCGCTCGCCCGTATCAAATTCTTTCGACCACCTGTCGAGCTCCAGCCCACCGTGCTTACTGCCCTCTTAATAGTCCACTGCTGGATGAAGCGTAGACTAAACTATATTGGAGCCACATGCTTGCTCATGCCACTGCGGGTGATAAGGGCCCTTTCTAAAGGCTATTTGGCCTCCTCCATTGGCTTAATGTCTTGCAAGATGCGGGGGGCACCCGTGTTTTACTCGACGCCATCCAGCAACTCTGTCACGAATCGGAGCTCAATTGGCCACATCCACGTCTGGACAGAACAACCAAAGCCCCCCCCCCCCATCTCACTTGGTGATTTCCCCATTTCTGGTGGTAGTGGCATGGGTTCGTGCTTCGCGATGAATCGGACAGAATTGGTCCAACTCGCGAAACGGGTCCTGATATGCGGAAGCCGGAAGGTGGCAGGTGGCTTATGGAACTGCAACAAAAGTATTCCATGGTTAGTTAAACTTCTGAACTTTCAGGGCATTTTTTGTTGTTGTTGTTTTATATATTTATAAAGATTTGGCTTGAACAGATGGCTGCAGAGAAGCTCACGTGGGCTTGAAGAGAGAGCTGAGAAGAGTGTAGCCACTTCAATGTGCACAGTTGTGGCCACTTAACTGCACCCAGAGGCCTGCACTCAAGCGTAGCTAGCGCCAGTGATCGGCATTCCTTTAAAGCAAAGAGTGGGGAGCCTTTTCTTTCCCAAGGGCCGAGTTGGACTTTCAAATTTCTTTGGCGGCACGCAAATGAAACGCGCGCACACACACCCGTTGGCTTAGCGTTGTCCAAAAATAACTCGACGGACAATTAGAGTTTGCCTTTGCTGCGGTGACAAGTGACTGAGCCTTGACAAAATAACCCAACGCGGCGAACCGGCCGGGTGGGTCGGCGATCAGGCAAGTGGGCACACAATCGGAAAGATCCGAGCTTTAGTTCTAACAGTGGCTTTGTCGTGGTTAGCCAATAAATGTAAATGTAGGGGCTTTGCGGTGGCGGGATGCTAATTACCTCGCCTGGTATGCAGGAGTTCGTGGGTTCAATCCCGACCCGGGGGCCTATATATATTTGGAGTTTGCATGTCTCTCCCCTTAGTCGTGTGGAAAAATCCACGCGATATCATGTGGTAGGGTAAAGTTTTCCCCTCCATTTCGAATCTAAATGCGTTTATAGTATTTGGCTGCTATAAATTACCACGTGATAAGTCACTTCGTTGAGATATAATTTGTGACAGCCAGTTCGCTTCTGAAAAAAAGGGCTATATAGCTCAGTGGGCCTTACCTGGTAAAATCAAAATGGTTAGTTTAGTGGCCACGCGCCGTATGAAGTGAAGTTACGGGCTGGGTAGAGGCCACGGGCCCGAGGTTCCCCACCCTTCCTTTAAGATTGGGAGAGGCTCTGCTGCACCTTAAAACGCGTTCCACACACTGTAGGTGCCTTGCTGTTAGGACATATCTTAAAACCACCACGGCGTCTAATCCAGTGACGCGCGGTCATTCATTCATTCATACTTGCCACCATTACGTCAGCCCAGCTTTTCACACTTGGCTTGTCTCTGAATGCTCTCGCTAATGGAATGGACTTGCCTCCACATGACCTGCTCGCCAAGTATAACGCTTGTGTGTGTGTGTGTATATATACAGTATAAGTACTTATTTTGCATGGTGATTTTCGATTTAAAGCTTTCGTGACTGCAGGGATTCATCTTCTTGGTTCTTTTGGTAAAGTCACGTAGAATGGAAATAATACAAATAAAACATAATAAAATTATTCTCACGACGTTTCGGCCACAACGCAAGCAGCCGTTCTCAGGTGGAGAACAGGTCTGTCGAGGAGACAGACTCTGGCTGAAACGTCATGAGAATTATTTTATTATGTTGTATTTTTATTATTTTATTATTCTACGTGACTTTACCGAAAGAACCAAGAAGTTGCATGGTGATGTTACGTAACACACGTTATTGTTGCACGCTGTAACGTTTTAGAAAAATAATAATACAACGCCCTTTATCGAGGATAGCCTCACTAAGTCTCAAGACTTTTTTTGTTAAAGAGGGTTCCGCTGTCGTGGCATGTGCACGAGGTGGTAACACTCAAAGCGCCGCACAGATGGATAATAAAAATATCCATTGCTATACCACCATCTCGTAACCACTTTGCAGCCGAAGCCTGCAGCACCTGGTATTGGCAAACAATCTCCCATACAAATGCTAACCAGGCGAGATTCTGCTTAGCTACCGATGCCTCTTGAAATTGGGCACATTCAGGGAGATTTGGTCGTAGGTAAATATAATCTGCCAGCATGTCGCTGTAAATGCAACTAACTCACCATCTCCCTCCTGTGTCCTCCCTCTTGTGCCTGCCTCATTCCACACACACAAACACACGTATATATATACACACATCTCCCTATGCAATATTCTAATCATCCTCCTTGCATGTCTCCTCTCCCAAATATATCCTGTCTATTAAATTGCCCGTCTTCTTACCGACAACCACTTGCCGACAATGGCATTAAACACCGCATGGACGCTGGCATGCACACGCACGCGCACACGCACACACACGCACGCACACACACGCACACACACACGCACGCACAGTCAGTGGAGATGGTTGCCTTCAGCCTGCTGCTGTATTTTTACCGACACCGCGAGGTGCAGAGCGTGCTGATGGTGCTGGCGCTCGCCGCCCTTCTCGGTAAGAGTCCACCGTCCCTCATTGGTAAAGGTCTGTCTTGGAGTCAACGCCGGGATCCACGAGGCTGGGTCTGAGGTAGTTGCCTGGACGACACGAGGCCTAGCCGAGGCCCAGGCTGAGAGCCTGTTAGGAGGGAGGCCAGCGTTGAGACCAGTTGAGGCCTCATCATCTGGACTGGCTTATTAGCTACAGTGAGCAAAGCTCGGGGGGTAACACTCCACGCAGACTGCTTCACGAACCTTCTTGCTGTACTGTCATCTCCTGGCCGTTGATATTTCAAAGTGAAAGTGACCTTTTAAAATGGGCCTGTAAGTGGGCTGAATAACAATAATAAGAATAATGGGTGTTTTTTTTTACCCAGCAAAGTTTCACAAGACTTTTCTAAGATGGTCTTGCGTTGAGATGTTTGGTCAATTCCATGAATGAGTGTTTGGCTTCATGGTGGGATGAAAACCGGAGAACCTGAATGACAGCACGCCATACACGCGAGAGGATAGCTGCATCTCAAGTTCAGGAGACAGGCTCACAGACCCCCCCGGTACTTTCCATTCCCTGGCCACATCGCAGCCCAGTGGGTTAGGGAATTTGACAAATCTCTCTATGTGATCCACAAACCCTTACCCTTCAGGGCGTTGGTGTGCATCGCCGCAGCGTGTATAAAACTGAGAGTTGGCCTGCCTTGTTTTCCAAAAAAATGTCGTTGCCAGGTGTGGCTGTGATGTCAGGGGTGTGATTCGTGCCGAAAACACAGCTGCTGTTAAATTAATCGGTGTCGGCCAAACCCTGTGTGCAGACACTGAACTAAACTCTTGGGAGATCACTGGCTCAGAGCTTAAATCCAAGTAGCAGTCTCGTGATGTTTTCTTGTATGTGTGCATTTATGTATGTGTTCATGTAGGTGTGTCTGTGACTACGTGTCTTTGTGGGAAGCAGTGGTGTTGCGGTTAGCGCACTGCGCTACGAACCCGGCGATCCGAGTGTGTAAGCATTGCCAATCGGGAGACAAAGGTGGTCGGGCGTGGTGCTGGCCACCCACCCCCTCGTGTGCCATGCCGGCCTTCATAGGTGCTCGCTGACAGCCCTTGCCCTAACAGTCTGTTAAGGCTGCACGGGGGATCTTCGTCTTTTGTTTGTGCTGCACATACATGAATGCGAGTGCATGATTTAGCGGCTAAGGTTTCTCTTTCTACCGGCGCTTCCGTTGCCGGCACCTGCTTGTTTGAAATCGGTTTTTGCCGGGTTATATTCCACCCCCGCTCCCAAGGGGGGGGGGGCCACCGTTTGCCCGTCGGTCAGCCTTCTCATTGCCCCTTCTGCCCTTGGCATGGAAATTGAACACTGCGTGCCTGACATTGTGCAACTGACCGCTAGGTTACGCAGCCGCCTGCGTAATAGTGGTGGCCCCCCGAGAGCTGGTGGTTATAAACCGAGAGCAGCAACCCCAGGGCAGTGGTTAGCACGGTTGGTTACGTACGGTGCGAAAGAAGTTCAACACACATACATACCAAACTGCACTGGCTAGCTTGGTGTAGTGTGGTCAGATAGGTCAGGCATAATCTGCATAGCGTGGGGCAGGCTCTCATCTAGCAGTGAGTTTTTCACAAAAGGACTATACATGGAGTTCACTATGCCTGGCTTGAGCACAGGCTTTGTTTAATGGTATGGAGCAAGTCACTCGGCCAGTTGTGATAACGTTGAAACCCAAAGGTGTCGTGGATATGGCTTGTGGTTGTGAATGCCACAATGGTGGCTTAAAGCAGGCGTGGTTAACACATTGCGGGTGACGCGGATGACGTGGGTGTGTATCATGTCCTTGTTTGGCATGAGCTACACAGGTAGCATGGTTTGTGCGGTATGGGTTAGCATGCGTGGTGGATAAAGGTAACAGCTTGCATGGTGTGTGTGTGTGATGTTTGTGTTGCATGGGTGTCATGGTTTGTGATATGTGTGGCATGTGTGGTGTGGGCCACGTGGGTGGCGTTCCGCGTATGTGGGCGGTATTGGTCCTATTAGTGTGGGTGACCTGTGCGTGCATGGCGTGTGTGTGTGTGTAACGGTGCCATGCGCAACGTGCGCCCGTCTGGTCGTGCCGCGAGCTTCTTGGGTGGCGCTCGCGGCGGCCACCACACGTGGCGCCGGTGACTTCTGCGACTCTACCGACGTTGCATCGTCCGACGCGCGTGTCTGCGCGACGTGTGTGCGACTTGCGCGTAGGCTCCGTGGCCGTGATCTCCATGCAGGGCGTGGCAGGGATGCTCGTGTTGTCCGTGGCGGGGAGGATGCAGCTCACCTACCCCATCTTCTACGTGCTGCTCGTCACTATGATGAGCTCCGCCTTCTTCCAGGCTGAGTGGGTGGCGGCGTTCACGCCGACGATCACACAAACACAAATGCTGCCCACGCCGCACCGCTACTAACTGCTACCGTTGTCACTCACGTGGCCATCACACCCACACGCACAGGTCACGCGTGAAAACATTCACACCACACCAACGGGGCTCCTGGTAATACGAAGATCGGAAGCTCTTGCCATAGTAATGGATCGTGTCTAAAACACGCTCAGTCCTCGCTGAAAGGGTCCCATAGCTACTCCAGTCCTTGCGACACACCATGCTACCTCATTCCAGTTTCACCAATTTCATTATCATCATCGTCCATCCTGTCCCTGGCCATCGGCTTATTAGCGGAAATTGGGCCGGACAAAAATTCAGTCATGCTCTAGAATCGGCATGATCGCTTGGCTCAATCTCAATTCCGTTCCATCTACTTTTACCGCTGCATCTATCGATCCAGTATTCTGTCGTCCCTTCCACCATTGTGTCCACGTCACCGAGGGTGAGATCCTCGTCCGGATTCGTTCTCGTTGCGTGCGGGAACCACTGCAATGTTATTCCCTTGACTTTGTCTAGAAAGGTTGATTTTACTCATAGCCGTGTTCAATCTCTGTACATTCAACTCACCCACGGTTGAGTGCAGATTAACAAGTGGCTACGTGCGGCACACGCGTGATGGTTGTGAATCACGGTCCGCTTGATTTTAGAGATAGCTAATTAATTTGAATCGGCCTATGTCTCTATGAGACGCACAACACACAATATGTCAACGTCAATCTGAATCGATGCTCTCTGCATCACGAACGCATGCGTACTGGCACACAGGATGTCCATCTAGATTTGAATCGGCGCTCTCCTTGTCACATATTGCTATTGTTTAGCTATAATGAGGCCCCTATTGTAAGTTATGACTTGGGCCTATCACGGCTCGGTTCAGGCTTGTCTGTGGCTCAATTCAGCCAGCACAAAGCCACGCTCAGCTAGAGTTGGCTCTGATCGTTGTCCCGGCCGCGCTCGAGATTTCCATGAGCCGAGCCTGAGTCGAGCCTCAGCCAAGCCATGGCTGAGTCCACTCGCTCATGCGTCTTTGGAAGCAACTGAGCGGCTCCAGCCTACAATGAACCTGACCGTTAGAGGCAGAGCCAAGTTTCAAGTTTCATTTCAAGTTTCATTTATTAGGTATAGCCCTGTGAGCCATTCGGTTTTAGAATCGGCTGCAACCGCAACAAACAAAAAAACAAAAACATGAACAAGAAAACATCTTAAAGTGACTATGTGCAAACAGAAAATCCAAGAAAAGACAGCAAAATATTGCAGAAAAAGCACCGTACACCAACACTGTTGTGCAAAAATCCCAGTGGGCCTGGGCTAAGAATCTGGCCCTGAGTTTGTATTTGAGCAGAGAAGATTGGTACTCATGGAGAGCGACATGCCTTTGTGGGTCACGAGCAACTGGAGTTCTAGAAGCTCTGTCAATGTAGGGTGCGGTACACTGCGTTCTGTACTAACTGAACTCGCTGGCTGGCTAATCGAGCATTGTAATCGTAATGGAATGTTAATATGAAATATAAAACAATGAGGTAAGTTTGTAATTAACGGCTGCTAGGCTACTCATTGCTATGCCCAGGGTAGATTTCCATTTGTCCATCTGAGAACACTTCACATGTCAAGAAAACGAGGATACCCCTTACTCAATCAGTACCAAACTCGCCACACAGCTCACCCACAACAATACTAAACTCTATAGTTATGCAAGGTTGGCCATTCCACACTTTGTTCAAAAATATTGTTTATCACAATATAGCATCCTTGGCATACGTCCATGAGAACACGTGCACTTGAGTGTAAGCTGCCATGCCAAACTCGTGTGTCGCCCGTACGTACGTTTCCAACTGAGTCTGAAAGTGTTTATGCATCAGCTCTCTCCGTCCGTAACTGGGAATGAGGTGGGGTGGGCGGCGACGGGTCTGACCCAATATGAACCAAACTTTACTGGAACGTGTCGCTGTTCGGGACTTGCCACATCGATCTAACGGGGTTGCCCAAAACCTGTAGACCGCAAACCGCAGCGAAGAGCACAACGTTGCAAATATGCGCAAGAGCATGGTGTCCCTTTGGGCTATCTGCATGTTGGAAGCGTTCCATAGCTATTGCATTATTATGTTAACCTCTTCATTCGTGTTGCCAGTGAAGAGCGACTGTTAGTCGAGACTCGGTTGTGAGTGATTTAGCCATTCAATTGCTTCGTTTGAGAGCTGTGTATATATGGGACAATGCAAAGATTTACATGGTCCATGCTTAGGAGTTAGTAACCGTATTCACGCAACAGTCTAACTTGTTTGTACCATCACATCCCCTCGCAAATTGGAGGCCCTCTCCTAACCGGACCGGCCTGTCGGTTTGTTCGTTCCTGCAATCCGCAGCTTCCTGTGGCAGGCGACGGAGCAGTTCGGCTCCACTCGCGTCATCCCCATCAACTACATCTTCTCCACGATCAGCTCTGTGGCTGCAGGTAAAAACTCGGGGAGTGTGATCCGTCGCACCTGGCTGCGCCGGCATCGGCAATCCCCGTTCCGAATTGGCGGCAGGGTGGCGTCGCAGCGGGTAACGCTTGTGCCTCGAAGCGAGAATGGCCCGGGTTCGATTTCCGACTCGGGTGCTGTTCTGTGTGGACTTCTCTCCCTGTTCTGTATGGGTTTCCACCTGGTTCTTCAAGGAAAAGACACTCCTATACTGAACGCTCGCACTATGTAGCGCATCGCCTTGTTAGAGCGAACGACCACTTGGAGGAGAGATCTCAGAACTACTTTTGTTATTCCTTGAAGTTACATTTTATATCCACACGCCCTGCTACAAAGACATGTTCTTCACATGGCAGCGAAACAGATTTTGTTTTTACCATAGTAAAAATGCCACATTAATCAATAGATTATTTTTATGCGCAGTCATTGGGTCACCAGTTTTTGTAAGACTACCATCTCGCTGCACTTGACAACCCAGTTTAATCGCAGGCGTCTGAAGCCCCGATTCGAAAAGCAAGGTCTAAGTGGTGGTGGTGGCTCGTAGTTCTGACCTCTGAGCCACCTGGCCACTTCCCTAGTGTCAGCCTTAATAGCAGTGGGCAATTTAAAACCTGGCACGTGCGGCTCAGACATGAGCACACGTCGCAATGCAATTACCAAGCGTATGCAATTTCACTTGGTTGGTAAAACTGTCAATTAAAGAACGCATTTTATTTCTCAATCTCTTGGTTTTTTTTGACGAGTAGACATTGCAAAATGTTGTCTTGATTTTCATCATCAGCCAATGAGCAATCCACTGCTGGATGAAGGCCCCTCCCCACAGCCGTCACCCTCTGTCGCGCTCACGTGATAACAGCGCTCATCTGGTGCCTGTGCACGAGCTGGTTTCATCGTTCTGTCTCCCACGCTGGACGGCTCATGTCATGCTCATTCCATTCCTTTCGGCTGCCACTCCGTCGCTTGTTTTTGTTTTTTGTTTGTTGTGGTTGCACCCAATTCAAGAGCCAAATGGCTCACAGGGCTATACCTAATAAATGAACTTGAACTTGAACGTGTCTCAACCACGGCAATGATCCCTTCCAGATGAAGTGTCGTGACCCCAAGGCTGATGGAGACACAGAATGGAGATCTGCTTATTCAGAATGAGTGCTGTTGCAAATGATATCTCGTAAACCAGCAGAATTTGTAAAAACAAGCCTGACTCCGCTGTTGAGACCCAGAAAGTTCAAACCGGTCCAGCGTTTGCTGGCTTAAACAAATGCTGCTTGTTAATATTGGTCTCGAAAGCCAAGAGTCCAATGGACTGATAACATTTTTCTTTATATGTAGAGACGTCGAATGAAACAAGAGGATGTCTCCAAATCTGGCTGTTGCCTGATGAAGCTGGTTGTAATTACCGGCAAAACGTCGTACTCAGCTTGTAAATGTTGTGGCTTTGCTCTCCAACACACCGGTGTGCTGTACTAGTGACGAATTGGCAAGTTCTGTTTACATGACAACCCTTACTAGTTGGCTGTGTCGGGTGGTGGCGGATCTAACCCAAAAAACCCTCCATTATGGACGATAATTAAGTTCTGCTTGGAGGTGCTTTCTCTTTTCTCACCAGTGAATGTGATGTCGCTAACTTTTCTACATTCTCTAATCCACGTGTTTATTTTGTTTTACTGTAACTGGAGGTTGAAGCTGGGTGGGAGGCAGTAGGGGTGACGGTCTATGAGGCATTATTGCACCCCTCCTTGAAGATTTCTTCTGGAGCTGCCTATATTTAATGTACCCCGAGTGAAAACACTAATTACCAAATTTCCATTTCGTATTGTTAACGCCGCATGATTTGCCGATTGCAGGAGCATTGGTGCGTCCTCCCTTCTTGATGGCGTACTTGGGATTTTAATGAGTTTCAGATTTTATTGCAGCTTTACAACCTTGCATTTGCGTTTATGTAAGATGTGCTTCGGGCATACGATAATAGTAGGTACAGCACACAAATCCGTTATCCCCTGGTGTGCGCGCACGTGTGTGTGTGAGTGAACGAGTGTGTGTGCGGCTCATTGCGCTGCGAACCTGGCGACCTGAGTCGATTTCCAACATCAGTGATGATATCTGAACCGCTCCTGGGCCTCGCCTAGGTAGACTCAGCCTTCAGTGAGTACCTGATATGTTTAAACGTCACTACTAGGGAGGCAAAGGCGACCTGGCATGGTGCTTGTCACACCACCCCCTCATGTGCTATAGTGGCCTTAATAGGTGCGTGCTTACAGTACCTGCCCATACAGTCTGTAGGGGATCTTTGTCTTTCGGGAGCAGTCATGTAGTGGTCAGGGCACTGCGCTGCAACCCATTTATCTGACTTGAATTCCTGGCCATGGCTAACAAGAGTGGCGATTATCTCAACCCATCCTGGGCCTTTGCCATGTCAACTGTGTGTGAGTGTGGGAATTTTTGTATTTGATGCATGTGTGTGGTGTATATAAGAGTATGGGCGTCCATGTGCGTCCATGAGTGTGTGCTTTTCTGCGTGTGAGATTGCTAATAAGCTGACCAAAGGGTACAGACTATGACGATGATGATGATAATGACCATATTCTCCAGATTATAAGGCACACTATTTTCCCTTCTATTCGAAAGCAAACTTTGGTGGTGTGTATGTGTAAGACCAGATTTGTATAACTTTATTGACACTGGGCACAAGTTTCAGGAGCCTTTTTTTTTTCCGGAGCACTATTACTAAGAGCGCTTGCCCCCAGCAGTCTATCCAGACTAAGCGTGTGGTCGTTGTGCGCGTGATTGTGTGCGCGTGCGTGTTTGTGTGTGTGCTTGTCACAGGTGGTATCTTTTACCAGCAGTTTCACGGTGCAGCCCTTCTCAATGTCCTCCTCTACATCCTGGGGTGAGTGACGGTTACGTGGTGGAGCGCCGTTTCCATCGCCATCTCCCGCCGTGCCATATATCATTTCTCGAGTGTATCACCGTTTGCCGCGACGCAGTGTGAATGGCCTAATGAATCGCTGGGCGTGACTTTATAGAGTGGAGAGGCACTGAAGGGGGAATAAACCGTACTGCATTTGCTTGCCGATGCCACCACCAGTGTTGCTGTCGCGGCATTAGCCACCGACCCCGTCGTGTGCCGTGCCGGCCTTCACAGATGCTGCCCGCCGTAACGGCACTTGCCCCGACAGTCGGTTGTACGGCTATATACGGGGGACCTTTGTCTTTGTGTGATGCCGTGCAGGTGCCTGCTGTGCGCTCTGGGCGTGCTGCTCGTGACGCGAAACCGCGGCAAGACGCCATCGCCGTTCCTCACGGCCGACTTCACCGGTGAGCGCCACGACGATCGACCGTTGCGGACGTGTTGTAATACTGGATGAGGGCCTCCCCACGCCATGGCAATCTTGGGGGTTGTTTGGCCATACTTCACCGCGTGGGGTGGGTGCAGTTTAGTGTTGTTGCGGGAGCATATAAGTACAGTACAATTGATTCTACTGCACTCCTTTCTGCACACCGTGTAGCCCCACAAACCCTATCACAGTGCGGTCGTGCTTGGTGTTCACTCGGCCAAGCACGACGTGCCAGGCTCACTCGCTGCTGGGCTTCTGAGATGTATCTAGATCGGGCGCATTGTACATCGTTTGCTAATTGTCCGTTCATTACACATCGTACACCGCCATCACTGCAGCGCGCGCTTTCGGATGCGGTTCTGCGGCCGTCTTCCGATATTAGGAAGCCACTGGAGTTATGCACTTTTAAATCATCTAGATTGAGAACTAATTTCTTTAGAACTGCTTTTCGTGTTTAGTTTGTTGTCTTTCCCCCACACCTCCGATTAGCACATGTGGCTACGTATGGTTGCGTACGAATCTCAATATACATACACTTACCTTTTCCAGTGCAGTTATCGCTCACCAAGTATGTTTAGACGTATGTTGAACTTCTTTCGCATCATACGTAGCCAAACGTGCTAATCGGAGGTGCTGGGGAAGGACCACAAACGAATCACAAAAAGCAGTTCTAAAGATTAAGTCTTTAATTTGGTATCGTGGTGTTGTGTAGTGTACAGTGTTTGGTGCATAGTGTAAGGTATAGTGTATAGTAGTGTAGTATAGCATGTATGTTGAACTTGTTTCGCACCATACGCAGCCAACCACGCTAATCAGAGGTGTGGGGGAAGTACAATCACATGACGTGCGCGTTTCTCTCTCTCACTCGCCCGTCGCCTGCGCGTGTCAGGCGCGACCGCGGGCCTGGCTGCGGCGACCCCCGACCCCTTCGCCTTCTCGTACCGCACGCTCGTCAAGGAGGAGCGCGAGCGGGAGCAGCAAACGGCGGCGACGTCGCTGCCGCCCCCCGAGTCCGTGCTGCCCCCCACGGCGGGCGCCTACAGCTCCACGCGGCATTGAGTGGGTTGGGGGCGGGGGGTGGCGGAGGTGTAATCTTGGACGCGCTGTAGAAATGTTTGCGACTGTCTGCTTTGCCGACTTGGCAGTGTGAGAGCGCTCAAGGCGGGGGGGGGGGGGGTGAGGCGGGCTGCGTTAGCAGTGGTGAATGAGCGCAGGTCGGAAGCACGGCCTCGTTTCCGTCGTGATCATCGCTGCCTTTGCCTACATACACCTTGGGTACGCTAGGCGGTCGCGGAATTGCAGCGTTGGGACGCAGAACCTGCAAATTGGCCGAGTAACGACGCGTCAGATCGTCGGTAAGCATCGAATGTTGCGCTCACGATTACACGCGTCGGGTTGTACGCGTGTTCGTATCGATTTTCTGCATCCTATCCAATGGGGTTAGCGTAACCCCTGCAGCCACTAGGGGTCGCTACACTCACTACAATGGATGAGAACAAAAAACAGTGGATGCGTGAATGGAGTCGTGAGCCTCGATCGAGACAATCGTGTCGAGAAGAGGAGCCGATTGCTCAGTACTGATCATCGCACACGTGAACTCGAGCATTTGTTGGGACTTTTATCTTTCGTAAGAGTTCCTTTTGCCGAGCAGATTGGCACGATTTGCACAAGAACCCATCTCTTATTCATATTCTTGAAGCTTTCAATCAAAATTTAACCCATCTCTTCTTTGTAGTGTCTAATTTCATCCGTACTGGTAAATCCGTGGCTGTTGTATCGCCCAGATAACGAGGTATATAAACAAAAGGATAATATTTTGAAGCTGTGGCCTGCCTCCGCTCAGAAGGATGGCCATTGCCCAGGAAGTTAAAGCAACTCTTAATTGAGGCCAATCCGCACGCTGCTGGCATGAGTGTTGATACAGCACAGGTGTCCGCCGTTGTTCTGTGCAGCTCTGCGATGTGGTTTCCGGGTTGTGTTGTTTTGCCACGATGTCCGACGTTTTCCTGCTCGAGTTGAGAGCCTTCAGCAGCGGTCCTTGAAAACAACCCAAAAACACATCGGAGAGCAATGTCAAGGCATTTTAAAATTTTATTTCAATGACAATGCGCCGACGTCTTCCGTCGCTGGGGGAAAAAAACATCGGCACGGAAGCACGTTTAGGAAGTTTTTGTTCGCATTTTGAATGTGGCCCCACGTTGCTGATGATGACGACGACTGTGGTGATGATGGCCAGGAACAGAGTTGGCTTTCCCCCTCATCCCCCTCCTTGATACCATTTGCGCGGTCGAGTCTCGGAAGCGCTGAAGGTTGTGGCCTGGGCACACGGCTTCAATGCGATCCAGGTGCCGTTACACAGGGTTCCATTATTTTCATTACCTGAGCGTGCGCGCGTGTGCGTGGGAGTGTGGGTAGGCGCCCACTGTCGGCACTTGCCCCCAACAGTCTGTGAAAGACTATTGGAGCAATCTTTTGTATTTTGCATAAAAGCGGGGAGTCGTGGCGCAGTGGTTAGCGCACTGCGCTACGAACCCGGCGACCTCGGTTCGATTTTCGACCACAGCTTCCGTCAGTGGCGAGTGATATCAGAACCGGGCCTGTTCCTCTCCTAGGTCGACTCAGTCAATGAGTACCCTGGTAGAGTGTGTAAACAACGTCCGCACTGGGGAGACAAAGGCGGCTGGGAGTGGTGCTTGCCACACCACCCCCGTTGTGTGCTGTCGTCCATAACGGGTGCCCGCTAGCAGCACATGCCCATCTTTTAAAGGCTCTACAAAGGATCTCTGTGTGCATAATAGTGTGTGTGTGCGCGCGCGCGAGTGTGGTGCAGTGTAGTTTGTGCACGCACATGTGAGAGTGCGGTGTGCGTGTGAGGTGAGCGAGCTTCTCGTGCGTGTGGCGAGCGTGTGTGCGAGCGTGCGTTTGTGCCTTCGTTAATACGTGCGTGTATTTTTGCACAGGTGAGCGAGCATTACCGACCGCAGTGTGCTGACTATTTTTTTTATCGTTTTTTTTTTGGATGTGGGGAAGGGTGGGGACAGTTCTGACTTAAGAGCCCCGACCCTCAAATTCGGTCCCCAATAAAAAAATTATGCGGGGCAACGCAAGCGGGTGTCGTCGCCATCGCCGGTTGATGGCATTCGATCGCGAACGGCTGCTGCGCACCAGCGCGGTTTACGCAAATCGCCGACGGTGTTATGTGCGAGCGTGAACGTGGACGCAGTGTTAACATTTTTCGTTCGTTGGACAGAGATCGCGTGTTTTTTCGAGTCGACGTGCGAGGGGGAGGACGCGTGATGAGGAATGCAAAGGGGGGGGGGGGGCGGCGGTGGGGCGTCCGCGTCGGAGAGTGCGAGCGGGGATGCCGGACGACGGGCGTCTTGTGGAAACGCCGCTCCGGTTGCACTTGAGTGGCGCGCAGCTTTGAGCACGAGTCGAGTGAACTCCGCGTTGGGTGTCCCGGTCCCGTGACTCGCGGCGGCGGCTGCATTGATTTGGAATGTGACGGCAAACGGTCGGGTAAAGGATCGTCAGTCCGGCAATGCGATGTGGATTGACGTGGCGTATGAGCGGGTCCACGTCTCGTGGTGCTATACAGCCCACCGCGGGCTGATCAAGAAACCCGTAGACTCGCATGCAGACCTACGACTCGTAGGGATCCCAAGAATCAGGCCCATAGACTGACACAAACACCCATAGACTTCCATAGAGACCCATACATTTACATAGAAACCCTCAAGTGTGTATTTATGTAGTGTATAAATATCACCACCGTCTCAAGACACTGTACAATAACATGGGGCAATGTTATATATATCGAGTTGATGGAGGCAGTCGGTCATAAGCAGCGGAATGCGAGGAAGGTATTGCACCTTGACTTGAGCTGGGGCAGGGAATCGACAGCACGAATGGCTGTGGGAATGGAGTTGAATACGACGAGAGTTGATTCTTAAGAGTTAATGAGGCGTGCATCAAAATCCAATGTTTACAATTCATTCGACATATATGCAAACGGAAGCCCTGCACGTCAACGGAGAGATATTGAGACAGCTGCGAGGCGGACACAACAAAGGAGTATTTTTAAACACGATGAACGCAAACCATGTCTGGACAGAATCGTAGCCCTGAATCGACGACGATGACGACGACGCACACCACTGTTGGGACTCCCACCAGGGCAGTTGTCCTGGGAAGCAACGTGGACGTTGTTGCTCCCTTCTGATAAAGAGAGCGTCAATACCCGTGCACGCGCGTGCGCACGCGTCGTCTGTTGAGTTGCCGAGGCCTTCCCCCTCGCTAACACTCGGGCTTTAAGGCAGTGACAGGGTGTGTCCCATCGGTCGTTACCAAAGTGTGGGAAAGTCTGGAACAGAAGTCGCTCGAAAAGAACTCTGAGGTGGCTCTGTGGGATCTGCTTCCGTGGGCCATTGTTGAATGAATACTTAGTCCCATGAGGTACTACCATTGTCCGGTTTTCATTCTCAAATCAAAATGGAGAGCTGGAAATGCGACACGAGGGGGGAAAACCAAACGTAGCACGGACGGATTTTCTTTTTTTAGCAGATCCACCTAACACCATCAGGTCGGTCCACGTAAACAACAGTCTGCTCACAGACGGCAGAAACCAGGATTCAAACCCAGGTTCGCGACGGTGCTTGTGCGGCGCTCTGACACCCCCGTGCCCCCCCCGCCCCCCCCCCTTCTTGCCCAGCTCGACGATCCGTAGGTGAGTGCGACGGTGCCCGCTAGCGCCAGTCTCAGTACCTGGGGGCGATCCGAACTCTCCGAACGGAGCGTGACCGCCTCTGACTTTTATCGCGTAAAATTCTGTCGCGGAGAATTTGAAGACTCGTTTATTTAAAGGGACACGCGTTGAAAAAAAAAAGCAGCTTTTGTAAGTGAATATATTTTTTCCCAAAGCATTTCAATTGTTTAGAAATGTGCTTAATTACTTCGTTGTAAAGGCATTTGCTAAAATGGGACAGTCTATTTATCACTTGACTGACAAGGTGTCACCATCACCATTGACAAATGAAAAATGTTACACGAGCAGAAATAAAAAACAAACGTTTACCTTTCGATTTAAAGCTTTCGTGACTGCAGGGATTCATCTTCTTGGTTCTTTCGGTAAAGTCAAAGTACGTGACTTTACCGAAAGAACCAAGAAGATGAAACGTTTACCTGTGTCATTAACGCAGCCTTGCAATGGACTCAAACTGGATAACGCGTTTTGAGATGCAGCTTCATTCAGATGCTATACGAATAGAAATCGTATCAATTATTTACACGTACAGGATATTGTAATTAAAACGCGTCTGTTTGAGACCACGAATACAGCATTATTGGAGGGGTGGTGCCATCCCCTGGTTGACAGGGGCCCTGGTGCAAGGAATGAAATGAGGGCCCCTGTACAATTTCGCTGCCTCTTCATCGTCCGGGCAGCTGTGGGCCCCTTCTGGCACGTGGGGGGTGCAGTTGTACGGCCCGCACACTGGGTAGCTTCAGTTTTTGTTGTTAAATAATAGATTGACGTTCCAGGCAGAGCAATAAGAGAGCGAGAAAAGAGCACTCGTGATTATGATGACGGTGGTGGTGGTGGCTTTATTTTCAGTCCGATTGCACTTGCATTCCAATGAGTTTTGTTTACCTTTTAACCTGTTCGCGCGTTAATAATTGTTATTTATGCTAGACTTTAAACCGGTTGAAGCTTTGAAAAGTAAAATGTTGATGGGGAGCAACAGAGGCTTTAGATGTGAAAGCCGAGAAAAATGCTCTACAGAGTGCAGTTTGCTCCTAAGCAGCTGTCTAATTTCTCACTCGGCATTTTTTCCGAAACGCTGCGAGGCTCCGAGTAGTTTCTTATAGGCATAAGGCACTACCACTACACCACCAAGACACGCCTCTCCATCATACTATATTGTTGTACCATGTGTTCCTATCATCCTGTGGGGACAGTAAGGTGAGATGGATGTGGCGTGTGACCATTTAAGCCGCGTTCCGGAATCTTCCGGTCTGAGATTAAGCACTGCTTTTAAACCTCTGGTGTGTTTTTGTTGTTGTCGCCAATGTATACAACTTATATTACTTTTTTGCGCGCTTCGCGGTTCCACTTGATGACGGTTTGCTATGAATGTGTGCAATCCACAGCAAACAATAAAAAAAACAAGCATCTTGTTTAAACGACACCGTGTTCATCATCTCCTTGCTGGCATTTCTCCCTCGTGGGCCCTGCCGTCTGTCCAGAGTCGTTTCGTGCGCGCATTCACTGACACGGAAACTTTCGCCCCCACATATTAAACCTCATTTGTATCGCCGTTTTGGCTCAAACAGACGTTTGTTCAGTAAAATTTTTGCGTCTCGCAGAGTAAAACTAAATCCGATGATTGGATCTGTGGTGCCATCAGTACTTGGTCTGGACCTCCCCGAGTTCAGCTTAGCCATAAATGGGTAAATGTTAGATGAGTAACTTGGTAGGGAATGTAGCGGTGGTGCGGTGAATAGGGCACTGCTATGTACTCGGCGACTTGGGTTTCAGAATCTTTATACTGGAGAAATCCGATGAGCTATGAAGCTCTTTAACAGATAGGTTTAATTCCCGGTCACAGGTAACAGTGGCGTGCGAAATCTGAAACAGTTCCAAATACCCCCAATTATCAACCCGATGGATAAAGTTCCGTGGCATATTATTATGATGATGGTAGAAAGTAGGCTTGTCGATAACTTGTTCTTATGCCATCACGAATTGCTCTGCCATGACTTGGCAACATGAAGACTCCCAACTGATGTTCTGTTCAAATCAGCGTCGAGGCGCCGTGGCTCATTTCCCGTTTATGGCCCCGAACCAGTGGTGGAAATTCCACATTCCTATGGCGGGAGGGCGATGGTCCATCCATAGGACAACCACTATCCACTTGTTTCATGGGCCGAGTCATCATCTAAACCATACACGGTAAACAAAACCACATGTTGAAATTACATAATACAACAAAAACACTATTGACATTGGGATACAATCCTCTGCCGGCAACAGCGCTCTTGTCAGCAGTTCCAAATTCCGTTCGGCTCATCGTTCCGTTGACCCCCAGGCCGCGTCTGTTGCAGTGACGCGGGAACGCCCCTGCACATCCGAGCGTGGATTTGCCGCTTGCAATTTTGCCTCCTAACGCGTGCGCCTGTGTTTGTCTTCGTATGTGCGAGTGTGCCCGTTGGTGTGACCGTGTGCACGCGTGCGACTTGTGTGGTTAGTGTGTCAATGTTTACGTCTTTGTGCGTCTGCGTGACTTTGTGTTTGAGTGGAGCCGGAGCTGTCTGTGCGTGTAGGTAACTGTGCCTGTGTAAGTCTGCGCATCTGTCCCTGTCCGTGCCTGTGTGTGTGTGGGGCTGTGCGGATGTTGCTGGGGAGCGGTAGTGTAGCGGTTAGCGCACTGCGCTACGAACCTGGCGAACCGAGTTCGATTCCCGCTCACGGCCAACACCAGTAGTGACGATCATCTAAACCGGTCATGGGCCTCCCCTAGGTCGACTCGAGCTCAAATGAGTACCTGGGGTGGTGTGTAAACATCGCCACTGGGGAGACAAAGGCACCCACCCCCTCGTGCGCTGTGTCGGCCTTCATAGGTGCTGGCTAACAGCACTTGCCCCAATAGTCTGTTGAAGGCTATACGGGGGATTTTTGTCTTTGTATTTTGGGGAGCGGTAGCACAGTGGTTAGCGCACTGCACCGGCGACACGAGTTGAAGTCCAACATCAATGAACGGGTGCTAGGCCTCCACTAGGTCGACTCAGCATTAAATGAGTACCAGGACGGTGTGTGTGAACGTCAGCAGTGGGGAAACAAAGGCGGCCGGGCTTGGTGCTGGCCACCCCACCCCCTCGCGAACAGCACTTGCCCCCCAGAGCCTGTTCAAGGCTATACGGGGTGTCTTTGTATGTGTGCGTGGTTCTGTGCGTGCGCGCGTTTGTGACTCGGCCCCTCTGTCCACGTTGTGTGTCAATCGCCCAGCTGATAGCGCGCAAAGTTGACCGCATCCTACCAAACGCAGCTGTTTTTAGCCGCAAAAGGTTGCAGTGTCTCCTCTTTTTGTGTGCGTATTTGACTCGCGATCTCTGCTGCAGTCATCGGTGTCATGGATCCAATCGAGAGACGGATCGTCAACGCGTACCCAAACCCGCTGCCGTACAGGTGAGAGAGCACGCGTTCGGCCAAACCTTGATCGGCTCCTTTTCAAGGAGCTGCTTTCGTGTCGTCATTTATTAGGGGCTCACCGTCTCGTATTCACCAGCACGGTGCAATTGCGGCTCTTGAAATGCAGGCTGCTTCAAAACAATTTTTTAAACACTTATACGGGATTCTAGATTTGAAGCTTTCGTGACTGCAAGGATTCATACTCTTAGTTTTTTCGGTAAAGTCACGTAGGTAAATTTTTTTAATTAAAATAAAAAAAAATACTTATACGGGACTAACGTTTTTCATGGGAAAAGAACGGATAATACTACGCTGTTACATGGTAACAAATGTATGTTAGTGGTTTAAAAAAGTCAAAGTCTCTACTTGTTCGCCATCATTGTCAGCGCGTGCCTGGAATCTTCTCCAGGTGGTCTCCAGAGGCACATTTCTCGTGGCGTTGTTGCAAATTCCAAGAAGTGTTAACGTGTTTTCTGTAGCACCCTGTATTTCACCGAATTATAAATAAGTGGCTCTTCTTCTTGTCGTGTTTTTGTTGCCGACCTCTGGATGAGAGCAGTGGTCATTCACCTCCATCGCAATAGAATAACGCCGCGGTTCACGTCTCCATCTTTTCACGTCGTTTCGCAGATACGTCGTCGCTCTGTTATTATTAACAACACCGCGGCCAGATTAAGCGTCGCGTCAACCCCCACACGCTCACGTCGCTGCCAGCATCGTCACCGTCCGTGCCTTGTCCCGACCCGTCGCCTCTCAGCCCACACCACCCACCTGCCACTCCCCCCGTTCTATTGCCGTGAAGGGGTGAACCCCATTCTTGTTATTCTTGGTTCTTTCGGTAAAGTCACGTCGAAGGGAAATAATAAAATAATATAAATATAAAACAATAAAAATTCTCACGACGTTTCGACTGCAACACAAGAAATCGTCATCAGGTGTGAAATCCACAGCAAGAAAATTATAATTTTTTTAAATTTGAAATTTTGAAACTTTTCAGAAAATTTGAAATTATGGTCATCAGTCATGATCAATCCACTGCTGGATGATGGAAGCCCCCACCTCCCCGTCGATCTTGCAATGCGACAATCCACCTTAGCCCCTCCCCCCCCCCGTGGATTTCATGGCTCCATCTCCGCGGCGGACGTCCCTCTTGTCCACCGCCTTCCTCCTTCCGCGCCAGGAAGCGCACGCGGAGAAACGCCTTGAGCACGCGACTCGGCAGTGGCCTAGACAATGGGAGCAGCAGAGGAGAAGGAGCGGTGGCAAATGCGTGGTTGTGCCCCCCCCCCTCCTACCCCACCCCCCAACGGCAGCCAGGCGGTGCAGGCCGGCCGCACGCTCTACGTGTCCGGCCAGGTCGGGTTGGAGCCCGGCTCGGGGTTGTTGGTCCAAGGCGGGACGGGCGCACAAACTCGGCAGGTGCGTCACGTGCGTGCGTCACGTGCCTTCGTGTCTGCTTGTACGCGGTGCCCACCGTCGTGATATGATCGCCCGACATCTGCATTTTGCAATTAATGGATAAATATTTCAATTTTTAAAGTCATTAGAGGCTGCTCGGAGGTCAGCGGCGCTGAGAACCTGGGTTCGACTCCAGGTTCTCCGCTGAGCCTGTGGTCAATCCGGGATGTCAAGCGAAGCAGCGAGTTTGGCGATCGATGTTGTCGGCCCGGTCACCACTGACTGCACAAAAGCTACATTGGGTTTTGCAGGATGTGGCGAAATCCCACCTCGGTGAGCATTAGGGCTCTTCCCGTTCGAGTGGCGTGCGCCGAAATATGTTACTCACTGCATCAGGGTGCATAGGAATGTATGTGGATGTTAAAACTTCTTCCGCACCGCACGTAGCGTCACCGTGATAATCGGAGGTGCTGCCCCCTCGTGTGGATACGAGGTCACTTGTGAGGTGGTCTCAGAAGTAGTTCTGTAATTTCTAGTTCTGCGGGCAGCTCTGTCTAACCCGAATGGATTCCTCCGTCCGGTGGCGCCAAGGGCACCCTCCTGGGAATACGCACCATCAACAGATAACAACACAATGATATGTTTACGTAATTGCACCTTTAGTCCCTACTGGACATCTGTGGAAAGAGCTTCATAGCTCATCGGATTCATCCTGCTGCAGTCTGAAAAATGATTATGATTTTTTAGCACTACGAGCCCGGCCACCCGAGTTCGATACAGTCTCACGGCCAACACCAGGGACGATTATCTGTGCCGGCCCCTTGGCACCCCCTAGGTAGACTCAGCCTCAAGTGACCGTATGGTGCGACGTGTAAACATCGCCACGTGGGAGACAAAGGAGGTCGGGCGTGGTTGCTGGCGACCCACCGCTCTCGTTTGCCGTGACGGCCTTAATAGGCACTCGCCGACAGCACTTGCCCCGGCGGTCCGTCAAGGCTATACGGGGGATCTGTATCGTTTGTCTTTGTGTGTGACGTGTGTGACGTGCGCAGGCATTGAAGAACATCGGGATGATCCTTAAAGGCGCAAATTGCGACTACAAAAACGGTGACCACGTGTGCGGCGTGTGTGACACGTGTGATCACGTGTGTGACACGTGTGATCACGTGTGTGACGTGTGTGATCACGTGTGTGACGTGTGTGATCACGTGTGTGACGTGTGTGATCACGTGTGCGGCCTGTGTGACACGTGCGACGTGTGTGATCACGTGTGATCACGTGTGTGACGTGTGTGACCACGTGTGCGGCTACGTGCAGCCCTGTGGAGGCAGCAGCGAGGGGTTGGTGGATCACCGGTGCAGTGCCATGGCCCCCCTCGGGGGGGGGGGGGTAGGGCGGCGGTCTTCATCGCAAGGCCCGCGGGCCACTGGGGGCCCTTGGTGACCTTTAATGCGGCCCCCCCCGACAATACACAAATAAAGTGATCACCCCCCCCCCCCCCATCATCATCGTCGTGCTGCTGTCAAACCCCCAAATTGTTTCAAATGTGTGGCGGCCCTCACACTGATGATGCCTTGTCGGTGAAAGTTCCCCACCCCCCCACCACCTCGTCTGAAAACAATGAAGAACACCGGGATTGAGTGTTGTCCCCTCGCACGCGTGGATTTTTCTCCGGGTCCCCCGGTTTTCCCCTCCACATTTACAAACACGCGTTCTAGAGTATTTGGCTGCTATAAATTTCCACGTGTTGGGCCACTTCGCTGAGCTATCATTTGTGACCAGGTCGCTTCTGAAGAAGAGCTTAGTGGGGCTGACTTGGTTTAAAAAAAAAAGTTTTTTTATCGTTTATATAAATTATACCACGAGACAAAAAGAGGAACTCCCTGCATGAGAGAACAGACTCGTCTCATTGAGCGTTAATAGAAGCAAGTGCCTGGGCTGGGCCAGGGCTCGTCACGGCTAGATATGTGGAAGGGGGGGGGGTCGAGACTCACGATGGAATAGCAGCCAGAGGGAGTGGAACGAACCCGAGAGAGGTACGTACGACGCGGAGACGGAGCGACGCAAACGGCTCGCGTGCGGGAGTCGGAACGGGTCCGCGTGAGACGGCGACGGCTCGGGGAAGCTTTCAGTCCAGCAGTGGATAGGGAACGTCTGCCGCCGACGATAGACCTTTGATGACGCTTCTCGTTTGCAGTGGTGAAGACCACCGTGCTGCTTGCCGACATGAAGGACTTCTCCGCCGTCAATGAAGTCTACGCCGAGTGTGAGTGGCAGCGAGCCTGCGTCAGAGGTCGCAACCGGGTACCCGATACCCGTACCCTACCCGATACCCGGCCGGGTACGGGTACGGGTAGCCGTTTGCGACCCTGGTGCGGCCGGGTACGGGTACGGGTAGGCCGTGAGTCACTGGTGAGTAACCGGTTGTCACTCATTTTGGGTAGGGTACGGGTACGAGTAGGGAACGGGTACCGTTTGCGACCCTGGTGCGGCCGAGTACGGGTAAGGAATCAAAACCCGTTTGCGACCTCTGGCCTGCGTGGCTGGACTCGACTTTGTTTATATCGAAGGGGGCGAGATGTTAACTGCCTCGCCTGGTCTGCAGGAGGTCGGGGGTTCGATTCCAACCCTGACGCCTGCTGCTGCTGTATATTTGGAGTTTGCGGTGTCTCTCTCGCCGTGGTTGCGTGGATTTTTTGTTCTCCGGCTCCAAACTTAGAAACATGCATCTATATATTACCCATAATAGAGGTTTTTGGGTTAGATCGCGTAACTATAAATGTGTCGTTAAACCCGCCACCACCCGACACAGCCAATCCCGTGCGGGGGGTGTAGCGGTGTTGCAAGTTGATGTTATTCCTGATTGTTGTGGTTACAGGGTGGGCAGCAGAGGGCATTGCATCAAAACCACTTGTTGTACTGTACTATCCTCCCACGTCCATGCTCCCCGCCGCCTTCACCGACCGGCGCGAGGTCTGGTCAAACGACTCATCCGGCAGTGGAGTGACACGGCGGCTGTCTGCGTGAACGCGTCGTTTGTGGTGGAGTTAATCTTTTTCTCTCTCTCTCCCCCGCCGCGTGATCATGTCCGCAGTTTTCTCATCCCGATTCCCAGCCCGGGCGGCCTATCAAGTGATGGCGCTGCCCCGGGTACGTTGACAATGATGAGATACGACGTAGCTGGGCAGGCAAACACATTGTCCTGCGGAGGGAGCTGGTAGGAACGTTGGGTTGCTCGGTCAATGGCCAGGGTCAACGGCGGCGTGGTGTATTCCGCAAATATGGCCGACTGTGAGGGCGGGCACAAGGCGGCGTGAGTAGGTTAAACGTTGAGTTTTATAAGGGCACCACGGGGTGACCAGCCCCTCCCCACCCAGCCCCATCCCACCCCTCCCCACCCTCCCCTCCCAGCCCCTCCCCACCCTCCCCTCTCCACCCAGCCCCACCCCTCCCATTTTTGGATGCACGACGGACAAACGGACACAATAATCCCCTGTGGGCTGGTCGAACCAGGTGGTTCCTACCAGTATATTGGCTGCGTCATATACACAATGCCCCGTGGCTCACCCAAAAAGTACTTTTCTTACACAATCCTTCAGCCCGACTGCCTTCAGCGATTGCGTAGTTTCAGCGGCGGCGTCGATTCAGCGCGCACAAACCGTGGACCGGGTTTTGACGCACGGCGACTCGTCAGCAGTGCCAGGCTTGCTTGAACGTGTCCTCATCCGTGTTCGTACAACAACAGCGTGGAGTTGCAGCGCTCATGGCCTCGTCTCCAGGCGCTGTGTACAGCCGGAGATGTTTATTGTGTGTTCGGTTGTAGGCCTCTTTGTGAGTCTGTGGGTCTCGATGTGAGTCTATGGATATGTGTGTGAGTCTATTGGTCTCTGTGTGAGTCTATGATGGGTCGCTATGTGAGTCTATGGGTCTGTCTCTGTGAATGTATGGATATGTGTGTGAGTCTATTGGTCTCTGTGTGAGTCTATGATAGGTCTATATGTGAGTATATGGGTCTGTCTCTGTGAGTCTATGGATATGTGTGAGTCTATTGGTCTCTGTGTGAGTCTATGATGGGTCGCTATGTGAGTCTATGGGTCTGTCTCTGTGAGTGTATGGATATGTGTGTGATTCTATTGGTCTATGTGTGAGTCTATGATGGGTCGCTATGTGAGTCTATGGGTCTGTCTCTGTGAGTGTATGGATATGTGTGTGAGTCTATTGGTCTCTGTGTGAGTCTATGATGGGTCGCTATGTGAGTCTATGGGTCTGTCTCTGTGAGTGTATGGATATGTGTGTGAGTCTATTGGTCTCTGTGTGAGTCTATGATGGGTCGCTATGTGAGTCTATGGGTCTGTCTCTGTGAGTGTATGGATATGTGTGTGTGTCTATTTGTCTCTGTGTGAGTCTATGATGGGTCTATATGTAAGTCTATGAATCTGTATGTGAGCCTATGGGTCTGTCTCTGTGAGTGTATGGATATGTGTGTAAGTCTATTGGTCTCTGTGTGAGTCTATGATGGGTCGTTATGTGAGTCTATGGGTCTCCTATGTGAGTCTATGCATCTGTATGTGAGCCTATGGCAGAGGTGGGACAAAGTCATTGTTATGCAAGTCCAAGTCGAGTCGCAAGTCATCAAATTCATGACTCGAGTCTGACTCGAGTCCAAGTCACATGACTCGAGTCCACACCTCTGGCCTATGGGTCTGTCTCTATGTGAGTCTATGGGTCTCTTTGTTGTGAGTCTATACAATGCGATGTGGATTTGTGATCCGTGGTGTCTAAATGCGACTGCATCTCAAATGAAATGCCGCGGGGCTGACGCTCTTTGCGCTGTGCAGGGAGCGAGGGTGGAAATTGAGGCAGTGGCCGTGTTGGGACACATCTCAGAAGCCTAAACAGCAACAACAACAACAACAGCAGCAACAACAACAGCAGCAGCAACAACAACACGTATATTTTAATGAAATCTCCAAGCCTGTACAGTCTGATTGTATCAATCAACCCGTGTCATCTGCGAAAGCCAATTATGAGTCATTATCGCGCTTGCATGGGCTTCAGCATGATTACCCCGGGATCACGACGTGCTCTCACCACTTGTGATTAAACTGCCGACGATGTCGTCCTGAGAGTGGCTGATGGAACATGTCTGTGACCTGGCGAATAAAAGCAACGAGTGGACGGGGACGAGGGCTCTGCTGTTTCTCCATGAGAGTTTTTTTTTTGGGTTAAATCGCGTAAATATATAAATGTGTCGTTAAAACCCGCCACCACCCGACACAGCCAACTAGTAAGGGTTGTCACGTAAACAGAACGTGGCCAATTCGTCACTAGTACAGCACACCAGATCTGGCTGTCGCCTGATGAAGCTAGTTGTATTTACTGTGAGTGGTTATGTAATGACGACGACGAACCTCTCTGCTGTGACAAGACACCTCGCTTTGGTGCCACGTTAGCCCAGGAACAAATGTAATTTCGACCGATGTAACTTCTCCTGCAATTTGCTTCGATTCCGACCCCCAGCCGTTGAGCTCGACACCTTCGTAGCTGCAATAAAATGGGCCTCCGTCCGTGCCACGATGTGCGATGGAAATGAGACTTTGACAAAACACTCATGACAATCTTCTTGGTTCTTTCGGTAAAGTCACGTAGAATAGAAATAATAAAATAATAAAAATAAAACACAATATTATTTTATTAATATCACATTATATAATTATATTGTTTTATTATTTTCTATTATTTTATTATTATTATTTTCCCATTCTACGTGACTTTACCGAAAGAACCAAGAAGGTGAATCCCTGCAATCACGAATGCTTTAAATCGAAACTCATGACAATTTGTACTTTTCAGCGCATCCGTACGCCGCCGCGTGATGCTGAGAAAATATCCCAAAGGCCAAATGTTTGTTACCCCCCCCCCCCGCGCGCGCATGTGAGAGTGTGCAATGTTGTATCAGCTCGGTACAAATGTATTGACGGCGGGGGGATGATACGGAGGTGTTACTTTGAGGGGTATTCTTCCTAGAGAGTCTAGAGTCTTTGGTGTCGACACGAGCTGCTGCGTGTCGCAATGCAATGAAATCTAAACAGATTGTCCGGGCCTGCTGAAGACACGCGTACACACACACACATTCTGATATATCGCCTAATGCGTTAAAATCTCAACTCTTAATTTCCGATCAACCACGACCTATTAATAACGATCGCCATTTAAGTTAAATTGAAGTCATATCATAAAACAATATATTTTTTTCTTATTTTTAAAACCGCGCGACGTACGTTTGTACGGGTGCCAATCGCGGCACCGTCAGCGGACTGACTTCTCGCGAGAACGATTCCAGATCATTTCCCCGGGGGCCTCCGCTTGGGTTCCCAATCATTCGGAGAAAGTTCCCCGCTTACATTTTGAGTGTCAACCCTCGCACCACCGCACCTCACGCGGCGAGGCAGCGGAGACAACGCCGTCCCGTAGCCACGCACACGCCACCCAAACAAATCAAATCAACAAACGGCGATTTGGCCAAACGTCTCGAGGCAGGACCCTCCCGAAACGGTTTTGAGACCCGATGAGGCTTTCCCTTGCGAAGTCAAGAGGTCGTCTCGGCCAGTTGTCATCGGCGCGTGGACTCCCCGCATCGGTCACTTCCCACAGCTGACCTCCAAGGTTTGACCTCCAGGTCTCATGGCCACCACCAGCGTCTGGCTTTAGATCTTGCCGACCCCTTGGTAGCTGACCTCTGGGTGCCACTCCAGTGTCCAATCTCGGTAGACTACCCTCGAAAGACAAAGATCCCCCGTATAGCCTTAACAGACTGTAGGGGCAAGTGCTGTTAGTGAGCACCTATGAAGGCCGGCACGGCACACGAGAGGATGGGTGGCCAGCACCACGCCCGGCAGCCTTTGTCTCCCTAGTAGCGATGTTAACACACAGCGCTAGGTACTAACTTGAGGCTGAGTCAACCTTGAGGAAGGGCCCAGAACGAGTTCAGCTATTCGTCATCGGCGTTGGCCGTGAGCGGCAATCGAACTCGGGTCGCCGGGTTCGCAGCGCAGCGCGCTAACCGCTCCACCACCGCTCGCCTCACTTCCCCTGGTCTCCTCCACCCTGCACGCATGTCCCATCCATCACAACCTTCTCCTCCTCGTGATTACATCTACGACGCTGTGGTGCCACCACCTATTCCCCGCCTCCAAGCTGATGACCCTATCCTCCACCCTGGACACGTGCCCCATCCATCCATCACAACCTCATCCTCCTCCTGATTACATCCGTGGAAATTTCTTGCTACGTTCTGTTCCCAACTTTTGCCCTACTATATCGTCCGAGCGTCCTCCACATAGATGGACATGATTATACTTGAACATCTATCGTTGGCGTGAGTTGGACGGCCGTTGCGTGCAGACAAAAAGAACCCCATACGTACACGTGTGAGTTAATGGTCAGGATTAAGTTTGAAAAATAACAATAATAGCCATCTACAGTCCTTTATAAATCCACTGCTGGATGAAGCCCCTTGTTCCAAATCTTTCGGCCATGGGGGTTGTTTGACCATACTTCACCACACTGGTCACTGCGGTTTGGGATATGGGGAGCCTAGAACTAGCACCGATGTCACTCACCATGGATGTTATCTGTGGAACAGGAATCAAACTCATGTGGCCGGGTTCATAGCGCAGTGCACTAACCACGGCGCCACCACTCCCCCAGATCGTTGGTTAAACTGACCAGCAGTTCAGATGCAGGGAGAGCATCCGATTTAAAAACTCAACTGGGAATGAGTAGTTTGAAAAATTGCATTCAAATTACTATACCATCGATACGAATGGCTCATTACTTCTATCAGAAATGTTACATTTCATTCACTGGCATTTCACTTAAAGCTTTTGGTTGTTAGGCCTCTAAGAATTGCATTATGGGTAGTACATAGCATGGGAGACTTGGATGCGTTTCGCCTTCATAAAATCTGGCCACGGTGGCGAAATGTTCACTACCTCGCCTGGCATGCAGGAGGTCGGGGGTTCGATCCCCACCCTGACTTCTCTCTCCCCGTGGTCGCGTGGTTTCTCTACGGGACCATCCGGTTTTTGCCCTCTAAATTATTGAGAATCGACATCACGCGTTCAGAGTATTTGGCTGCTATAAATGTCCACGTGGTAAGCCCTCTGTATCGAGCTGTCAATTTGTGGCAGCCAGGCAGCGAAGCTCAGTCGGGGCCTTACCTGGTAAAACAAGCGAGGGTTTAATGCACGTAATCTCGTCGGGGTTTTTTCCCTCCCTGCTTAATGCGTGGATTGGCGAACACCATGCATAACGGGTGCTATAGGCTGCTGGGGGGGGCTACATTGTCGGCAACGGATGAGAGAGCAGCAAAAACACTGGTCAACAACATTTTTTTTTCTAGCCTGGACTTTTGCAGCTGTTTTAGACTAATTTCAGGGTGCTGATTCCAAATGTGATCTCAGATTTGCTCTATCACATCTCATTTTTATGCTATCGGCATACCCCATTGTCATTTATTTTACCCGAAATTAACTCTGTCACTTATGATTGCCTATTGTTGCGAGTCAGTGACTGCTTTAGTGTTAAAATATGGTGCTGTATTTTTAGGATAGTATATTCTTAGGTTTTTCGGTAAAGTCACGTAGGTAAAACATCAAAATTAATACAAATAAAATGAAATAAAAATCACGACGTTTCGGAGGCAACACCGAAACGTGATTTTTATTTTATTTTATTTTTTTTATAAATTTTGATGTTTTACCTACGTGACTTTACCGAAAAAAGCTAAGAATATGAATCCTTGCAGTCACGAAAGCTTCAAATCTAGAATTTTAGGATAGTGTGTTTATAATATCATTTTATGTAGATATCCACATTTATTGAATATTTTTCTTCTGCAGTTTTTATTGAAAATGCGATATTTGATATATCAAAAACCTGATGTGATAGACAAAAACTGATGTCAGATTTGGAATCAGCACCCCAAAATTACCTTAAACCCGTTGGAATACCTTATGCCAGAAAAAGTGTGTTGACCAGTGAAATCGATTGTTGTACTGTAGCATGCTCCGACATCTGCGCTCCCACGCCTTCAACCCCCAGAGAGACCAGTGTGGTGAAGTATGGTCATGCAGCCCCCACGACCCGGCACGGCGTGGGGGGATGCCCTCATCCAGCAGTGGATTGACATACCAGCATACCTGTCAACCCACACGGTTCACCCCGTGTTCTTGTACAGGGAGATTGAGTTTTCAGGGCCATACGGTGTACAGCCGTTTCAATACGGGCAACAAAATAATGTATTTGTTTGTAACTTGATTTGAATCTTTCGTGACTGCAGGAATTACTCGTTGGTTCTTTCGGTAAAGTCACGTAAAAAGAAAATAAATGTAATAATAGAGTACGACGTTTCGATTGCAACACAAGCAACCGTCATCAGGTAGAACTACATTTGAGAGAAATGTGTTTGTGTTTCTCTCTGGTGATGGGACTTTGTAGGATGAACGCTGAGATGTATAAGGCACACGGGGTGACCAATACGGTCTGAATTGGTCTCTAACAAGGTAGGGCGCTGATAAGGGGTTGACAGGGATGTACCAGACTGGACGCGTTTCGTTAAAGCATCTGCCCACTCACCCATTCCTCAACGCCACACGGGGAATCACTGCCGATGGGATGACGACGACGACGACTTCACATGAAATCCACATCGCGAAGTAAATGCCTGCACGTAGACTACGGTTACTCATGACGAGCGTTGAGTATAAATGGAACACGCGAACACACAAACACACGCTGCGTGTACAAACCGCAATTTACACTCACTGGCGTTCCAATGACGAATGTTAACAATAATCATAATTTCAACTTGGAACGCGCCAAATGCTACCTCCCCCCCCCACACCGTCCGTCCCTCCAAGCTCTGCGGTCCTCTATGTATGACGTTGTTATTTGGCCAATTATTGAGTGCTTGTGTGTAGGCGGAAACGGAAGCGCTGATGTTGGTCGCGAAAGCCGACGTGTTAAACTAAGTGCTGTTTTATTTCACTAAAACGGTTAGGATAATTAACTACGACATTGTTTTTTTTATTCCCCGGTGCAAGATTCTAAATTCGTCCTCCCCCAGCCCCCGCCGTACCCACACCGATTCGACGATTCGCATTCTAATTCTATTCAAGGCGATGCGCATTTCGAGTTGGGGCCACGTGACATAGATCTGGCCAAATGTGTGTCGTGTAACCCTCCTCCTCCTCCTGCTCCTCCGCCATTGCCACGTGACGGAGCCAAACGAATCGAATCGCCGCGCTCCCCGCAACGTCAGCGACCTCGCGCTTGTGACGCGGCGAGCGACAAAAGGAGGCGAAGGTTGGTGGGGAGCACGTGGCAAACACCGTCGAATCGCAGACGGTTCGTGCCAACGAGCGTTAAAATAAAACTAAAAGCGACGTGATCTCCTAACTCGTGATTGGAAACGCAGTGGGTGTCCGTTGCGGGCAGCGATGCGGTGTCACGCCCGGCCTTCGCTTCCTTCCCCGTGTCCAGCGCCGCTCGACGTCATCCTATTCAGCGTCCGGTGCCGATGGGGCTGTGGTGGTGGACAGAAAAAGGGGGGGGGGAGGGGGGTGGGAAACAAACATACGACGAAGTTGTTATTATTGATTTATTCAATTTATCGTTTGTCTTACCGAGGAAGCTTTTGCGTATGTTGCTGTACAGATGTCCGCTGCGTTTTCGGGCGGTTAGACACGGTGCCCAACGTTTCGTCATAGACAGATAATTCATATTATAAGGTCTTGCTTGGGCCTGAATTTGAACTGAGAAAGGAAGTCGACAGCACGGAAGACAGAGGGCAGCAGAAGAGAATGGGCGACCTCCCACTGAATGCGGGCTCGACAGCGCGCAGAGATGCGTGGAGTGTGATGAGAGGGGAGAGGTCGGAGAGTGCGTGGAGGGGAGTGGAGTGAGATGAGAGGGGAGAGGTAGGAGAGTGCGTGGAGGGGAGTGGAGTGAGATGAGAGGGGAGAGGTCGGAGAGTGCGTGGAGGGGAGTGGAGTGAGATGAGAGGGGAGAGGTAGGAGAGTGCGTGGAGGGGAGTGGAGTGAGATGAGAGGTAGGAGAGTGCGTGGAGGGGAGTGGAGTGAGATGAGAGGGGAGAGGCAGGAGAGTGCGTGGAGGGGAGTAGAGTGAGATGAGAGGGGAGAGGTAGGAGAGTGCGTGGAGGGGAGTAGAGTGAGATGAGAGGTAGGAGAGTGCGTGGAGGGGAGTGGAGTGAGATGAGAGGGGAGAGGAAGGAGAGTGTGCGGAGTAGAGTGAGATGAGAGGGGAGAGTTAGTACAAGCGTCTGGTTCTCTAGCTGGTTCGGGTTAAGGGTGTCGCGAGTTCCAGTGTGTGGTTGGTTAGGGGTTGGCCTAGAAGTGTCCCGTTACCAAAGTTGTTTCGGGCCAAGGGATAGAGCTGGCACGCGTGCGTGTGGTTGCTTCGGCGGGTCGGGCGAGAGTGGAGTTCTCGCTCCGTGTAGCTCAGTGTCGCGAACTGCTTCCCCCACCACCACCACCGCCACGGCTCATCTCCCTGTCACCCTCTGCCCGCTCGTTTCGTTCCGCCGAATCGAGGGTGGGGACGAAGCGCGCGTGGCGACTCCTCGTGGTGGCGGCGGTGGTGGTGGCGGGGGGGGGTCGAGGGGGGGTCGTGACTGCGCGCTCGCGTCGCGTGTCGGGTTACCCCCTCGGCGTCGTCGTCCCCCCACCACCACGGCCACCCCCACCACCCCGGCCACCCCCACCACCACCACCACCCCCACCACCACCACGGCCACCCCCCCCCACCACCACCCCCCCCACCACCCCCCCCACCACCACGGCCACCCCCCCCCCCAACCACCCCCCCCACCACCCCCCCCACCACCACGGCCACCGGGTCCGGTGTCACCGCGTGCCGCGACGTCTGTCACCGTGGCGGGGTTGAGTCTCCCCCCCGCCCTCCCCCCGTGGTGGTTGTTGAGTTTGGTGGTGGTTGTTAAGTTTGGTGGTGGTTGTTGAGTTTGGTGGTGGTGGTGGTGTTGGTTGTTGAGTTTGGTGGTGGTTGTTGAGTTTGGTGGTGGTTGTTAAGTTTGGTGGTGGTTGTTGAGTTTGGTGGTGGTGGTGTTGGTTGTTGAGTTTGGTGGTGGTGGTGTTGGTTGTTGAGTTTTGGTGGTTGTTGAGTTTTGGTGGTGGTGGTGGTGGTGTTGGTTGTTGAGTTTGGTGGTGGTGTTGGTTGTTGAGTTTGGTGGTGGCGGCGGCTGACGAGTCGCCCGGAATGCGCCGTCGATTCTCGGCTTTGCAACTTTCGCAGACTCGACGAGGGTTGAGCGGGACCGGCCGGCGTGGTTGGTAGTAGTAGTGGTGGTGATGGTAGTGATGGTGATGATGATGGTGGTGGTGATGTAGTAATAGTCATAATGATGATGATACAACGGAGAAGAAGACGACGAATAATAATAATAGTTGACACTTCTAAAGCGCCTTTCACGCGGAGGTCACGAGGCGCTGTGTGAAACACACGACAAAGACAAAGTCCCCACCCCGTGTAGCCTGTAACAGGCTGCAGGGGCAAGTGCTATTAGCGAGCAGCACTTATGAACGGTACACTAGGGGGTGGGTGGCCAGCAGCACCACGCCCGGACGCCTTTGTCTCCCCAGAGGCGATGTTTACACACCGCACCTGGTATTCATTTGAGGCCGAGTCAACCTAGGGGAGGCCCAGAACCGGTTCAGATAATCGTCACTGGTGATGGACGTGAGCGGGAATCGATCTGGGGCCACCGGGTTCGTAGCGCTAACCGCTGCACCACCGCTCCCCACCTCCGACACGCACACATTACACGCAAGCTCCCATCAAATCAGATCCAACCCCAACAATAAACGATTCAAGAAATAATTTTAAAAAATCACTTAAAGCGAAGTTGCGTCTTTGGGCGCGATTTTAATGAAGCGGATCGAACTTCCAGTGGACGTGAATTCCATAGCGTGGGTGTCACCACCACCCGTCGTCCTACAGAGACGCGACCTCGACACACACACAGAGGGCTCGACTCAGAGGATCGCAGTTCCCTTGCAGGAGCACGTGCACGAGGTTCACATACAGCACCTTCACGTGTCGTGTGCATTGCCCATCACGACTTTAAATTTCGATTTAAAGCTTTCGTGACTGCAGGGATTCATCTTCTTGGTTCTTTCGGTAAAGTCACGTAGAAGGGAAATAACAAAATAAAAAATAAAAAACAAAATAATTCTCACGACGTTTCGGCCACAACGCAAGCAGCCGTCCTCAGGTGAAGACCAGGTCTCCCCGAGACAGAATTATTTTATTATGTTGAATTTTTTGCATTTTATTATTTCCCTTCTACGTGACTTTACCGAAAGAACCAAGAAGATGACATCACGACTTTGTTATTTATTGGTACTGAGCTTCGTCTCGTTTATTTTGTGTCCGTCCCGTCCGTACCGTGACGCCCGTCTCGCCATCGTCTTGTGCTGCGCGCTTCGTTTGTTCCGTCTCATTTGTCCCGACCGTTGTGCAAAAGCGACCGCGTTTGCATGCGATTCGCGTCGACCCAAAAATGATTCCACGCGCGGGTTTTGCTCGGTGGAGTAATCACGCCGCGAGAGGAAGCCTTCATAATAAATCACAATAAGTTTATCACGAAGGCTTTCGCGAACAATATTATTCATAATAAACGTTTTTGGGTTAGATCGCGTTATTTATAAATGTGTCGTAGCCCTCCCACCACCCGACACGGCCAATCAGCAAAAAAGTGTCACGTTGACAAAAGACAAATAGTTCACTACTTTAGCCCACCGGTGTGTTGAAGAGTGAATCCACAACATTTACAATTTTTGAGTACGACGTTTCGCTGGTAAGTACATCCAGCATCATCGGGCAATTCGCCAGAATCGTGAAGCCCTCACTTGCTCCCCTTCATCCAGCAGTGGATTGGCCACGCCTGCTGATGGCGATGATGATAGATTTGACAAACACACACAGTCACCATTCAATGCACGCACCGCACGCGTGATAATCTATTTGTTTCCACAGATTCATCGCCTACCTCCCCAACTCGTATCGACAAAGGCGGGGTGGTGGACCCCCTCCTCCCTCCCCCTCCGTTCCCCCGCTTGCACCCCCCTCCCTCCGCAATGACCCCCGCAGAGACCAAGTAATTGAATTAATTTAAGGCGCCTGTCTGCGGGGGTATTCAGGCACGTTGTGACTTGCCCAGGGACAACTTATGTTCCACCGCCGTCTGTAGGCTTAGCGGGGGGATTGCGAATGCAATACCCAATGTTCCACTTAGTGGGTGGCGGGCCCACAGCGACTCTTGTTTTATGGATAAACTGCCCATATCACCCCTCCCCCCCCGGCCATAGCAATGTGGAATTTCCCCCAACCAGCTCGGAAACGGAAGGTGAGCGCTCGTTTTGAGTAGGGAGCATACTTTCGAAATGTGTTACTCTAGCTCATTGCTTGAGTTAGCCACCACCACCATCACCATCAGCCATGGTCAATCCACTGCTGGATGAAAAAGACCTCCCCTACTCGACGCTGTGACGTAACAGTCCGCCCAGCTGCTTGCACGCGAGCTGATTGTATGGCTCCATCTCCTCGGTAGCCGCAGTGTCGGTGGAGTCAAGCTGCAGAGTCAACTGGGTGAACAACGACCTCGCCTGGGACGCAGGAGGTCGTCGGTTCGATTCCGGCCCTGTTGTATATTGGAATCTGCGTGTGTCTCTCTCCCCGTGGTCACGTGGGGTTTTCCCCGGGTCCTCCGGTTTTCCCCTCCGCATTTAGAATCAACATCATCACGCGTTTTTAGAGTATTTGGCTCCGATGAATTTCCACGTGACAAGCCACTTCGTTGAGCTATCATTTGTGATCGCCAGGTAAGTATAGTAGCTTAGTGGGACTTACCTGGTAAAATAAAAAATAGTTTAAGAATATAATGAATTGTAGATGGCAATTCAGAGGAATAAACTGGGATGCGGTTGGCATCGGGGAGGGTGAGACAAAGCGAGAACTCTGAACAGTGGCAACATTCTCGACCGCCGAGGGGCGAGAGTTTGCGGCAATTTTGGTGCAGTCAGATTCTTCGTCTGTCCAGAAATGACAGGCGAAGTGAGATGCGTATCTGGCACGTGTCTCTCTCTCTACCTGACCGCGTCCTTTCTCAATGCCGTCGGAAATCGAGGCATTCCCCGCACCACGCAGCTCTCTGTGATATTTACTCAAGACCTGTGCATCGGATGTTCCCCAGTTTAGTCCGGATTGTACACATTGCCCATGCAACTCCTCGGATTCCTGTGGCAACCTCTAATGCCCCCAGTCGAAAGATAATTCACATTCAGTCTTATTGTCTCCTGACACGGCCGAGAAATCCAACTTCTCCTTTCACGAATTATAAAAAAAAAACCGTGTTTCTATCGAGAAAGAATAACCACTGATCCACACTGATCGCCTTGGTGAAGTATGGTCAAATAACCGCGCCACGAATCTGCGTGTGCTTGGAGGGAGGCTCTCATCCAGCAGTGGATTGCCCTAAGAGCTGAGACGCGTTTGGTGGAGGTTATTGGAATCGGTACCGTGGCGCTTGAACCATCGACAACCCGCGGTGTTTGAAACGGATGCTTAGCAGAGGTCGCATTCTTTCAGCCATAAATCCCAGCGACCGGTTGCTGGGATACTGCGTGGCAACAGAAGTAACCCGATGCTGAAAAACTATCTGTAAATGACTCAGCTAGGATTAGGCTGCTAAACTATGAACAACAAAAAAACTATAAACTTAACGATGTTTTATTTTTGCCAGGTAATGCCCTCTGAGCTCCATAGCTATTTTTCCAAAAGCACAAATGATAGCTCAGCAAAGTGGCTTATCACGTGGACATTTATAGCGGCCAAATGCTCGAAACGCGTGATGTTGATTATAAACGTGGAGTTGGAAAACCGGCGGACCCGGAGAAAAATCCACGGGGAGAGAGAGAGACACCGCAAACCCCAAATATACAACATGTATCACCAGGGTCGGGATCGAACCCACGACCTCCTGTACACCAGGCGAGGGAGTTGACATCTCCTAGCCACGGTAGCGCCTCCGACACTACCACCGCTGCAGCTGCAGCAGCAACTTCGGCCCCAACCGCGGCAGCTTGGCAAGACGCTCACGAGCCTCAGTGCGGCTTTGGTGGGTGAACGAAGCGTGGCCTCGTTCTTTCTCGTCGTGTGGCACGCGGTGTGGATGCAGAGCATCGGCGACTAATTTCGCATTCTAGCCAAGAAAACTTCGTCAGGGTGTGCAGGGTGGTGCTGTGTGCATGAGTCGGCGTCCTCACCTGAATTGTTCCCATCGCCGGCTGTCACCACCTCTCCATCCGTCGCATCTGGAGCCGAGAGACAGAAACACAGCGACTTTTACCATAGAGACACACGGCACCTTTACCATAGAGACACACAACACGTTTACCATAAACACACACAGCACGTTTACCATAGAGACAGCACGTTTATCATAGAGACACACAGCACTATTACCATAGAGACACACAGCACGTTTACCATATACACACACAGCACTTTACCATAGAGACACACAGCACGTTTACCATATACACACAGCACTTTTACCATAGAGACACACGGCACCTTTACCATAAACACACACAGCACTTTTACCATAGAGACACACAGCACTTGTATAACTGATACACAGCACTTTTACCACGGTAGCAACAGACCTATTCATGTTGGCTATGTTAGTCGCTGTAGCTGTGCGTGTTGGCTACAGCAGTACAGCAGTGTGTAGAGATGTCGACGCCAGCTATGGCAATATCTGTTGCTGTGCATGTTGGCTATGGCAATATCTGTTGCTGTGTATGTCGGCTATGGCAATATCTGTTGCTGTGTATGTCGGCTATGGCAATATCTGTTGCTGTGCATGTCAGCTATGGCAATATCTGTTGCTGTGTATGTCGGCTATGGCAATATCTGTTGCTGTGTATGTCGGCTATGGCAATATCTGTTGCTGTGCATGTCAGCTATGGCAATATCTGTTGCTGTGCATGTTGGCTATGGCAATATCTGTTGCTGTGCATGTCAGCTATGGCAATATCTGTTGCTGTGTATGTCAGCTATGGCAATATCTGTTGCTGTGCATGTTGGCTATGGCAATATCTGTTGCTGTGCATGTCAGCTATGGCAATATCTGTTGCTGTGTATGTCAGCTATGGCAATATCTGTTGCTGTGCATGTTGGCTATGGCAATATCTGTTGCTGTGCATGTCAGCTATGGCAATATCTGTTGCTGTGCATGTCAGCTATGGCAATATCTGTTGCTGTGCATGTCAGCTATGGCAATATCTGTTGCTGTGCATGTCAGCTATGGCAATATCTGTTGCTGTGCATGTCAGCTATGGCAATATCTGTTGCTGTGCATGTCAGCTATGGCAATATCTGTTGCTGTGTATGTCAGCTATGGCAATATCTGTTGCTGTGTATGTTGGCTATGGCAATATCTGTTGCTGTGTATGTCAGCTATGGCAATATCTGTTGCTGTGTATGTTGGCTATGGCAATATCTGTTGCTGTGTATGTCAGCTATGGCAATATCTGTTGCTGTGCATGTTGGCTATGGCAATATCTGTTGCTGTGCATGTCAGCTATGGCAATATCTGTTGCTGTGCATGTCAGCTATGGCAATATCTGTTGCTGTGCATGTCAGCTATGGCAATATCTGTTGCTGTGCATGTCAGCTATGGCAATATCTGTTGCTGTGCATGTCAGCTATGGCAATATCTGTTGCTGTGCATGTCAGCTATGGCAATATCTGTTGCTGTGTATGTCAGCTATGGCAATATCTGTTGCTGTGTATGTTGGCTATGGCAATATCTGTTGCTGTGTATGTCAGCTATGGCAATATCTGTTGCTGTGTATGTTGGCTATGGCAATATCTGTTGCTGTGTATGTCAGCTATGGCAATATCTGTTGCTGTGCATGTCAGCTATGGCAATATCTGTTGCTGTGTATGTCAGCTATGACAATATCTGTTGCTGTGCATGTCGGCTATGACAATATCTGTTGCTGTGCATGTCGGCTATGGCAATATCTGTTGCTGTGTATGTCGGCTATGGCAATATCTATTGCTGTGTATGTCAGCTATGGCAATATCTGTTGCTGTGCATGTCGGCTATGGCAATATCTGTTGCTGTGCATGTCAGCTATGGCAATATCTGTTGCTGTGCATGTCAGCTATGGCAATATCTGTTGCTGTGCATGTCGGCTATGGCAATATCTGTTGCTGTGTATGTCGGCTATGGCAATATCTGTTGCTGTGCATGTCAGCTATGGCAATATCTGTTGCTGTGCATGTCGGCTATGGCAATATCTGTTGCTGTGCATGTCGGCTATGACAATATCTGTTGCTGTGCATGTCGGCTATGGCAATATCTGTTGCTGTGCATGTCAGCAATGGCAATATCTGTTGCTGTGCATGTCGGCTATGGCAATATCTGTTGCTGTGCATGTCAGCTATGGCAATATCTGTTGCTGTGCATGTCAGCAATGGCAATATCTGTTGCTGTGCATGTCGGCTATGGCAATATCTGTTGCTGTGTATGTCAGCTATGGCAATATCTGTTGCTGTGCATGTCGGCTATGGCAATATCTGTTGCTGTGCATGTCAGCAATGGCAATATCTGTTGCTGTGCATGTCGGCTATGGCAATATCTGTTGCTGTGCATGTCAGCTATGGCAATATCTGTTGC
Source organism: Lampetra fluviatilis (assembly GCF_964198595.1). Classification (NCBI taxonomy): domain Eukaryota; kingdom Metazoa; phylum Chordata; class Hyperoartia; order Petromyzontiformes; family Petromyzontidae; genus Lampetra; species Lampetra fluviatilis. Next base: position 11,551,827 of record NC_136296.1, read on the forward strand.
TGTGTATGTTGGCTATGGCAATATCTGTTGCTGTGTATGTCAGCTATGGCAATATCTGTTGCTGTGCATGTCAGCTATGGCAATATCTGTTGCTGTGCGTGTCGGCTATGGCAATATCTGTTGCTGTGTATGTCAGCTATGGCAATATCTGTTGCTGTGCGTGTCGGCTATGGCAATATCTGTTGCTGTGTATGTCAGCTATGGCAATATCTGTTGCTGTGCATGTCAGCTATGGCAATATCTGTTGCTGTGCGTGTCGGCTATGGCAATATCTGTTGCTGTGCATGTCAGCTATGGCAATATCTGTTGCTGTGCGTGTCGGCTATGGCAATATCTGTTGCTGTGCATGTCAGCTATGGCAATATCTGTTGCTGTGCATGTCAGCTATGGCAATATCTGTTGCTGTGCATGTCGGCTATGGCAATATCTATTGCTGTGCATGTCAGCTATGGCAATATCTGTTGCTGTGCGTGTCGGCTATGGCAGGAGCTGTAGCTATGATAATTAGCTATGGCAGTGTCTATAGCTATGCACGCTGGTTACGGAAATTGCTGTAAGCCACCAACGTTGGCTATCGTGGTGTCTGTAGCCATCTATGGTGCAGGATATGATGGCAGCTATGCATGTACGCGTGTTGAACTTCTTTCGCGCCGTACGTAGCCAACCGCGCTAATCGGAGGTGCGGCGGGCGGGGAGCGGGACATCGAGGCTGGACACAACGGGAGACGTTCTACAAGACGTGAGAACACAGCGAGTTTGCAATCTACGCAGCGCAGTGGTTCATCGTCCCCGTGACCCCGTGACCCCGGGGACTCGCCTTTCTCGTGCTCCTCACGACGGCTCTGGCTGCAGCCCTCTCCGTTCTCCTGCGCGCCGGCGACTCGGGTCGATTTGCTGCTCGCGCAGCCCATGACGACGACGAGGAGGAGGAGGAGGACGACGCTGCTGTTGCTGCTTCTGTGCGGCTGCCCCCTCTGGCTCGCTGCCCTCGCAACGCGCAAGTCGCCTCGAGAAGGGACCCCGACTCCACGGGTGGCAGCGCCTCCTGTGAGAAGGCGACGATGATGGTGATGCCCGTTCTGTCGGCTACACGAGGAGGCGTCTGACTTCCCGGAGGAGATCTCTGTCTCTCTCTGTCTGTCTGTCTCTCTGTCTGTCTCTGTCGCTCTCGCTGTCTCTCTGGCTCTCTCTCTCTGTCTTTCTGTCTCTCTCTCTGTCTCTCTCACTGTGTCTCTCTCTCTGTGTCTCTCTGTCTCTCTCGGTCTCTCTCGCTGTGTCTCTCTCTCTCTGTCTCGCTGTCTCTGTCTCTGTCTGTCTCTCTCTCTGTCTCTCTGTCTCTGTCTTTGTCTCTCTCTCTCTCTGTCTCTCTGTCTTTCTCGCTGTGTCTCTCTCTCAGTCTCTCTGTCTCTATCTGTCTCTCTGTCTCTCTCCCTGTGTCTCTCTTTCTGTGTCTCTCTGTCTCTGTCTGTCTCTCTGTCTGTCTCTGTCTGTCTCTGTCTCTGTCTCTCTCGCTGTGCCTCTCTGTGTCTCTCTCGCTGTGTCTATAGCGCAACGAGATGCCGCTCTTCACTAATTTGTGTTGCTGTTGATGGAATTTCCAGCAGAATGGAACGATGCCACGCAAACGTCTGCAGCAGGATGCCGTGTTTTTTTCGTCTCAATAATTTGCTAATTTTACATCCAATTATCTCTCTAATTGTACATATATCTCCCTCTCGAAATCCCTGTAATCAGCTGATGATCTACGAGAGAGAGAGAAGCTGTTTCCAAGAAACGCGAGCGAATTATTCGGAGCTGCGTCACTTGTCGATGGTTGATCGTCCCGGCTTCCTCTCCTCCGCTACCTCCTCTGAGCTGCTCGACAAACACACAACTCTCCTCGCTCTCTCCTTTTCTCTGCGCCCCCCACCCCCAACCTCTGCCCCCTCCTCCTCCCCCCCCCTGCCCCCCTCTCACCCCCCGGACCATCCCTGGCAACTTGTAAGTGGCGCCCTCGTCCGTGCCCAGTGTTGTGAGTTGTTACCGCGGCGATCGTGGAGAGAGGAGGCGGCGGGTGTGTGTGGGTGAGTATGTGTGAGTGTGTGTGGGTGTGTGGGTGTGGGTGAGTATGTGTGAGTGTGTGTGGGTGTGTATGTGTGGGTGTGTATGTGTGGGTGTGTGGGTGTGTGTGTGAGTGTGTGGGTGTGGATGAGTATGTGTGAGTGGGTGTGTGTGTGGGTGGGTGTGTGTGAGTGTGTGTGTGGGGGAGTATGTGTGTGGGTGTGTGTGTGTGGGTGTGAGTGTGTGTGTGTGTGGATATGTGTGTGGGTGTGTGTGAGTGTGTATGTGTGAGTGTGAGTGGGGGTGTGGGTGTGTGTGTGTGTGAGTGTGTGTGGGTGTGTGGGTGTGGGTGTGTATGAGTGTGTATGTGTGGGTGTGTGTGAGTGTGTGGGTGTGAGTGTGGGTGTGTGTGGGTGTGTGTGTGTGTGGGTGTGAGTGTGTGTGGGTGGATGGGTGTGTATGTGTGGGTGTGTGTGAGTGTGTGTGTGAGTGTGTGGGTGTGTATATGAGTGGGTGAGTGTGTGGGTGTGTGGGTGTGTGTGTGGGTGTGTATAGGTGGGTGTGAGTGTGTGTGTATGTGTGGGTGTGTGGGTGTGAGTGTGTGTGCGTGTGTGTGGGTGTGTGTGGGTGTGTGTGTGTGTACGTATGGGTGTGTGGGTGTGTGTGTATGTGTGTGTACGTGTGGGTGTGTACGTGTGTGTGAGTGTGTATGTGTGGGTGTGTGTGTCGGTGTGTGTGTGGAGGGGGAAGGAGGTTCAGGGTTAGGGATGTGTGCGACGGGGAGATGGGGGAGAGTGCACGGAGAAGGATAAGGGAGAACGTGAGAGGGGAGAGAGAGGGTGAGGGAGTGTTTGAGAGCGAGAAACGCCACGCTTCCACGCGTCATGTTTCACACAGCCTAGCGACGTCGAGTTTGCTGGCCCGGTTTGCTGTTGGTCCTGTGACCTGGAGCGGCTGATTGATTAATTGGACCTCTTGCAAGAACGCATGACATCGAGACACAGAAAGAGGAGCAGCCGCAACAGTAGCACGCGAGTTTTGGAGTGAGCGTGAGCTTTGGTGTACCTGTGTGTAGGTGTGTACATTCTCTCTAAACTATTAACTTTTATTTTAACAGGTAAGCGCCCACTGAGCTGCTTAGCTCTTTTTCAGAAGCGACCCTGGCCACAAGTGATAGTCCAGCGAAGTGGCTTATCACGTGGAAATGTACAGCAGCCAATGACTCTAAACGCGTGTTGCTGATTCTAAATGTGGAGGGGGGAAAAACTGGGGGACCCGGAGAAAAATCCACGCGACCACAGGGAGAGAGACACCGCAAACTTCGAATATACAGCAGGCGTCATGGTCCGGATCGAACCCATGACCTCCTTGACACCGTCCGAGATAGGTAGCACCTCGCCACCGCAGCGATCATGGTCCCTGGGTCTATCACGTGACCTCCTGCCAACAGCGAGCCTTGAACACTCCACGTGGCTTCAAGATGCACCCAGCCTGGCACAATCGTCGTGGTGACGTCACCCGTGCTTGGTTGCGAACGGCGGTTGTATATTTTGGTGTGGGTTTTGGTGTGCGTGTGTGTGAGTTTGGTGTCTGTGTGTGAGTTTGGTTTGTGAGTTTTGGTGTGGTTTTGGTGTGCGTGTGTGTGAGTTTGGTGTCTGTGTGTGAGTTTGGTTTGTGAGTTTTGGTGTGAGTTTTGGTGTAAGTGTGAGTTTTGGTGTGTGTGTGTGAGTTTGGTGTGTGTGAGTTTTAGTTTAAGTGTGAGTTTTGGTGAGTGTGAGTTTTGGATGTGTGTGAGTTTTGGTGTGTGTGAGTTTTGGTGTATGAGTTTTGGTGTGTGTGTGTGAGTTTGGTGTGAGTATGTGAGTTTGGTGTGTGTGTGAGTTTGGTGTGTGTGTGAGTTTGGTGTGTGTGAGTTTGGGGTGTGTGAGTTTTGGTGTGTGTGTGTGAGTTTTGTGTGTGTGTGAGTTTTGGTGTGTGTGTGAGTTTGGTGTGTGTGTGAGAGTTTGGTGTGTGTGTGTGTGAGTTTGGTGTGTGTGTGTGTGTGTGTGAGTTTTGGTGTGTGTGAGTTTGGTGTGTGTGTGTGAGTATTGGTGTAAGTGTGAAAATGTGAGTGTCGTGAGTTGCTTCAGTGCCTCCTGGAAGATATATCCTCAGTCGCGCCCCTGGCATCCTTTCACTCGCCACTCATGGTAACCGGAGGTAGGAATCAACCCCAATTGACGCCGAGTTAACAGCACGAGTGCGCTAATCACTGCGCCACCGCTCCTCCCCCCGTATATCTCCCCACCCACCCGGCGCGCCGTCTCTACAGCAGACGCCGTGACCTCGGTGGTGAGGTCACCGTTCTCCTGCCCCCAAATGCTATCGCTAAAGTTTAATTGGTGGCCCAAATTGGATGGGTCCGTTTGAGCAAACAAGGCGAACTGTGCCAAGGGGGAATAAAAAAACTCCGCGGAAACAGCAACAGCAGCAACAGTAGCAGCAACAGCAGCAACAGCAACAGTAGCAGCAACAGCAGCAGCAAGCAGCATCAACAGCAGCAACAGCATGAACAACATCAGCAGCAGCAACAGCAGCAACAGCATGAACAACAGCAGCAGCAAGCAGCATCAACAGCAGCAACAGCATGAACAACAGCAGCAGCAACAGCATGAACAACAGCAGCAGCAACAGCAGCAGCAACAGCGGGCCGGGGGTTCGGTGCGAAGGGTCGAGGCCTGGGATCGACTTCCCCGCATGGGTGCGAGTCACGAGAGGGGGACGTGCAGGCGGTTTTTATACTGGTAGGAACCTCCTGTTTCCACCAGCCCACAGGGGATTATTGTGCCCGTCCGTCCGTCGTGCATCCAAAAATGGGAGGGGTAGGGCTGGGTGGAGAGGGGAGGGTGGGGAGGGTGGGGCTGGGTGGGGGGTGGGAGGGGTGGGGCTGGGTGGGGAGGGGCTAGTCACCCCGTGGTGCCCTTATAAAACTCAACGTTTAACCTACTCACGCCGGCTTGTGCCCGCCCTCACAGTCGGGCATATTTGCGGAATACACCACGCCGTCGATGACCTACAGATTCACACGCAGAACCACTCACACAGAGACCCATAGACTCACATAGAGATCCATAGAGTGACGCAGAGACCCATCGTCTCACACATACCTACAGATTCACACGCAGAACCACTCACACAGAGACCCATAGACTCACATAGAGATCTATCGATACACACACAGAACCACACATTCACATAGATACCCACAGCGCCCTCTATATGACGGAGGCATCATCATCATCATCACAGCGATTCACCACTCCCGCTACTCCAGACGCGATCGTCTGGCTCATCCATCTCGATGTATAATTGTAGTTCAACATCAATGTTGCACCGTGGCCACGAGATGTCGCAAGCTACCCACAATTTAGCGAAGGCCTGCCCAGCACCAATGGATGCAATCAGTGACGCTGTCCAGAGCATTGTTTTTTTTACAAGATCGCGAAAATGTGTCGTTAAACCCGCCACCACCCGACATAGACAATTAGTAAGGTTTGTCACGTAAACAGAGCGTGGCCAATTCGTTACTAGTACAGCAACACTGGTGTGTTGGAGAGCAAATCCACAGCATTTACAATCCGAGTACGACGTTTCGCCAGTAATTACAACCAGCTTCATCAGGCGACAGCCAGACTTGTCTGCACTGCAGCTACAACTGGTGCCGGTTGACACAACGGGGCACGCCCCTCACCCGCCCCCCCCCCGAGCCGGTCTCCAGCCGCAGTTGGTCGATCGACAGGCCGCCGCGTGCGGTGGGGTCAAATGTGGGAGCTCCAACCTCCCTCTTCCATGACGCCTCGACCAAACGTGGTGGAATATAACCAAGAATCAGAATCGTTGTTTTTAGACTCGAGAAATCCGATGAGCTGTGAAGCTCTTCGGCTTCCTCCTCGACGGGATTTCTAGAGACCCTTCCGCAAACAGTGGCGTGACCATGCACTTGCAGGGCTGCGCTTTAACCTTTCACCGCGCATCAAATTGCCCCCTACGGTAGGGGTCAGAAGCAAGGAGGCGATGTCGAGGTCAGGTGACACCAACGGCTTCGGGGAGACCTTATTCAGCAGCGGATCGATCGTGGCTGATGATGAATGTGTTTGATGAAAACTGCGATTCCAACATTCAGTTCGAGTTGGTGACCAAAATCACTACAACAGTGAGCTCACCTGTATGCATTAATTTTCAGTGGAAAGTCTTAATGAGTCTCAAGAGAATGGGTGGTGGGGTTTTTTGTGTGTGTGTTTCAGGAACTTGTTGCTGCACTGGGATGGATTCCACCACCGAATGTTTTGTACTTCACGTGGCAGGACAGCGGAGAACGTGGAGAAAGCCCCAGCACACACGAGGGGGTATCCAACGCCATGCATTCGTAAACCACAGCTGAACAAACACTCCGTGTTCATGGAATTGGCCCAAGCATCTCAAACGCAGGACCATCCGGGGAAGATTTACCGGATAAATTTCGATTTAAAGCTTTCGTGACTGCAGGGAATCATCTTCTTGGTTCTTTCGGTAAAGTCACGTAGAAGGGAGGTAATAAAATAATAAAAATTAAAAATAATTCTCACGACGTTTCGGCAAGCAGCCGTCCTCAGGTGAAGACCAGGTCTGTCGGGGAGACCTGGACTTCACCTGAGGACGGCTGCTTGCGTTGTGGCCGAAACGTTGTGAGAATAATTTTATTATGTTTTATTTTTATTATTTTATTACCTCCCTTCTACGTGACTTTACCGAAATAACCAAGAAGATTTACCGGATAAATAAAAGTTGACGAATCCACCGTTGGACGAGGGCTTCGTTCATGGGGCTTGTTTGACCATACTTCACCGAACTGGTCAGTGCGAGTTTGGTGAACGGTGGGAAGGGGGAGGAGGGATTTGGACCGGTTCAGATTACCACCGCTCGCCACTGATGTTAGTCGCGTTCGGGAATCGAACTCAGTCGAGGAGAACGCGCGACACAGCCGCGAACCACCGCGGCAAAGCCTTACCCCCAGTACACCGATGCGTCATTCATCAACGCCAGCCACGATCTCTCCGCTGCTAGATGAAGGCAGGGGACTCGATGAGCCGGAGGGATTGCTGTTGCAGTTTCACACTTCACTGCCGCGTAGGAATTCCCCGACTGATGGTGGAGTTGCCACTTTTTGCCAAATTTCAAAAAAATTCCAATTGACAATTACCCCGCAAATAACTCAACGGGGACGACTTTATACACAGCAATCACCCCCCTCCCCCCACTGGCAGACTCATGCCCCAGGTCACTCTTGCAAATGAGGACTCTATCCTGGTCTCTTTAGACTTCTCACCTGGTTCAACAACAATACGCTTGCAACTTGAGAAACCTGTCCCGGTTTTACCGGGACGACCCCTTTGTTAATTGAGCTGTTCTGTGGGGGGGGATAATCTTCGCGTCTTGCCGGGACATGACACGTCGACATGACGTCACTCGGGACAATGCGGTCACGTGCGGCGACTGTGAGAGACCGCAGTCAAACGACCAGCAACAAACCGCGCGAGCCACGTTGTTTGACAGCCAGCAGCGGTTCTTCACCTTCACCGCAGCCTCGCACCCCTCAACCGTTAACAAAACAAGTGTACAACGTGAATAAATACACAGGGGCTTGATGAAACAAAGTGCTTAATTTGTGTTTCCGATTATGTAACCATCGACAACAACAACAACAACACAAATCTGGCCACGTATCGCACCCCCACCCCCCCCCCCGCACTCGAGGTCAAGAATAAAAGCCGCTGGTCGTAGTCGGACTCGAACCGTGCCTGTGTCCTGTGTGAGCTGAGCGCCACCTTGCACGCTGGCCCCCCCAAATGCAGTCGGACATTCCTCTATAGGTGCAGCACGTGCTCACGGAGCCGCGGCTATGAATAGAGACGTCGTATTTTGGGACAGGTGTTTAAGTACACGCTGCCATGCTGCACATGTTATAGCGCGTGTGGTCTTGTCTCGCTGAGCGTTGACACGGCTGTTGGCCAGAGAGATGTTTAAGTACAAATAACTTCTTGCATGCATGCATAACGGAGAGAGATAGATACACATATGGAGACACACGGAGAGGGATACGGGCAGACACTGACAATTACAGAGGGACACAGCGAGACAAAGACAAAGATCCCCCTTATAGGCTTATACTGTTGGGGCAAGTGCTGTTCGCGAGCACCTATGAAGGCCGGCATAGCACGTCCGCGGGTGGGATGACCGGCACCACGCCCGGTCGCCTTTGTCTCCCCGGTGGCGACGTTTACACACCGCACCAGGTACTCATTTAAGGCTGAGTCTACCTAGGGGAGGCCCAGGACCGGTTCAGATAATCGTCACCGGTGTTGGCCGTGAGCGAGAATCGAACCCGTTGTCGCCAGGTTCATAGCCCAGCGCGCTAACCGCTACACCAGCAACATACGCACAGCCACACACACTACCACACGCACACAATCCCAGACACATACAAGGGACAGACACAGAGCCGTACACTGACGTACACACACACGCGCGCGCGCGCACAGACCCAGACACCGAGACACACAGAGAGAGAAAGAGAGACATAGCCCTACACTCGATGGAATGTGACAAATGGGAACGCGGCTCTCGTAAGCTACAGCCATGTTAATGATTAACACACATGCGCGTTTGCATCGTAACAAATTACACATTTGCTCCCAACATTAAATCTGTTCATATATCCTGGCGCTTGCATTACAAGTGACCTGGAAACGTATGAACGCACCCCGCGCGCGCGTGCCTGTGTGTATGTCAACAGAGGAATTGTCATTGCAGCTTTCAGATCGAGACACGCACGCACACACACGAAGCGAATCGAAGAAGGGCAACCTTTGTTGGTGTCGGAGCGGTGGCGCTCCGGTTAGCGCGCCGCGCGATCTACCCCGGCCCCGGTTCGCGGCTCGGATCGTCGGCAAGTATCGTCCTCGGGTCCTTCACCAGAGGTTGATGAAGTGTAGTCAGACACTCACAGTGACCGACACGGGGCGGCGATGCCTTCGTCCAGCAGTGGATTGAGATTGGCTGAAATTTATTTACGTATTACTGTGATGCATTCTCCGGAATTACAAGACGCACTTGAGCCCCTGGATTTTAAAACAAAGTTTTGAGGTGCGTCTTATAATCCGGTAGCCGTGTGTGTGTGTGTGTGAACACGTTTGTATAACTTTATTGACACCGTGCACAAGTACACTATGAGACCTCCTTTACCAGTGGCAAAATATAGTAATAAGTTTTTACCCTTTCAACTGGTACAAAAACTGACACCTTTATACAAGGCATCATGTTTGCAATAACCACAACACAAGCAGTCAAAATGCAAACAAGAGTTGTTTCTTTTTGTTGTTGTTTCTTTTTGTTTGCATTTTGGCTTCTTGTGTTGTGGTTATTGAAAACATGATGCCTTGTATAAAGGTGTCAGTTTTGTACCAGTTGAAAGGGTAAAAACCTATTACCGTGCACAAGTGTTAGGTGCGTCTTACTTTCCGGAGTGGCTTATTAAATCAATCATATTCGGTATTTATGATCGTATCTTTGAAGGTCCTTGCTTCTGACTCGGGACTATCATCGTTTAATTACTGATCGGAAGCCGTTTCAGAGTCTATACCAGTTTAATGGCATCAGATTTTTGTTAGTAATATAAACATACATGAGACTTTCATAAAGATGTCGTAATAAAAGCAATGAAATTTTATTACAATGTCATTAACGTGTCATAAAAAACCCACAATAAACCCATCGCTTTACAGGGACAATCGAGGATGGCATGAATCCCAAGATGTCATGACGCTCTCCTGTCAACGTTGTTTAGAGATTCGTGTGAGTTCCACTGCTGGATGCAGGCCAGCTGCCAACGCCATGGCCTCGTCTCAATCTAACAAAGACAAAGAAGCCCCTACTACAGTGTAGCCTTAACCAACTGTTGGGGCAAGTGCTGTCAAGTGAGTAAGCGGCCACCTGTGATGGGCGTGCAGGCACGGTGGCACACGAGGGGGTGGGTGGGCAGCACCACGGCCTTTGTCTCTCCCCAGTACTGATGTTTTTACACTATGAGACATCTCCTTTACCAGTGGCAAAATATAGTAATAGGGTTTTACCCTTTCAACTGGTACAAAAACTAAACAAAAACAACTGGTACAAAAAAGAGGTCTCATAGTGTAAATGCTTTACCTCGAGCTCTCAATACTCTGATAGTGCGCTGTTTTTGAGTTGTACGTCTTTTGGCGTCATCTGGTCCAACACCAATGGAGACTAGGCTCTAAGAAAAGCTGTCTCAGGTGTGGACCAATCAACTTCAAGGACAGTGCATATCATTATCATCAGAGTTGTTTCTTTTTGTTTGCATTTTGACTGCTTGTGTTGTGGTTATTGCAAACATGATGCCTTGTATAAAGGTGTCAGTTTTTGTACCAGTTGAAAGGGTAAACACCTATTACTACTGACGTTTTTCTTTAACAACATCGCACCATTCGGGTACAGTCATCATTTAAGGCTGAGTCGACCCCATGGGAGGGAAGGCCGGGCACCGGTTCAGATATTCGTCACTGACGGCGACCGGGAGTGGGACTCGGAACTCGGGTTGAAGGACAATCAGGGAAATCTACTGCGGTTGGAACGCTCCGTTCAGCACGTGTGCACGAGCCGATTTCATCTCCCCGTCTCCTCTGTGAGTCAAGGGCGCGCTTGCTCCGTGTACTCTGGACAAATGTGAACACTGTCATCAGCTACAGACGGCGTAGTCGGCAGCCAGTGAAGTCGGCGGTCTGAGTTCGGTTCTGCGCCACGGTTATGGGGCCGTCCATAAATGACGTCACGCGATTTTGGACGATTTTTGACCCCCACCCCCCTTCGTCACACGGCGTCACAAAAAGTCAGACCCCCCTCAAATATGATGTCACAAAGCTTTGCCCCCCACCCCAATAAAACATGCCTCAAATCGCTTTAAACTATTGTCATTGTAGTGCGTATTTAAAGTGACGCTGCACTCTGATGTTGTAGGAGAAAACGTTCATTAAAAAGTATATTTAATTAAGTAGAACGTGTTGTCTATATTTATTTAAAGTTGCGCATTTTGATGTGATGTCACATTTCCCAAACCCCCCCTCGTCACACATCGTCACAATTGTCTGACCCCCCCCCCCTAGGTGCGTGACGTCATTTATGGACGGCCCCTATGACACCAGTAGAGAATTAGTATCTAAACCACTTCACAAACCTACACCGGCCAGAGTGGTGAAGTATGGTCAAACAAACAAACCATGATCTACATGGCTTCGGGGAGGGGGGGGGGGACGTTGATCCATCAGTGGATTGTAAATATTTGTTTTCCAAATAATGATTTAGACAGAAACTTGTTCAACAGTTGCCGTCTTTATTGTTGGTTTAGAACTACAATGTAGCGTTAAAGAGGAACGTCGATTGGATAACGCGCGCATGTTTACAGATGCGAGAAGTTAGATTTGAGTGGGAGATGTTGTGATGAAGAGAAGGGATGCTGATGATGGCTCGTGGTGGAGGCTGGTGAAGGAGTCACAGCCAAAGAACGGAACGGGCTCGAGGGGACAGCTGTGGAGGAGATGGAGCGATGAATTCAGGGTGGCTCCGTTGATCGGCACATCGCACGAATGTCAGAGGTCGGGGCGATCTGCAGAGCCATCCACCCAGCAGCGGATTGACCATGGCTGATAATGATGATCATAAATCTCGGGTTGTCCGCTTAGTCGAGTAATCGAACCGATAATCGCGAGGGTAATCGATGACATTGACGATTATCACGACGATAAAGTCCGGCTTCACTGCCCTACGTTACATTATTTGTGTTTCTTGTGTCAGAATCAGAATACGTTTTAACCCCGGAGGAATCCGATGAGCTATGCAGCTATTTTTCCCCACAGACGTTCAAATGTCAATTAAGCGACCCAGGCCACCCCTTGCAATTGAGACTCGATGATAACCTGGTCTCTGGAGTTCTCAACCTCAAACAAACTCAACTTGACACCCGAACTAAACTGCGTCAATATCGGTGACTGCTGCTGCTGCTGCGTTGTCAGTGACGCACAAACTCAGTACGATTAACAACAAATCTGAAACTCTTAGGTTTTTTCGGTAAAGTCAAGAAAAAGAAATAATAAAAATAATATAAATAATAATAGAAATAAAATAATAATAATTATTTAGTGATTTATTTTATTTATATAATTTTTCTTATTTTATTTATTTATTTTTACCTACGTGACTTTACCGAAAAAACCTAAGAGTATGAATCTTTGCAGTCACGAAAGCTTCAAATCTAGAACAAATCTCAACGCATTCGTCAATGAAACACCGTGGCTTTAAAAAAAATTATTTTTAAATATACGCAACAAGCGACGTTTCGGGCAATGGCCCTTCTTTATCACCGCGTAAACAGAGAGGCTCAGAGCGATGGGAGGCAATGCGGGGTTGGAGACTGCATGGAGGAGGCTGTTGCTGCTGCTGCTGCTGCTTGACCGTGCCGAGTGGCAGGGAGGGTGACACATCTCTGTCTGCTTCATCGTCTGTGTCGTACGCCGGCTGATGATGTCCACGCAGAGCAAAGTCGACAATGTCACATTGAGGCGGTTAGCAAGCCAGCAGATCACCGCGTTACGAGTAGCAGAGTGGTGCACCTTCATCATCATCATCGTCGTCGCCGCGATGTCTCCATCGTATAGTTGTGCATCGTGTCATTGGCATCGTTCCGACGTTGTTACGGCCTCTGTCCTGGATGACCGCACGGTCGCACCACCACCGCCTACTACCGGATACGTGTTGATGTATTCCTAATGTCCCATTATGCGCACCATCAGCCATCGCCCGCGTCTCCCGCTGTCCACGGCTTCGCGCAGCGGGTCGCGGTTGCAACTTGCAAGGGATGAACCGCGAGCTGCGGTGGAAGATCGCGAATCTACGGGGGATCTTCTGCGTTGAATCGGCAGGGGGGAGGAGGAGGTGGGGAGACGCTGCCCCTAGGCGACTCGGGGCGCTGCTGAGCAACTTATTTATGTGTCGCACCGAGTTTGTAGAGTGGTGGGGGGTGGTGGTCAAAGTTCTTTAATTATTTTCTTTCTTTCGCAGTCTTTCTTTTGAGCAGCAGCAGGAAGCACCCAACACCCGGATCTGGTAGAACCGGATCCAACACGAGCGATCGAAGCAGCAGCAGCATCAGCCGCAGCAGCAGCGATAGAATCATCATCAGCAGCAGCAGCATCATCAGCAGCAGAAGTCGCCAGCGAGGAGCGAGGAGAGAGTTGTGGGGAATTTCGCGCGACTCCACGAGTCTCGACTTGAGTAGAGATCGTCCGTACGGACCTCTCCTCCTCGTACTTGGTCATCGACATCATCATCGACATCATCATCGGCAGCAGCAGTAAGAAGACATCGTCGTCGCGTGAAAGCAGCAGCAGTAGCAGCCATGAGGACCTCATCATCTTCACGTCGATTGACTTTCGCTATTGTCGCCTTCTCTCTGCTCTTCCAGTCGGTAAGTGTGTGTGTCACACTTTGTGTGTGTGTCATGTGTGTGTGTCACACTTTGTGTGTGTGTCATGTGTGTGTGTCACACTTTGTGTGTCACACTTTGTGTGTGTCACCTGTATGTGTGTGTCACACTCTGTGTGTGTCACCTGTTTGTGTGTGTGTCACGCGTGTGTGTGTCACGCGTGTGTGTGTCACACGTTTGTGTGTGTGTGTCACACGTGTGTGTGTCACACCTGTGTTTGTGTCACACTTTGTGTGTGTGTGTCACACTTTGTGTGTGTGTGTGTCACAGCTGTGTGTGTGTCACAGCTGTGTGTGTGTCACAGCTGTGTGTGTGTCACAGCTGTGTGTGTGTGTCACACCTGTGTGGCCATGGTGTGTGTCACACCTGTGTGGCCATGGTGTGTGTGTAGTCATGGTGTGTGTGGCCATGGTGTGTGTGTAGTCATGGTGTGTGTGGCCATGGTGTGTGTGTGTCACACGTGTGTGTCACACCTGTGTGTGGTCATGGTGTGTGTGGTGATGGTGTGTACGATGGTGGTGGTGTGTGTGATGGTATGTGTGTGATGTGTGTGATAGTGGTGGTGTGTTTGATGGTGTGTGTGTGTGTTGGTGTGTGTGATGATGTGTGTGATGGTGTGTAAGTGATGGTGGTGGTGTGTGATGGTGGTGTGTGTGTTTCTCAAGTATGGCTTCACGTTGTTGTCTTGAGTTGCATTGCGCTGACGCTGAGCGCTGTGGACAGAATTGCTCGGAGCAGTAACAAGCTGCTAGACCAGCGGCATTCGTTCAGTGTTGTTGATAAGGTCGTGCGACTGCTGATGATCACCAAGTAGCGCGAAACCTCATCAGCATCACCAGCAGTTTCGCCACAATCACCACCACTACTACTACCATCATCACCACGATCGCCACTTTCAAGACAGAATCATACGAATTCCCACAATCGCCCCTATCATTATCCTCATCATTACCACACCACTACCATCACACACCACCACCATCAATCTTCATCATCACTGCCTTCACTGGAGTCATCATCATCATAATCAACTTCACTGTCATCACTACAACTACCATCACCATCACCCCAAACTTGATTTAAACACACTTTGCGTGTTTGTCTTGAGTCGGCGAGACAAATTGGCCTTACGTTAGTTAGCGCGACATGTCTGTTTTGTATTCACAACATGAGATCGAGAATGGAGCGGTGGGCCAGTGGTTAGCGCGCTGTACTGCCTAAAGTTTGCATGTTTGTGTTGTGAAAGTCAACAACATTCTGTGTGCGTCTCATGTGGTCACGAAGAAGCGGCGCGAATAGTTTAAACATTTATAGAAAGGTGGCAGCTGTTGTTACATTACTGGGATTTCAATTTCGGATTTAGAAGGGGCTTTTGGCAATTGTGTATATATATAGCTTTGTAGCTAGAGCATGACGTGCATCATCATCATATTCAGCTTCATGTCTAGCAGCATCCATATCAGAACGGCGAACAATCGATGACATCATGGTTATAAATCAGCATCGCCATCGTCGTCATCTTCACCGCAACATACATACACATCGGCATCACCACCAGCGTTGCCACAATCACTACTATCATCATCACCATCACCAGCACTTTCAAGACAGAATCATATTAATTTTCACAATCATCTCTCATCATCATTACCACCATCATCAATCTTCATCATCACTACCTTCACTGTCATCATAATCAACTTCACTCTGTCACCACCACAACTATGATGATCATCATCATCATCACTACCTCTCACCATCATCATAATCACCGCAAACCATCACTCCGTACACACTTGCAAGAGTCGGCAAATGGAGTTGAATGGAGGCAGTGTTGGTTGGTTGGTGGAGGGGTGGGGGGTTGAGTCGGGTGGGGGTGAGAGGGGTGGGATGAGAGGGGAGGGAGGAGGTAGTTGAGAAGAGAGAAGAGAAAAAAACGCCACAAATTCTGGTTCGGGGGGGAAAAAAGGAGCGCGACCCTGCACCCCCCACCCCTCCCCTCCTCCCCCCTCCTCTTCTCTCGCACAAAAAAGCCCTCGGCTGCCACAGGCGCCAGTGGTACAATGGCCCATCGCCGGCCGCGTTCTGCGTTCTGCTCTCGTCTATAGAAGCCGCCGCCTCCTCCTCCTGCTGCTGTGGCGGCCTCACGCACCCCGAGAGAGAGAGAGGGAGGGAGGCAGGGCGAGGGAGGAATGTGTTTAGAAGTCTGTGCGAAAATGAGGGTTGGAATGTGACGCTTGGCGGCACTCGAAACGCGTGGCCTTCTTTAACTCGCTGCCTTCATCCCCATGTCGCCATCCAACGCCGTTACCAAGATACACCCAAGCTGCATGGACGTTACATCTTAAGCCTCGTACTCTTTGGTTATTTTGGTAAAGTCATGTGGGTGGGAAAATAAAAAAAAACGAAAAAAAAAACATCACGACGTTTCGATCGCAACACGAGCGGTCGTCCTCGGGAGGGAAAAAATCATCCAGCAGTGGAACTGCTGAGCCAGCGAGAGAGCTGTCACAACAAGATGTTATTTATGTGGCGATGGGCAAGCCTCGTTTCAACGTCATCACCATCAATATGATTTTGTTTATTTACACGAAAGGCGCGTTCCACGAATGTCTCAAGGCGCATTGTAAGAATGAGAATACGGCCAAGAGAGACAAAGACGCCAAATTGAATGAACTGACTTGAAAAGATGTAGTTTGCAGATGAGACTTAATTGTATCCGCATTCTCGGTTAAACGAATATCCGACGGTAGGAAATTCCACAACCCAATAAATGTGTCTCACCTTTAACCTAATTCCATCATCACAATTATCAACATCGCACACGACTCTGGCTTTATCTTGAACCAAATGTCAACGTCATCATTCACATCAACTTCATCATCGACTCAAATCCCGGCCGTACCTCTAACACAGTTTCAAACACGTGGTCACAGGCCCTGTGTGGAGTGGTAATATCAGCGCCAATAATAGTGACATCGCTAATATCATCAACCCTCCCGACTGACGTGAAAGATCAGCCCTGACTAACCTACACAGTTGTAACAGGAGCTGTCACTCGCAATAACAATAATATCGAACTTATTGCCACTACCATGAATGTCATGGCCACCCTCATCCTATTGCCAACATCCACATCGTAATTTTCATTACCGCCATAATCACCACCGTCGCCATCATAAGTATCCCATTTCTTCACCACCACTATCATCTTCATCGCCAAGACCATCTTCATCGCCATTACTATCACCACATTCATCACCATCAACAACTGCCATTCACCCCTAACCGACGGTGACGTTACAACGGCGCTTGTGCCAGGCTAGGTGCACACTGAGGCCACGCATCTCTGCCACCGCTATAATAGTTACTGGTCCAAACATCATGATGCCTCCTTTGCTAGTACCAAAATATACTAATACGGGGTTTTCCCCTTTTTTTCTGGCAACAAAACTGACACCTTTTGCAAGGAATCATGTTTACATTAACCACAATACTTGCAGTCAAATGCAAACAAAAAACAACAACACTGATAATTTATGCATTGTCCTTGAAACTGATTGGTCCACACCAGAGACAGCTTTTCTTAGAGCCTAGTCTCATATGGTGCTCGACCAGATGACGCCAAAAGGCTTTGTTGCCAGAAAAAAGGGGAAAAACCCCTATTAGTAGTCCTAACATCATAACACTAACCCCAATCACAGCAGTAAATCTGACACTCGCCATATATCGACCACTAACAATATCTCCAACACAACCCACTTTGCACGAACCCTACTCATTAGAATATTCACCATTACAACCGTAACATTTGCGCCACACATAACCCTGTTTCAATTAAGTTAAGAGTCAATATTCCATTCCCGTATGAAACATAACCTGTTTTTATTTCAGCAGCTAAGGGCCAATGAAGTTTGTAACTATTTTTCAGAAGCGACCTTGCCACAAATGAGAAACACGCAAACTCCAAATATACAGCAGCAGGCGTCAGGGTCGGGATCGAATCTACGACCTTCTGCGTACCAAGCGAGGGAGTTAACATCTCTCTACCCTGGCGTCGTAGATTTGTTTTGCTTAATGGCCAAATCACCTGGAATTGATCCCATCTCAATAGATGTTATAAGCTCAACAAGAATGTGAGCCTGGATAGCACTTAGAATGGTGGACTGGCAATCACAAACAGGTTGTTACAGTAATGTGCTGTATCGAACTTTGCGTTGCTATAATCTGGACAGCACAGCAAATTTTAATTTGTTGTCCTGTACTTCTATGCTTCTGCGCCTGTGCTCCGCGCTTTCGCTAACCCGCACTGACCGGCACGGTGAAGTATGGTCAAATAATCCTCGCGACTGTACGTGTGTGTGGGGGAGGCCTTCATCCAGCAGTGGATTGGTAACACGGCTCTGCATGTGTGTCGTGTGATTGTGTGTGGGGAGCGGTGATGTAGCGGTTAGCGCGCTGCACCACGAACCTGGCGAGCCGAGTTCGATTCCCGCTCACGGCCAACACCGGTGACGATTATCTCCACCGGCCCTGGGCCCCCCCTAGGTCGTCGGCTTCAATTGAGTACCTGGTGCAGTGCGTAAGCATCGCCACTGGGGAGACAAAGGTGGCCGGGCGTGGTGCTGGCCACCCACCCCCTCGTGCGCCACAGTTCCGGCCTTCATAGGCGCTGATACTCGCTCACAGCACTTGCCCCCAACAGTCGGTGAAGGCTACACGGGGGACCTTTGGCTTTGTGTTGGTTCGTAAGCTTCCTGTGTAAGCTGGTCGTTTTCTTGGTTCTTTCGGTAAAGTCACGTAGAATAGAAATAATAAAATAATAAAAATACAAATAATAAAATAACACATAATAAAGTTATTTTTATTATTTTATTACTTCCCTTCTACGTGACTTTACCGAAAGAACCAAGAAGATGAATCCCTGCAGTCACGAAAGCTTTAAATCGAAAGTTAAGCTGGTCGTTGTTACTCTGACGAACGGGGTGGGGGGGGGTGTGGACCCTCCCACCCGAGTTCGATTCCCGGCCACGGCTAGCCTCTGTGACGCGTGCGATATCCCTACCGGAGCCATGCCTCCCACCCCCACACCACCCACCGCATACCTCTCCAACAACTTTCACTGACCGTTGTGGTGAAGTATGGTCAGGCGACACCCTCGGTCAACAGTGGGTTGTCCCGAGGGCTGTGAATCAATCCGACTACGAACCACCACAACAACAACGGGTGGTACGTGTTGTTGTTGTTGTTGTTCGCTTGCAGGTCTGTTCACATTCACGGTGCGCGCCTGCGGTCAATAGGAATGCGAGCATATTCAAATGGCCATGGGCGTCTGGTAGAAGCCCCATTTGTTACTTGATTTGAATAGAATGCGTCTCACGAGTTGTTGTTGTTGGGATTGATGGCTCAGGTGACAAGGCCCCCCCCCCCACTGAGCTATGGAGCTCTTTTTGAGAAGCGGCCTCGCCATTCAGATGATAGCTCAGCGAAGTGACCTATCAGCACGTGGATATGTATAGCAGCCAAATACTCGTAAACGCGCGATCTCGATGCTTCACGTGGAGGGAAACACCGGAGGACCCTGGAGGAAAAAATCCATGCAGCCACGGGGAGAGAGACACCGCAAACTCCAAATATGCAGGTTAACAAGTAGCAGGCTTCCGCGATCAATAGTCGTAAGAGTTTTTTTTAGGTTAGATTGCGTACATATAAGTGTGTCGTTAAACCCGCGACCACCCGACACAGCCAAATATACAGCAGCAGGCGTCGGGGTCAGGATCGATCCCACGACCTCCTGTATACCAGGCGAGGTGGTCAACATCTCCTAGCCACCGTGATTATGATGAGAGAGAGACACGCAAACTCAAAATATACGGTAGGCGTCAGGGTCGGGATCGAACCCACGACCTCCTGCACACCAGGCGAGGAAGTTAACGTTTCGCCACCTGACACCCTGAGCTGACTACAGCTGAGATCCTGGGTTGAGAAAGTGATTCAGCATCCCCCATGATTAAACCAGGGTCTCAAGGAGCAGAAGGCAGGACAGCAAGTGGGCTGATCGCCATCTGTTTCTATTTGTATGGGGATAGAGCGTTTCCACCTTACACTCGTGGGTTTTTTTCCTTCAGCTGCGTGACATGTGGTTTCCTCGGATCCCCTCCCACTTGTATAATAATGACTCATTGTAGAGTGGCTGAAAACATCTTAAAATCATTACCCAGTTGCAGGACCCTCCTGAAAAAAGAGTAATGCGGTTCACTGTGGCTCTCCTGGACAATACCATTTATAATATTTAAGTTTAAAATACTGTATATAGAACTGCTTTTAGTGTTTAGTTTATTGTCCTTCCGCTGCACCTCCGATTAGCATGGTTGGCTACGTGCGCTGCGAAAGACGTTCAACATACACGCGCACATAGGTCTGGTTCTCACCCTGATGGCCAGTGACTTGCGTTGAGAAGATCCCCCAGGGTCACGTGGAGACCCGCAGGTCGAGTTCACGGTGTTAATGAGGCCTCTGTCGGAGTGCTACCCTGTCCTCCACGACTCGACAAAGATTTCCATCTTTATCAAATTTGGGTAAATACCGGCTCTGAGAGTAAACATTACACTGGTCAACACACTTTTTCTGGCATAAGGTATTCCAAAGGTTTCAAGGTAATTTTGATGTGCTGATTCCAAATGTGGCATCAGTTTTTGTCTATCACATCAGGTTTTTAAGATGTCAAATATTGCATTTTCAATAAAAATTGCAGAAGAAAAATATTAAATAAATGTGGATATCTACATAAAATTATATTATAAACACACTATCCTAAAAATACAGCACCATATTTTAACACTAAAGCAGTCACTGACTCGCAACAACTTGCAATCATAAGTGACAGAGTTAATTTCGGGTAAAATCAATTAAAATGGGGTATGCCGATAGCATAAAAATTAGATGCGATAGAGCAAATCTGAGATCAGATTTGGAATCGGCACCCTGAAATTAGTCTAAAACAGCTGCAAAAGTCCAGGCCAGAAAAAAATGTTTTTTTTGTTGACCAGTGTTATCAGTTCGACTCATCGCATGAATTTATTTCTGCTCGTGACTAACGTTGTTAACGCCGCGTCGAAACCGAGATCCGTATTTTTGTTTACCATATTGCTGGATGGACCCGCCACCCCCACAACGTGAATGTGGAATTTCCACAGCTGGCTTCTGCAGGGGCTCTTAATGCCTCGGATGCTCAACTTGAGCAACAGGACATTTCTTATTTTAGACTTTTTTTTGTTGCCCTTAAAAGTGAGCAGGGTGAGGATTAAACATCGAGTAATAATTAACAATACTAATAATTGACAATTGTTGGTCAAGGCACTGCTGGATAATGGCCTACCCACCCCGTCTGTGCTTGATAAATTTAGTTTGGTGAGATCCAAAGGTGAAAACCAGATGGAATGATCCGTCGCCGCTGCTGGGTTTAGCCGTGACCGGGAATCAAACTTGTGTCTCGCCAGGTTCGTGGTGCCGTAAGAGCGAATCATCGCATCAAACTCAGCACCCCCCCCCACGACCACCAAACCATTTCAACAAAAATAAAACCTCAGAGAGAGAGAGAGTGCGAGAGAGTTTGTTGAAACTTGACAACACGCATAACCGCACTGTACTGTGTATATTTTTGCACTTTTGGACACAACTGCCGCGTACAGCACACTTAAAAGTTGTGTAAACGCGATGTGTAAACTTGCACGCTGGCCAGCCAGCCAGCCAGTGAACTTGTAAAAATAATAAATGCGATTTGCGCCCGTGTGGGTTCTTACGCGTTTACATGAAGCGACTTTGAAGTACAAGGCTGGTGGTGGTGGTGATGGTGACGATGAGAGTGCTAGTAGTGATGGTGATGATGGTAGTGATGATGAGAACGATACCAGTGGTGATGATGAGAATGATGTTTTTTTTTGTGGTGGCGGTGATGATGATGGTAGCGATGAGGGTGATGGTGGTGACTGATGCTGCTGCTGCTGATGATGAAGTAACTGGCAGTGAAGATGGTGTTAAAGTTGAGGGCAGTGGTAATGTGATGAGGTTGTTGGCTGACGGAGGTGGATGAGGTGCTGATGACGATGGAGCTGTTGCTCATGATGACGGCGATGATGAATGACGGTGTTTGTGGTGGCAGTGATGATTAATGATACAGCTTCTGCGAATGATAATGCAATGATGGTGGTGATAATGTTGATATTGTCGGCGATGATGGCGGTGACGATGCTAGTACGCAGTGTTTTAGAAGCCACTAGCTTCCTTCAAAATGCCATATCATGCGGACAATCTGTGGTGGCAGATTACATGGCAGTGCTTACAAAATTAGTGACTAATTATCTAACAGCTTAATTATTTCCTAGATTCTTTACTTTTTTGTTTTTACGCACAAAGACATGCGCAAGGGGGAGGGGGAGGGGTGCTCCAGTAGCTGCTGGCATGCGTGCTTTCTTCTCGGGGTAAACACGACAACAATCATCCTGTCTCCTCGGCCCTGCCAAAGAGACCCCGCCGGAGGGGCAAAGCCCTAGGAAACTGCGGTCCTCCCGTCGTCACGACAACCACGGGGAGGCAGTGATGGTTCCACAGTGCTGCACACTGATGATGCTCAATCACGATGAAACTCGGCGTTTCCACGTCATCATGCTGATGCTGCTGCAGCTGCCTGAAACGAATCTGGCCAAAGTGTCGACTACTCAATTTTGTTCATAATCAACGTTTTTGGGTTTAGATCGCGTTATTTATAAATGTGTCGTAACCCTCCACCACCCGACACGGACAATCAGTAAAAAAGTGTCACGTTGACAAAAGACAAATAGTTCACTGCTTTAGCCCACCGGTGTGTTGAAGCGTGAATCGACAACATTTACAATTTGAGTACGACGTTTCGCTGGTAATTGCATCCAGCATCATCGGGCAATTCGCCTACGTGTTAAACTGACTACTCAATTTTGGTCTAAAACACGCGGTCGGCTCTGCTGCACTGATGAGCCCTAACAATGATGAAACGGGTGTTACACTGTTACTCGTACAGTCGTCGTCTCGTCGTCGTGCTGATGGCGCAGCTGGTGGTGAGATGTTATCTGCCTCGCCTGGTATGCAGGAGATCGCGTGTGGGTTTCAAGCCAGACCGTGGGGGTGTCTGTATACAGTATTTTGAGTTTGCGTCTCTTCTCCCCCCCCCCCCCCGTGGTCACGTGGACTTTTCTCCGGGTCCTCCGGTTTTTCCCTTCACGTTCAGAGCCGACACCGCCATGCGTTTAGAGTTATTTGGCTGCTGCCATGCACTTCCACGCGATGATGATGGTGATGATAAGCCACTTCGTTGAGCTGTCGTTCGTGATGGCCAGGTGACTTCTGAAAAAAAACCTGCCTAGCTCAGTGGGGCCTTACCTGGATAAATAAAAAAACATCGGACAAAAATAGAGTTGCAATTTTTGTCATAGTTTTTGATGGGGGGGGGGGGGTCCCTAACACAAAGCTGCTATGCTTCATATTCACTTCCTTACTGTTCTTTTGTTTTGATGTTGTGGTTTCTGTGACACAGGTCACTCTCGCGAACGAGACTCATCCTGATCCCTCGTCGAGTTCTCGCTCCTTGGTTCCACAAAAGCAACTTTAACCAAAAAAAATTGCGTTTTTGCGTCAGTCACGCGGTGGGTGGTGAGGTTACGTGACCACGCAAGGCGGCGTTATGGGGGCAGGATCCCATGATCGCAACCGTGTGGGCTATTACTTTGTAATTCTATTCAGAGGCAGGAGTCGGAATCACAAATCCATTCAGCAGTAGACAACTGTTATTATTTTAACACGAAGGCTTTTGCGACCAATACCATCTGTAATACAGGTTTTTTTTTGGGTTAGATCGCGTAAATATATAAAAGTGTCATTAAACCCGCCACCGCCCGACACAGCCAACTAATAAGGTTTGTCACGTAAACAGAATATGCCAATTCGTTGCTAGTACAGCACAGCGTTGTGTTGGAGAGTAAACCCACAACATTTACAATCTGAGTATACGACGTTTTGCCAGTAATCACAACCGGCTTCATCAGGCTACAGCCAGATTTGTGGAGAAATCCTCCTGTAAGTAGAGGGAGAGATGTGACGACGTCACTTGTGTGCCCTTTTTGCGCGAATTATTATTTATTAATCACACTGTGGGTGAACGCAGCGGCCTCTAGTGGCTGGAGGTGTCACATGAACCTGTTACGTGAAGCGCATATGCAGAGAAAATAATCGATTCTTCCACAACGCGATGCGAGCCCATGTATCATGGGTTAGAATGTTTTCGAGTATTTGGCTGCAATACTTTTGTACGTGATAAGCCACTTTCGTTGAGCTATCATTTCTTGGCCAGATCACTTCTGAAAAAGATCTATATCGTTCAGTGGGCCTTACCTGGGAAAATAAAATCAAACGTAGTTTAGTAGTTAGTTCCGGTTACTAATGAAGAGGCAAAGGGACCCAGAGAACTACATCGATACCCAGATATTTACATCGGGACCAAACAGCTTACATTGAAAGCCATTGAGTGACATCGGCTGGATTGTGATGAAATAGGATCTCAAGCATAGCGAGTTTGTGTTCCAGCCCAGTCACCAAAACATTAAGATATCGTTCACCACTGATGTCAATCAAACTTGGATCGCCAGGCTCACCACCGTGCTAACCACTGCTCACTGCGCCACCTCTCCCCCCCCCTCCTACCTCTGCTCCCCACTTAAATCGCAAATCAATAAAAGGTGATGACATCTCAGGAATTCTCTCATCCACAGGTGGTGAAGAGCCACCTGTGCTCGATGTACCGCGTCACCCATGGGGGGGGCCCGTGCGGTCGCGGGGGGTGGAGACGGGGGGAGATATTTAGGAGCTGAAGAGAGAGAGAGAGAGGGAGGGAGGTTTGTGTTGAAGGGTTGCGTTGTTTCCATGAGCAGTGGAAACTGTGGCCGTGCCGGCACAGGGAACGGACTGGTGCCACCGCCCACTCGCAGCCAAGGGTGGGCATCCCAGAAGTGAGATTAATATTAAGTGGACGTGAGTTAACTCATTGCCAAATCTCTGGGGGGGGTGGTGGGGGCGGGAGATGACCGCGTGTAAAGCGCCCCTCCCCGAAACGCCCCGGCTAATGGAGTTTGCGGTCGACGATGATGGAACACGCACGGCGATGATCGTCGCTCATCGCGCGACTCCGTTCCTGTTCTCACGGCGCAGGTTCTTGAACAAACTCTTAGGAACGTGCGAGACAGACGCAGCAAGGGACGAGACGGTGCAAGCCGACTCCCGAGTAAATTTCGATTTCCCATAAATATGCTAAATTCCTCTTGATATGCAAATTATTTTGTCAAGGCGCTCTTCGCCCCTCCATCCCAGCTTAAATAGTCACTCCAAACCTGGGGCTTGTCATTCAGACGCTGTCTCCTCGACAGACCTGTTCTCCACCTGAGGACGGATACGTGCGTTGTGGCCGAAACGTCGTGAGAATTATTTTATGATGTTTTATTTTTATTATTTTATTATTTCCATTCTACGTGACTTTTCCGAAAGAACCAAGAAGATGACTCCCGAGTAGTTGACCCCGCGACGTTTTGTGACGAGGAACTGTGTGGACTTTTCTCCGGGTCCTCCGGTTTTTCCCTCCACGTTTAAAAATCGACCAATATTTGGCTGCCGTAAATCTCCGCGCGACTCCTGGCCACTTCGTTGAGCTATCATTTGTGATTGCCAGGTCGCTTCTGAGAAAGAGCTATAGTGTAGCTCAGTGGGCCTTACCTGGTAAAATAAAAACATAGTTTAGTTTATTTTTATCGTACGATGATCGCACCACCGACCGACGCCACTTCAATTCCTCTTCCCAATCTCCCCCTGGGGGGCACCGGGTCTAGAGGCAGTGTTGGGGGGGGGGGGGGCACTGCGCTGTCCACTCGTCGATTTCGTCACCAGATCATCCGGCGACTCCATGCGATGCAAGTCAAAGCGACAAATCTCGCGATTTTTTCCCGAGACGCAGATTTAGAAGCGATTCCAGGCGGCGTGCATTATGGATCCGCGTATCAGTTCACGATGGGTAAGACTGGGTAAATGTCTCGGGACATCACGATTCCAGGTGTGTATTAGGTGGTCATGTTATCGGTTCACTTTGCGTGACACTTGGTACATTTCGCTCCGGTGTGTCCTCGGTTTGTACTTTCGCGTTGTTTGGCACGAAGTCCGGCGTTTGCCCCCCCCCCCCCCCCCCCCACGTGCCGGGAGCTTCTTGAGAAGCCGAATCGAGTACCTGGCACGGTGGGGCAGAACGTCGGACATCGTTTCCAGCGACACGAGGCACGGCCCGACAACGCACATCGGGGCGCCTACAACAGCAGCAACCGCGAAATTTCGCTGTGGCGTCATTGGGTGAACATTTTCTACCCTAGCCATGTGGCGTCTGCGGCGACTTTAAAAAAGGGTCTTCTCTTGAACGTCTGTTTGGCGACTTTCGGTGCGGCGATGTGGCTCTAAAACTTTTTTTTTAATAAGAAACGAATTTTATTTTACCAGGTAAAGCCACACTGAGCTGTGCAGCTCTTTTTCAGAAGCGGCCTGGCTTGGCGCAAATGATGGCTCAACGAGGTGGGCTTATCATCATGGGGTGGAAAGTTATAGCAACCAAATGCCCTAAACGCGTGACGTTGATTCTTAAATATGGGGGGGAAATAATGGAGGACCCTGAGAAAAATCCACACGACCACGGGGAGCGAGAGAGAGAGAGACGCAAACTCCAAATATACAGCAGCAGGCGTCAGGGTCGGGATCGATCCCACGACCTCCTGTATACCAGGCGAGGTAGTTAACATCTCCTAGCCACTGCAGCACAGCGGGTGGATCGGCACTACCGATCACCCGCCACCTCCTCCCCTCTCCTCCCTCCTCCGCCTCCCAACGCCACTCGTGAAACCACAGAGTCATTGTCCCGGATTCCGACCCGGTCAGTCTGGTCTGAACAAAACAAAAAAGTGAAATGGCCCAGCGCACCCCCCCCCCTCCCATGCCTCCACCCCCCACCCCTCGCCCCCCATCTCCCCACGTCGCCCTCACTGGACGTGAGAGAGGTTTTTTGCCGTGAGACCCCAGGAGTTTATTTTGTCGGCGCAGGCCACCCCGATAAATAATAGTAAATTAATTCCGTGTCGGTCGTGGGGGTGGGACGTATGGTCAACTATGCTCGACCATGCTCCGTTCCGTCTGTCGCACTGCGTCACTTTGATGGAATTTGCTCTCCCACCCCCCCAGCTCCGACAGCAACAATAACCTCGCTCAATTCAAGAAACGCGTTACGCTCTTGTCGAGTCCAACAGTGCTGTTTGTTGCTGGCCCCTCGACGTGTTTGGGACTTTTGGGGGGGGGGGGGCGGGTGGGGGAGCGGTTGTTGTTGCTCCCCACTGATGTTTGCCGCGGCCGGGAATCGTACTTCAGTCAACCGGGTCCATCGCGCAGTGCGCTAACCGCTGCGCCACCGTTCCCCCCCCCCCCCTCTATCAATTGGCTCATTAAATATGTTAATTAAGCGAGGCTCGGGGATTCCTTCGCCCCAGCAGTGGATAGATCACAGCTGCTGCGTCTGCTGCTGCCGACGACGGTGATGGTCGTGGTGACGATGTGTGGGACTCGGTGTGCGTGCCACGGTGCGGACGTGTGCAATCGTCTCACGCTCGGCGTCTCAGTCGGCACCGCTCGGAGGGATTGTCGTCCTCTTGACCGTCGGGGGAGCAACAACCACCACCACCGCCACCACCGCCACCACCACCACGCTGCGTCGCCAAGGAAACGGGGATCGCTCCGTGCACTCGGAGAGCGTCGAGTGACGGGCAGCCAATCGGGGAATCGGGTGGTGGCCATCGTCGCGAAGCGTGAAGTTCCACCGTGGCGGTGCGGGGGGGGGGCGTCGCGTGCGTGACGCAAGGCAGAGGGTCGCTTCGGTCGTACGTTTGTGTGTGTGTGAGCGTGTTGAACTTATTTCGCGCCGTACGTAGCCAACCGTGCTAATTGGAGGTGCCCGGGGGGGTGAGGGGGGGAGACAACAAACTAAAACTCAAAAAGCGGTTCTCAAGAAATGAGATTGTCAATGTAGACGATTTAAAAGTGCACAGCTCCAGTGGCTTTCTAATATCGGAAAGAAGAGCGTTCCAGACGGCCGCAGAAGCACACCCGAAAGCGTCGCCTTTGCGAGCAGCCCACATCTGCTGCTGCCGCGATGATGACCACCGGTGTTCCCGTGATGATGGTTTCTGCTGCTTGGCAAGATCAGCGAGGTGTGGTGCTGCGGTTCATTTGTGGCGAGCGCGTCGTGTGCGACGCGTGCCCTGACATCATAACGACGTGTTCGTTCGGCAGCCTGGTGGTGGGGGGGTCCCCACCACTTGGTTCGTGTTGTTTGGCTCCCAGCGTTTTCCACCTCGTAGTGGGGGGGTGGGGGGGGGGTGCGTGGGTGGCGGAGGTGGGGGGCTTAGCGGCAGTGAAAGAAACGAAACATAAATCTTTTGACCGTTTTTCACTATATTTTGCAATGTTGGAAGCAAAAAAACAACCCCTCTCTTCCCTGCGCATCCACTAAACCAACATCGCACGGCAGAGATGGAAGCCGGAGCCCCCCACCGCAGCCGCCGTCCGCAGCGAGCCTCCAGCGGTATTTACGTGGCCTTAGCGGATGATTCCGGGGGCTAGCGCCGCTGCGTCGTCCAGCTGTGCGAGGCTGCTGTTGCTGCTGCTGTTGCTGCTGCTGTTGCTGCTGTTTGTTTTTCTTCCGCGGTTGCCCAAGTCTTGAGTGCCGGGCACGCGCGCGGCGGGGTGGCGTGGGGGGCTCCTCTTTCGGGATCTTCGCCCCCCCCCCCCGACTCTCGCTCGCTTCTCTGTTCCGAGGTTTTTTTTCTTCCCATGCGGCTCGGCTGATGTCCGCCAAGAGAAACTCCGCAAAGTTGGTCCGTCCGTCGCGGGGCGAGCGTGAGCGCCGACGGTCGTACGTGGTCGAGCGAGAGAGGGCTCTTGTTCTGACCGAAATAAATCACGGCATTGACGGTGAGCTGTGTACGGACCTACGACATTTGACGTACGTCCCAACAACAACAAAAAAAGAAACGTGACCACGCACCGGCATTTGCGCGTCGATCTAGCTCTACGTTCGATGGCGTGGCTTGCTAAATCTTCGACACCGAACGACGCCTGCCCGCAAAAACGTGCCGGCCAGAGAGGGTCACGTCGCCCGGAGGCTGCTACGCGGTGGAACTCGAGCCGGGGGCGAGCGGGCGGGCGGGCCGCCGGCCGTGTCCACCCCTCACCCGTGTCCACCTGGGAAAGTAAACGCGGCACGACGGTGGCGAGCAGCGCGCCGCTGCGATTTTGACTCGTCGGATCAGCAGCGCAGGTGGCCGACCGACTGTTTGACTCGAACGCACCGAGTCGGGCAGTCGGGGGCACGTGGTGGTGCCCCCCGCCTCCGCCCCGCGCTCCCCCAGTCTGATTCTCCGTTCGCCATCGGCGGCGTTCCATGACGCAAAGAATCCCTTGGGGAAACTCGCGGACGTTGTGACTCTCCCCCTACCGCCTCGCTCCCCCATTGCCCCGAGCCCGAGATTTTGACGGATCGTGCGGTATAGCTCCTGAACAATTCTTCAGGTGGTGATTTTGTCGATGCGCGATGTGGGGTGCACATTCCATGGCCGTCTGTCCGAGTCTGCGTGTCTCCCTCTACGTAAGTCCGCGGACTCTCCACGTGAGTCTGCGGGTTTCTCTGCCGGCCTGCCAGTCTCCCCGTAAGTAATCGGCGATTGGCCTGAGACCACCATCTCGACCACGCTGACAAGCCGGTCTGAGCGCATTGGTGGCGGCTGAGACCCGGGATTGAACCCGGGACCTCAACAGCTCCGGCTCGGCGCTCTGACCTCCCAGCCACCGGCCCACTTCCACTTTCTTACTTTTCTAAAGTCAACTTTATTACCTTGACGTGGACAGTCACGGGAGACTTTTATTGGCCTTATTTTATTACGTGAGGTGGGCAGGCGAGGGAGGTGCTTTCCCACGGCTGGCCAATGGCATTGTGGGCAGGGTGCCCTTTGACCCCTCGTTATTGGAGCGCCGTAGCGGTGGTATTGGTCGCGGAGCGATCGCGAAACGACCGCGCCTGCTCTCTCTCTGCGCAGAGGTTGGCGGTTCGAACTTGACAGTATGCCCCGGTAAATACTGCGATCGTATTAACCATGAAGACGTGCGCCGTCGGCTTCACAGTGGACATAATTGTCCACCCATTTGTTTGTGTTTAGTTGTCCCCCCCACACCCGATCATCACGGCTGGAGGAGGGCGCTCGCTCACATCGGTGAACTTAAAACAAATTTCGACAAATTTCTTCGACGTGGAATCATCGTCACTGTCAACGGCCTAGGTGAAGCCTTCATCCAGCAGTGGATTAACCATGGCTTATGATGATGATGGTGGTGACGACGACGATGATGGTGGCGGGGGCAGAGTTATCGAACTTCCCCCGCCCATCGCTCGCAACAAACGCTCGCGATCGGCGCCTGCCGCGTGCTCTGGAAGTGTTCTGGAACTGCTGCCTGGCTGTGGTTGAGCACGGCTAATTTTGGCTCCCCTTGAATTTCATTGGCATACTGAGCGCGCGGGAGAGCGCGCGGGAGAGCGCGCGGGAGAGCACATCACGGTGCAACCTTTGCCAAAGGCGCGAGCGGCGATGATGCTCGCGATGAACCCCGTGTCCACCCCTCACCCGTGTCCACCCCTCACCCGTGTCCACCCCCGATTGTGTAAACCGACTGGTAATTATTCTAAGGAAACCATCAATGCTCATTATGTCGTTGCTCGCTAAGTGAAACTTCCGCAGGCTGCGTCGTCCGTGAAACGCATATTTAGAATTTACCCGATTTACCAAATTGATATTTTAGAAAAATTCCAACCGCCCTTCCCAAAGGTCAGCCGCTGCCGCCGCTGCCACCGCTGTGTTGGCACAGTCACCTGCACGGAGCCGATTGGCGTCGTTGATCAGCGCCGTGCGATTACATTCCTGCCCACCCACCGCTCGGATCTAATCGGCGTTGCTCTCTTCCTGCCACGTCCACCGGGGGTGTGCCGGCCGCTCCGTGGCGGCAAGCGGTGACGAGGGCGCCCTCCACCCGCGAGTTCTCGGGCCGTGCCGCCCCGCGTCCGGCGTTTCGCTGCGCGTGCCTCGAGCTCCGTCTCCACGCCGGAGAGCTATGGGCGCCAGCGCGACCGTTTGATTTGCTTCCTCAGGAAATGGCTGGCCCTGCCCGTGGCGTCCGTCTCTTTCGGAAGAGGAATCGAGCTGGGAGAAGGTTTCATTATCGCCGTGCGTTATACGTCGGCAAACTCTGACGCCGATTTTTTGGGGCTTATTGTAGACTGGGTACGTGAAGGCTTCAGGATAAGCCAAACGTTAGAGTCCCAGTAAGACGTGGAATGTTGCGCCAAAAGTTGTTCCAGAATTTCCAACCAAAGATCCAGAATTTCCACGCCAAAGTTGGGGCCACCTTTGCCATTTTTCTACGACTTCCTTTTTTTGTAATTTCATTCGCAAAACCTTTCAACCCTCTCTCATATGTAATAGTAGTAATTATTATTCTTCACGCCGGTTTTTCCAAAAGTGATCCTAGCTGCTCTCGGCTCGGTACAACGGTGGCTTATGCGTGTAAATTATTACTATATTGTTGTTATGATTGTGATCAACCACCTGTAACACGTAGCAGGCTTTTGCGACCAATATCATGTTTCGTAATGAATTTTTTTAAAGTCTGATCGCTCGAGTAAAATGCGTGTCGTAAACCCTCCTCCGCCCGACGCAGGAATTTAATAAAGTTGTTAAATGTGCGAATTCATCTCCGACAACACTTATTGGTGGCGGTGCTGCCGAAGCGGTCTTACTTTGGCACATTTCTCTCGCGTCGGGTGGCGGAGGGTTTACGATACACATTATACTCGCACGACCTGACTCAAAAACGGATTTATGAATTGTATTGTTAACCTCTCTACGTCACCGCTTTGATCCCGGTCCACCTTCGATAACCGGGCCTGGCTACTCAACGCGTACTCCGGTGCGTTCGTACGGCACGACGTCCGACGTTTCGCGCTGCGTGACGTCGCACCGAAGTGCGACGGGAGGTGGAGGGGGAGGGGGTTGGGAGCCGTTTCAGCTCCTCCCGGCACATGTCGCGAAACGTCGAACACGGTGGCGGACAACGAGCGGCGCGTCCGTGGTCGGATCCACCCCGGCGGCCAAACCCCCGACCGGAGTTTCCTGTCTCTCGTTCGGCCGGTGGGCCGCTCTGGCATCTGTGTATTTTCTTTCTCTCCTCGTGCGTGCCCCCCCCCCATCACCCCACTCCCCATCGCTGCTGCCCCCCCCCCTCTGTCCGCCCCACGCCGGGGCCTGTCTGTGGCCTCCTGAGGCGGGGGGCAGGGGGGTGGATCGGGGGGGGGGTGCGGAATGTACAGCTCGAGAATATTTACCCGCGACATCCTGAAATTGATCGAGCGAACGTCCTGAAGCGAGGGCGTTTGTTTGGGCGATTGGCTGCGCGATCGCCGCCCACCCCAGCGCGTTGGAATATTTGCGTGGGCGTCTCTCTCGCCCCCCTCCCTCCCTCCCTCTCTCTCTCATTCTCTCGCTCTCTGTGGGTGTTTGTGGTTATGTTCTTTTTTACGTAACGCGTTTCCCAACCGCGGTGCCCCCCCCCCCCCCCGGTGGCTTCGGTGTTTTCGGGTTCGCGCCGCGGGCGTTCCCTTCGGCACGATGTCCCGACGTTTCGCCCCCCCCCCCCGCACGCTGGGAGGCTTCTTCATGGGGGGGGGGGGAACGGGAGCTGCCGCCGCGTGGGAGTCGTTGATTCCGCTCCTCTGAGCTGCCCTCGTCAGCCAGCCACCTCTTCGTGCCGTCTTAGCTGTCCTGGTCCGCCTTCGATAAACTGTCCTGTACACCTCGTCGAGATGACGAGGGCAGGCCGGGAGTGCTGTCGGCCACCGGGACGCGATCGCGAAGGGCAACTGGACGATGGGCGTAGGGAACACGCGGATCAGAAACACGGATGGCGACGATGAGCTGCCAGCGAGCGGTATCATCATCATCGTCGTCGCTAGAAGGGACGATGCCCAACAGCCGAGACTAATGACAGAGTAGCAGCCAAAGGAGAGGAAATCTCGCAGCTGATGGTGGTGATGATGAAGATCCCGCGTTGGATCTGACGCGAGAGGTTTTTCCGCCAACTGCATCGGAAGTGGCCGCGCGTTCGACCGCAAGCGCCCTGCCGCTGAGGTCGGTGTGGGGAGCGATGGCGCACGCGAGATTAGTGGCCTCTCGGTGGGGGGGGGGGTGGCGGCGTTGGCACGTGATCGACGCCAACGCTGGGGGTGGGGGGCACTCCGCTTGCTCCGTCACCACCGGCGACGAGAGGACTGTCGGTCGGACCGACAAACTTGATGATAGACAGACGGAAGGACGGAGCGACAAATAGATGGACAGATGAATGGATAAATAGGAGGACGGGGAGCGCGCATGGGCCAATGGATCTATGGATTGGGCGGACTTGCGGATGGGCAGACAATTGTACCGTCAAGACAAACGAATGAACAGATAGACTGACAGACACGTGGACAAATAGACTCTCGAACGGATTTATCTGATACAGAATCTTTATTTATACTGGAGGAATACAATGAGCCATGAAGCTCTTTTTCATAGAAATGGATGGACGAAAAAAATAGCTGAACAGACAGACGGACGGACAAATGGGTGGACGGACAAATGGGTGGACAGACTGACTGTGGCCGTACTTGACCAGGCGGTGGTCACCCAAGCAGGTGGCACGGGGTCAGCGGCGCTGTTTGCGGCGAGCGGCGCTTGCGCTGCGCTCGCGGCAGTCGTGCGCTCCGTGGTGAGGCTGTGTGGGCCGCCCACCCCCCCAATTCGTTAATAAACGATGACGATGACAGTGGTGCAACATCGAGCTTACGTAGCTCCTACTCGGGGCAAGGCTCCACGCTTTACTATCTAAAAGAAACGTCCGGGTCAGATTTAATTTTTTTGCAAAGGCACAACGGAAAGAAGGGTCCGGAGAATTCCGCTGGAAATTTTCGATCCGGAAGGCACAGAGGGCCTCTGTGGTTCATGGAAATAGTTTGGCGTGGAGTTTGAAATGACCCCTTTGGCAGCGCCGCCTGATCTGTCTCACCTCCTCCTTCCGGCTGCCGCTCCATCGTCGGTGTTGACCACCAGCCCACCGTTCCTGCGAGCCAGAACCCCTCCCGTCCGGGGCTTCTGGGACCAGTCATGTTCCTTGATGGATCCTCCCACCCCGCCGACGTCCGACGTTTCGCTCCGCGCGCCGTGAGCTGCGACGAGGGGCCGATGAGAGCTGTGTGCATGCCTCGTGTCAATGCACTGCTGGATGAGGGCGCCATCCTGTGCGGGTCGTGGGGATTCACTTGTAACCGTAACTCCACCACGCCGCGCCGGTCTGGGCGGCGTGGGCTGCTCGGCTGTCGGTCACCCCGTGGCTCAGAACCAAACTCGGAGCAGCGCGCTAACCACTGCGCCAACCACTGCGCCACCACCATCAAGTCAAATATTCTTCCCCCCCCCCCCCGTCCCACGTGCCACGTGTCAAAACGAGGCAGCCACCTTCGTTTCCCAACGTTTTCGCCTTGTGGCCGGGCCGGTCGCCACGGCAACCAGCGTAGAGATGGGCCCGAGATTAGACGCTTCCGCCACACCGGGCATGGCCAACATTTTTTTATTTTTTTTATTTTTCCCCCCGAGGGAAGGGAAGGACAGGTGACAGGTGACACGCGGGCAACGTGAGCGGCGGAACGAAAACCGGCGCTGTGAATAACGCCGCGACGGCGGCAGCGGTGACGGTGGCACGGACGTCATTGGCAGCGCCGAGGTCGAAAAGTCTTTTGTGGCGACGGGAGAGGCGACCGTCGCTCACGGCCGGTGGGACAGGGCCCCCTACCCCCCCACCCCTCCCCCGCATGCGCACGCCGGGAATAAACAAAGCGCCCGGCCGGCAGAGGCCCGACCGGGTTGCGGCCCAGATGCTCCCGACGTGTCGCCGGCAGTTGGGGTGCGGTGGTCTCATCACGACCGCTGCAGCCCCGAACCTCGTATTCCGTCGTCTTCGTGTTCGTCGTCATCATCATCGTCGTCGTTGTGATCGCCAGCCACACGTGATTTATCCGCTGCTGGATGAAGGCCTCCGCAAGCCGTCATTGTCTCGCGAACCACGAGTGTGTTTCCCGATTTCGTTGATCCCGACGACTGCCGTGGCTCGTCCCGCCCGAGGCAGTCGACGCGTCGTCTCTGAATGCGCGTCTAGATCCCGAAAACGATCCTTTTTTTGTACGTGTACGTACGTTGAACTTCTTCCGCACCGTATGTGGCCAACCGCGCTGATCGGAGGTGCGGGGGAAGGACAAACTAAACACAGAAAGCAGTTCTGAAGAAATTAGTTTTCAACCTAGATGATGATTTAAAAGTACATAGCTCCAGTGGCTTCCTAATATAGGAAGGAAGAGCGTTCCAGACGGCCGCAGAAGCGCATCTGAAAGCGCGCAATGCGGTGAGCGCCTTTGTTCGATGGCTAGTCAAAAGCCGTTGCTGTGAGGGTGGCCGGCATTTGTGTGATGGTTTTGGCTCCTTGAGATCAGCAAGGTGGTATCTTGGTTCATTTGTGTACAGAACTTTGCGTGCGATGAAAGCGACCTGTATAATTGCTCCGTATCAGCACGCGCCCTCCTCCAACCATCGTCCCAAGCCCTGAGGTCAATGTGAGCGGGTGGGTGACGTGCGCTGCTATTGGCGCTCACGCACACGTAGTCGGATTGATAAGCAAAGTGCCCAAACGATTGAAGGGGTAGGGGGGGGGCGCAGGATTGAATTAATAAAAACAATTGGAGTAAATGAAACAGGAGGGATTATTAATGAGGTTTGAATGAATGGGATGTAATGGCTGAGCAAAAATTAGATGGAACTTAATGAGCATGAATGTATGTATGGATGAGGCTTATTAGGCTGAGAGTGAATGACTCCTAGGATATTAATTATTGAAAAGGAAATGACCGAAGGAGATGAGTTAATGAGAGTAATATAGAAATGAGGGTCCGTGAGTGATTGCTGATCACAGGGCCCAAAGACCCAAGACGCTCAGGGGCCAGCAACAGACAGCACCAGTTGAAGAAGGTGCAATGGTGGATAAGATTTGTCGACACGTTTCTTCAAGTGGAGCGACATGAGAAGGAGCTGGCAGGGAATGAGGGACGATGGGGGGGAGGGGGAGGGGGGGGCTGGCATTCCAGAGCCGAGAAAGAAAAAGTGGGGGAACGACACCGAATGAATGGGCGAGCGCGAATGAATGAACGAATGAATAAATTAGCCGCGCGGAGAGCGCGGCGATCGGACGGTGACGGACGGACGGACGGAGTCGCGCGCGGGACAACGGCGGGGGAGAGAGTGCGGCCGCCGTGGATTCCGCTCCCAACTCCCGCGGCCGCCTCGGCGACTGATGTCGCCACCCCCCAGCCCCCCCCCACCATCGCCCCCCTTCACCCGGCCCTCGTCCCCTGATTAATGCTAACGAGCCCGCGGTGAATAGGCGACAGGCCGGCCAACGATTGTGGAGGCCTCGGTGAATCACGGAGGAGGCCGGCCACTTCCCCCCTCCCCCCGCTGCCCCCACCCCCCCGCGGCCCCCACCCCCCCCCTTGCACGAGGCATCAGCTGTCGACGGGCCCCGTGGTAACGTCCACGCGTCGCTCGACACGTGGGGTGGGCACAGGGTGAGCGTGGCGGTGTGGTACAGCGGTGGATGCTCCCGGCACTGCCCCGCCGTGCCGGCGCCGTAGCCTCACCGCGGGCTGTCCCCGCATCGGCGCGGCCGGCCCGCTCTTGTCGATCCGCTGCTGGATGGGGGGCCGCTCCGCGCCATCCTTGCCGGCTGCGGCGGTGCAGGGGGAGGGTGCTCACTTGGCCGTACTTCCCCACGATTGCCAGCGTGTGCGGGTTGGTGATGTCGGGGGGGGGGGGGCGTAGAAGTACGGTACCATCTCGTCTGTGTCTGTTGTTCTGGAACTGCCGCCACTGGCGACGCCCCTGGGTTTCTATGGGTCTCTATGTAACTCTATGGGTCTCTGTGTAACTCTATGGGTCTCTATGTAACTATGTGGCTTTCTGTGTAACTCTGTGGGTCTCTATGTAACTCTATGGGTCTCTATGTAACTCTGTGGGTCTCTATGTAACTCTGTGGGACTCTATGTAACTCTATGGGTCTCTATGTAACTCTATGGGTCTCTATGTAACTCTGTGGCTTTCTGTGTAACTCTGTGGGTCTCTATGTAACTCTATGGGTCTCTATGTAACTCTGTGGCTTTCTGTGTAACTCTGTGGGTCTCTATGTAACTATGTGGGTCTCTATGTAACTCTGTGGCTTTCTGTGTAACTCTGTGGGACTCTATGTAACTGTGGGTCTCTATGTAACTCTGTGGGCCTCTGTGTAACTTTGTGGGTCTCTATGTAACTCTGTGGGTCTCTATGTAACTCTATGGGTCTCTATGTAACTATGTGGGTCTCTATGTAACTCTGTGGCTTTCTGTGTAACTCTGTGGGTCTCTATGTAACTGTGGGTCTCTATGTAACTCTGTGGGTCTCTGTGTAACTTTGTGGGTCTCTGTATAACTCTGTGGGTCTCTGTATAACTCTGTGGGTCTCTATCTAACTCTATGGGTCTCTGTGTAACTCTGGGTCTCTGTGTAACTCTGTGGGTCTCTATGTAACTCTGTGGGTCTCTATGTAACTCTATGGGTCTCTGTGTAACTGCAGTGGTCCTGTAACTGCCCCTACTGCCGATGCTGTCGGTCCGTGGCCATCCCCGTAACAGAGCCGCTTCGCTCAATGGGGGCCTCGCCAGCTGAAATAATAAAGTGTGAGTCTACGAGCCTCCACTACAGATCTCCATGTAACCCTGTGGATCTCTATCCCTTCTCGAACATCACGAGAGTTCACGTCAATCAATCACGAGAGATCACGTCGGTCAATCACGATCATCTGCACCAAAGCAAAACAAAAACTAAACGATTATTTTATTTTTCGATTTAAAGCTTTCTTGACTGCAGGGATTCATCTTCTTGGTTCTTTCGGTAAAGTCACATAGAAGGGAAGTAATAAAATAATAAAAATAAAACATAATAAAATAATATAATAAAATAAAATAATGAAATAATAATACTAATATGTTTTATTTTTATTATTTTATTACTTCTATTCTTGCGTATGATGGCAGTGTGGTTCTGGGGCTCGATGCCAATGTCGAGGTCTGCTGCTGGCCACGATGAGAGGGCATCGGCAGAGAGAGAGAGTTCGTGTCGTGTCGCTGTTCTTCCTCCTGCGTTGAAGGATCGCAGACCACAGCGGGTTTGCTGTGGGGTCCGCCGGGTGGGAGACGCTATCCCCTGAGTGCGGTGGCCCCACCTGCGCGTGTTGTCACGTCACTTTAAACGCGACCGTCAGTGGCCTCCGTGGTGGATAGGAGATGTTAACTCCCTCGCTTGGTATACAGGAGGTCGTGGGTTCGATCCCAACTCTGGCACCTGTATATCTGGAGATTGCACGTTCTCCCCGTGGTTGCGTGGATTTTTCTCCGGGTCCTCCGGTTTTTCCCTCTACATTTGCAATCAACGTGCATTTAGAGTATTTGATTGCCACTTCGTTGAGTTATCATTTGTGACCAGGTCACATCTGAAAAAGAGCTACAAAGCTCATTTGGCCTTACGTGGTAAATAAAAAAAAGTGAACCGTAAATCGTTACCGTCATCTGCACCAAACGGACGCCCTTAATTTGAGTGAAGTAAAATTACTCCGTCAGATCCATCGTCTCCACCGGACGCGGCAGCTTTGGCAACGAAGACCCCTTGCAAGCCCGGCCCCACTGCTTCTCCGTTGGCTTTTGTCGACAGAGCCGTGAAATTAAGAATTTTAGAGACGAACACAAATACAGAGATCTAATAAATACAAAGATCCCCCGTATAGCCTTAACAGACTGTAGGGGCAAGTGCTGTTAGCGAGCACCTAATAAATACACACACCCACACAGCCAAGCACGTTCTAAATGACTCCGGCGAAACAAAATTGAGACTGATGGAGATGTTGCGGCGGCGGCGGCGGCGGCGGTGGCGGGCACTGTCCGCGGTGACAGCTCGCTGGATGCCGCCGTCTGTGATCGATGCGTCCCCGCTGTGCCACTGACGACGGAGCGTCCGTCCCCCCCCCACCCCCCGCTCGCTGCGGCCGCCGTCCGACCGGTGACCGACCGCGGTTTTTTATTTTTCTTCACGTCCCTCTCGTCCAAGGCTGGTGTTCGTTTTTTTTCTGCTGGAGGTTTTTGTTGGTGGGGGGGGGTATGGGGGCGGTCTGCCCACGGAGAGCCCCACTAAGTATTCAGGGTCGAACCGCCGTGTTCTTCTGGCCTGGATCTCGTTGCAAATAAGTTGTCGTTGTTTTTGCTCCCGCTAGTTTGCACATTCCCTCCACCCTGCCATGTCCTGTAACTGCCGCCACTGCCGACACTTCCTGGGCTGTAGTCAGAGTCTCTTTAAAACTCTGTGGCTCTATATGTAACTCTACGGGTCCCTCTGTAACCCTCTGGTTCTCCATGTAACTCTACGGGTCCCCATTTAACCCCAACGTCCTGTAACTGCCGCCACTGCCGACAATCCCTGGGCTGTGGATGTCCCTGTAAAAGAGCTGCTTAGCTCAATTGGGCCTTACCCAGCTGAGAGTATCTAAATCGTACAGATATCTATATCACCCTGGGAATCTCTACGTGACATGGCGGATATCTCTTTAACACTGTGGACCTCTGTACAACTGCAGATATCAATGCAGGCCGATGAATCTCCATCTCACCGTGTAGATCTCTGCGTAGCACTGCGGCTCTCTGCGTAACTCTGTTGGGTCTCGGTGTAACTGCTCCGCTGCCCTGTGACTGCCACCACTGCTCACGCTCTCGGGCGGTGGTCGCCGCCGCCGTCGTCGTCATTGCGACGGGGCTGCCCGGCCGAGACGAACCCCGGCGTCGTCTTCGCTCCGCGCTGCTTGGAGGATCCGTCGCCGCGAGCGAGACGGAGGACGGCAACGACTCGCGCTTTGACCGTCGTGGGCTCGCACTGCGACGCGTGTTCATGTCACGGGAACGGGCGGTGGGGGGCGAGGGGGTGGGGGGCCCTGAATGGAAAAACCGCT
This sequence comes from Lampetra fluviatilis, assembly GCF_964198595.1. NCBI lineage: Eukaryota > Metazoa > Chordata > Hyperoartia > Petromyzontiformes > Petromyzontidae > Lampetra > Lampetra fluviatilis. The sequence continues at coordinate 11,591,748 of NC_136296.1, forward strand.
CCGCTTCGGAACTGCGGTAACGGCATTCCGAGCGGAGAGAGCGATCGGTCGAAGCGTGCTCGCAACGCCCCGGCAGTCCCGCCCCGAGGTCCTTTACGACACCAACTTTGCGTTTCCTAAAGCACATAAACGTGTTTTCGTTTGCGCTGTTGACAAGAGTTCAAGAGTGCCTTGCTGCCGTTGTGTGTACCGTAGATTCTTACCGCGTGTACCGTGCGTACTGACCACGTGTACCGTGCGTACTGACCACGTGTACCGTGCGTTCTCACCACGTGTACCGTGCGTTCTCACCACGTGTACCGTAGATTCTCACCGCGTGTACCGTGTGTTCTCATCTCGTGTACCGTGCGTACTCACCACGTGTACCGTAGATTCTTACCACGTGTACCGTACATTTTCAGCGAGCGCCCCTTATTATTTTTTGAGGGGGAGGCGGGGGGGGGGCGTGGGGGGGGGGACTTTGTCCGGCCCAAGCAGCCGGACAGGAAGGGGTTAACGGGGGCCACGGGGAAGGCTCGTTAGACATCTGGCACCAATTTAGGGCGGAAATCAAGTTAGCAGTTGCCTGGGCGACTCTGCCCCGTGTGAGGAGCCAGTCCTGACCACTCCGTGGCCCCCTTTTTCCCAGTCGCCCCCCCCCCCAATTCCTCCTTGCCCTTCCTTCCGATCTTCAATCTTCTATCCGAAAAAAAGGGAAAAATAATGAAACAAAGGTCACTAAAATCCCATTGCCCCCCCAGTGGTGGCGGCACGTTTCCACGGACGGTGGGAACCGGGTAGCTCGGCGGTCCAGGAAGGGCCCCGGGAAAGGCCACTTGGGGCCCCTGCGTTCTCAGGCTCCGCGAGATGCGAGGCCTCCCGTGGGGGCCGCCGTGAAGGCCCCCGTGAAGGAATGCCTCGTGAACTCGTTGGTGCTTCCCACCCCTCTCACGCTGTGGTGGGTCTCGTGGCGCTTCTCCGGTCACGCGGTCATCGTTCGTCGCGTTGGGTTTTCGCGGTTGCGTAGCCAGCCGTGCTAATATCGGAGGTCCGGCAGAGGTTGGAACTTGGCGGCCGCCCCGGTTTTTGCTGCGAGCGTGCTGACCCCAGCGATGCAACGCGCGTCCTCTGCTTCACGACGCACGTTGGGGGCCCCATGATGTCTGTCTGCGAGAGTCACGGCCCAAACTTGCCAAACATGAAACATTTCCGCGCACATTACTCACCGTGATCGCACACCAGCAGACATCACCGCCCACTGTGACAACTTGGCAGGGAGGCCTTTCCCGGGCAAAACAAGCGGCGGAGGAATTATGATTTGCCTCTTCTGCCCACTCATTTGCCTTGACCTCTGTGGACATTGGGGGACTCATATATGTATGTAGTAGTAGGCTTTCGCGACCAATATTATCTAGAATAGAGATTTATTTTGGGGGGTTAGATCGCGTAAATATATAAATGTGCCGTTAAACCCGCCACCACCCGGCACAGCCAATTATTAAGGTTTGTCACGTAAACGGAACGTGCCATCTCGTTACTAGTTGAGCTCACCGGCGTGTTGGAGAGTAAAAAACCCACAGCATGTACAATTCGAGTACCGTAACGTTTCGCCAGTAATTACAACGAGCATCGTATATTTTTTTTTTTTTGTAATTCCCCTGGCCCAATCCTGAAACTCCCGCAGGAGCTGCGCCGCCGACCTCCCGAGTCCGACAAAGGCCCACGGGGAAGTGGATGCCGATTTCGGCGCAAGTGGGGGGGGGGGGGTGGGGTGGGGGGGCTCTGTCAGTGGCCGAGCAGGCCCCCCTCGGAGCGTGTTCCCCCTGATCTCCCCACGGCCTCGGCTGGGCGATGCCTGCGATTGTTTTTTTTATTTCTCCGTCGTGCGCACAGTGAGGTTTTTTTGCGTCTCTCTCTCTCTCTCTGTTGTTGTCGTCGTCCTAGTTGTTGTTGTTGTTGAGGAAGAATGAATGAATAAATAACCCGGAAAGAGGAAAGCGCGCGCCACGAGCGCTCGATTGTCGATCGCTCGCGGCTCGATGGGAGCCCCGCGGCCCGCACCCGGAGTCGTGTTTGTTGTGAAACATTTTGTTCATTTGGTGACGCAGGAACGCGAACGAGGCTGAGCGCCAGGCCAAGTGCTTGGTGCCACCGCTCCAGCCAATCGCGCGCGAGGCTCTCGCAACCCCCAGTTGTTGTTGGGTTTTTTTCAGTCACCGGGTGGATCGATTTGCTCCAACCTCTCCCGCGATTCAATTCCTTCACGAACCCAGTCACCCACCCAGTCACCCACCCAGCCACCCACCCAGCAAGTCAGCCACCCACCCAGTCACCCACCCAGTCACCCACCCAGTCACCCACCCACCCAGCCACCCACCCAGCAAGTCAGCCACCCACCCAGCCACCCACCCAGTCACCTACCTAGCCACTCAGCCAGCCACCCAGCTAGTCACCCAGCCAGCCACCCACCCACCGAGCCACCCAGCCACCCACCCAGCCACCCACCCAGTCACCTACCTAGCCACTCAGCCAGTCACCCACCAAGCCACCTAGTCACCCAGCAAACTACCCAGCGACCCAGCGACCCGGGCACCAAGCCACCCACCCCCCAGCCACCCATCCACACACCCAGCCATGTGGTGAAGACAGCAGGGATAGATGCGGGTGCATCGTACAGTACAACAATTAGATTGTCCTGCACTGACCACCGTTTTTCTATGTCCCTGGCTCTCTGTCCGTCTCCCCCTGTCCCCGCGTGTGTGTGTCCCGGCACGTCGCAGGTGCTGCCGGCGGAAGATGACGTCTTTCTAGAACCCCAGCAGGAGGGCTCCGGCAACTTCTCGGACGACGAAAACTCCTTCGACGACGACGACACAGAGGGCTCCGCGTCTGGTGAGCAGCGCAACGGTAGGAACAAACGGGGGGGGGGGGGGGGGTAGAGATAGGGTGGAGTTGGGGTGGGAGGTAGACGAAGGGGTAGGGACGGGGGTAGAGACGGGGGTAGAGACGGGGGTAGAGACGGGGGTAGGGGTAGGGATAGGGGTAGAGTCGGGGGTAGAGACGGGGGTAGAGACGGGGGTAGAGACGGGGGTAGAGACGGGGGTAGAGACGGGGGTAGAGACGGGGGTAGAGACGGGGGTAGAGACGGGGGTAGAGACGGGGGTAGAGACGGGGGTAGAGACGGGGGTAGAGACGGGGGTAGAGATATGGGTAGAGACGATTTCTGTACCGGTCCTGCACCTCCCCTAGGTCGACTCAGCCTCAAAGGAGTATCTGGTGTAGTGTGTAAACATCACCTCTAGAGAGACAAGGTTAGAGGGGCGTGGTGCTGGCCACCCACCTCCTAGTGTGCCGTGCCACCCTTCATAGCTGCTACTCACTAACAGCACTTTCCCCACCAGCCTATCAAGGCTATTCGGAGGATCTTTGCCTTTGTGCGACGTGGACTATCGTGTGAGACCGTGTGTCGTGTAACGTGTGCCGCATGTCACCCACAGGCTCCATTTCCGTGGTGAGCAAACGTCCAGTGACAGAGGTACGCACAGCCACGCACGCACCGACACGCACGCACCGACACGCACGCACACAACGCGACTGTTTGTTGAAGTTAGCGTTCAAACGCGCCGCACGTTTGTTCCGGCATGTGTGTGCGTGTGTGCGTAAACAAACCCAGCTGCCTTGCTGCGTTTTTTGTCAGTGGTGTCGTGAGCTCATTGGTGGACTGTGCCTGTGTGTGAATCCGTCGGAGCGGTAGTGTAGCGGTTAGCGCGCGCTGCGCTACGAACCCAGCGACCCGAGTTCGATTCCCGCCAACACCGGTGACGATTATCTGAACCGCTGCCCCTAGGTCGACTCGGCCTCAAATGAGTACCTGGTGTGGCGTGTAGTAGTAAACATCGCCACTGGGGAGACAAAGGCGGCCGGGCACGGTGCTGGCCACCCTACCCCCCCTTGGCGTGCTGCGTCGGCCTTCGCGAAACCATCGCCTGCCCCGAAGATCCTCAGCGAAGGCTCACGGGGGACCTTTGTCTCGTGCGATGGTTGCGTAGGCCCCGTCGCGCGTGCGCCTGGACAACAACCTTGGGTACGGCCGCAACGCGGTGGAGATCGCGACGAGCGCCCCGCCGCCATCCTTGAGCAGCAACATCGAGAAGTCCAACAGCCAGGGCCAAGGCTTCTTCGACAAGACGGAGGTCTTGGCGGGTGAGTGGCCGACATCCCCCGCCCTGCTGTTCGCGTGCTGTGCGTGGGGAGAGAGGGAGAGAGAGGGAATGGAAAGAAATCTCGCTCAGCCGCGTGGAGTCTGCGACGCATTCCAACTTGGCGTCGAGGATTCGATACAAGACGTTCGGCCAGCCCGATTTGAAAATCCCAACGGCGAGCCCCGGAGACCAGGTCACGCGTGACCCTGACGCCCGTAACGCCGGGCCGGCGTGCTTCGTACAGGAATGTATGACGCGTCGAGAATGCGAATTAAGATGGTCGACAATTAGCGGTGGGAATAATAATAATAATCAGCGTGCTAAGATTTAACGTTGTGTTTCAAGCCGCACGATGAGACTCAGGACAATGTCGCGTGCCGTCACGTCACCTGCATAGGGAAGTTCGTACAGGCGTGTGTGCCTGTGTGCGTGCGTACATGTGTGTGCGTGCATAAGTGCGTATGTACTTTTTGCACTATTTTTCTTTTCAGTGCTGTTTTCACGTCCAGGTTTAGGGCAAAACCCTTCCACGCATTTGGCCGGATTTCATTCGTGGTGTCTTCCTCACGGCAATGCAGGTTTATGCTGCAAGTCAGCTTGTAGTTGGATCGTATTACAATCGTCTCTGCGTGACGTTTTTGCGGTGGTTTCACCTTCCTCATATATTGTGGAATTGCTCCGAAGGCTGCGTGCGTGTGGCACTCGCTCGCACAGATGCGCGCGTGCGTCTGCGTTGTCACGTGCGTGTGTTCGCGGGCGTGACCTGGCACGGTGTTGGCAACCCCCCCCCCTCCCATACGTGCGCCGTGCTTGCACCTTCATAGGAGTTCGCTGACAGCTCTTGCCTCAACAGTCTGTTAAGGCTACGCGGGGGACCTTTGTCTTCGTGTGTCGCTTGTGCATCTGCCTGCACGCGCGTGCGCGCCCACGTCGCGCGCCTGCGCCGTGCCGTGTTTGCGTGCGCCAATGCGGACGTCCGTTTACGCGTCTCACCCCCTCCCTTCCCCCCCCCCCCGCCCCCCACAGCGGTGATTGCCGGCGGCGCGGTCGGCATCCTGCTGGCGGTGCTGCTCGTGGTGCTGCTCGTCCACCGCCTCAAGAAGAAAGACGCCGGCAGCTACGCGCTGGAGCAGAACAAGTCCTACCAGGCCGGATATCAGAAGGCGCCGCCGCAAGAGATCTACGCCTAGGCTCGAGCCTCCCGCACTCCGCGCTCACGCAGCACTCACTCGCACCGAACTCGCCAAACTTTCACCTCACTCACACCTCACTCGCATCTCACTCACCAGACTTTCACGTCACTTTCACGTCACTCGCACCTCACTCGCACGTCACTCGCACTCGTATCCCACCTGAGGGGAATGGTCCCAGCAGCCTTGGTCTCTAGGCCCAGGCCCTGAGTTCTGAGTATTGCTGTAGGGGCACAGAACTCGCTCATTGTCCGGTCACGTAAAATTCACCTCGTCTATTCACTGCTGGATGAAGGTATCCTCAAACGGTTGTCACGGTCACACGATGCACCATCGCCGATTCCATCGCCCCCATCTCTGCGTGGATGCCCTCTCTGGCCCGTTCCCTCCTTTACCTGCAATCCCTTCTTCCTAGCCCCTGCCGCCGGCCGTCATCCCTTCTCGAGACGCTGCGGCGTCCTTCTCGAGACGTGTCCGGCCACGAGGTTAATAGCCTGCGGCAGGGGGATGCGCAATTCGCCGCAACATTATTTTACGTCGCGTCAAATTTGGCTTCAATCGCTGCTCAGTGTTTCCAGTCGGACGGCGTGCCGCCTTAATCTGTAACGAAGCCGGATTCGTCGCCGTGTCTTTACCTACACGCCGCGGATTTGCAATTCCAAGAGGGCCCCCCCCCTACCCTGTTTCACGCAAGAGGCCGCTGGTCCCTCAGAAAGCCGTTGGCTACTCGGCCTCGGCCTCTAAGCATCAGCGACCAGACCTTGGCCTTCGCAACCGGACCTCGGCCTAAGGAACCTTACCCTGGCCGCGGTTTAGCCAGCGACCCGGGCTTTTGACGAGAGAATCGAATGACGCGAGTTTGGTCAGCCGTTACAATCGGCCGTTTTGCAATTCCCGTGCACTCTTCTGAAAAGCGTCAGCTCTGGTCGGGGAGGGATCGTACGTCGGCGTGGACGCAGGGAGGAATGGAGGGGGGGGGGAAGCTTGTGCCTTCTTTCGTTCTACGCTTGTAAATGCCATCCGCGTCGTATAACTGCTTGGTGTTCGTTCAAAGTCATTAGATGTTCGGTTTGTCCGTGTTCCTCTCTTTCCTGCCTCTCCCCAAGTCGTCATTGGCAACCTTGGCCTCCCTCGTTCGGGGGTCCTGATAAACCAGTCGGCGTCGCTGTCTTCACACCTCCCTAATCCACCTCTCCCGAACTATAAAGTCACCAAATGTCTGGGAGGCTCAACCAGGACGCACGGTGGGCTGAGAGCCAGGCCCCTCCCTCTGCCAGCAGCCCCGCCCCCCCCTCCTCAGGTAGCCCCGCCCCTTAGCCTGCTGCATTGTGGGTCGCGCGTGAGGCCAGTGTTAAAACCGGCGACTGAATCCCAACTTTCCCCAACGTTGTAGGGGGGACACCAGTAGCACCGGGACTGCCCCGGGCAAACCTGGACATTTGGTAGCTTTACTCGGCACGCCGCCCTAACTCACCTCGCCACCCTAACTTCCCTAACTAGCCACACCACCCTACCTCACCTCACCTCACTCACCTCACCTCCCTAACTCACCACGCCCTCCCCACTGCCTCACCTCAGCCGCTGGTGTTCGGAGTTGCGACGCCGCTCGCACACAAACCGGCCGCCATGGGAGAGCAAAACACTGCTCGCATCACCACGGCGTTGTCACCGCAATGTCGTTATCGCGTCATCGTTGTAGGCACGACGTCGTCACTGCGATGTCACGGTGACGTCACAGCGACGTTACCGCGTCGTCACGGCGACGTCACCGACGTCACGAGTGGCAGTCGTGCAGCTATGCAAGGAAAAGGGGGAGAGATATACAGAGTGTGTGTGCGCGTGTGTTGTTGTGTGTGTGTGTGGTTTTAACTCTTGAGGTACACGATCGTGGTTAACACGGACAAACAAAGGTACGCTTTCGCCGGACGACTCGAGGTACGAGCGGAAGGCCGGGCCCCGTGACGCGTCGTCGCGGTCGTGTCTCCTCCGTCTGCCGCTCTCCGCTCGCCCCTCCTCACCGCGCCGTGTCGCCGGTCCGTTCTGCTGGCCGTGACAACGGCGTGCCGGTCGGTAATCTCCCGGTGTTTGTACGCGGGGTCTGGGCGGTGGGCGGTGGGGTGGGGGGGGGGAAAAGATTTCCGCGGAATAATTTCGCCGGCCCGGCTTGGCACTGCGCGCGTACGCACACCGTTCAAACGTCTTGCCGTCGAGGAGTTCCGGAAAGATCCCGTGCGCGTTCTTCCTTTTGGAAGCCTGCCGACCCGGCGGATGTTTTTTGGAAATCCGGGTGTTGGGGGTCGTCTCGAAGTCTCGTTTTTACTGCCCTCTTTCCATCGCCTCTCCCGACGTTCTTTGCACCGCCCCTGGCAAACTTCCAAGCGGTACGGTTAAGGGGAGTGGACTCTCTTAATCATAGTTAACTCTAGTTGCAATAAGAATATTTTAAGCCGGCAACTATTAAAGAAAGTGGTTAAACGTACGTTTTATTTTTTAATTCATTTACTTAAGCAACAAGATTGATTGTAATTGTATTATTATTGTTTATTATTATTAATCTCGAGGCAAATGTCTCATCTCAACTTCATGGTGTAAAATTCCTGATGATAATAATCTGTAACATTCTGACGATAGCTCTAAGTGTCAGCTCTACATAGGATGATTGTAAAACATTATTTTTGGTGTTTATTTTGTCGATCCCGTTGCATTACATTTTATCGCTCTCTCTCTCTCTCTCGCGCGTGTCGTCTGGTGCACCACGTACTGTAGTCCCACGCGGTTCCCTCTTCTGATTCTTTTCCACCGGAAAATTGCGAGCCGTGCCACGGCCTAGCTCAGGAGGCCCCCCCTGGGGTTGTTTTTCCACTGCGGGAACCCGAGCTGATGCCGCTAACGTGTCACACGCTACACTTGTCAAATAATTAACCCCGCCCCCTGGCCCTGCTTGGCCCCTCACCGAGCAAAAATTCAGAGTTTTTAAGTTGAGGGGACAGGGGGGTGGTCCCACCTTCGGCAATGCTTAACCACAGATTTCCCTCGCCGTAGTTTTAGGTTGAGTATACATTTGTCACAGGGTGATCCCATTTGCCCAGCTATTTTAACAAGGGAGCAACAGAAACAATATTCTCTTTTTAAATATTTTTTATTACAAAAACACGCGAGCCCAACCACACCGCGCCGAAAGGCATGGGGGACACACAAACAAAAAAACAAATCTTCTTGTGAGGCCAGTGTGTCAAGGCTTGGGTTCTGGCTCGGCTCAGAAAAAAAATCTGCCGTAACCGTGGAGGTGCATCTGCGTGTGTAGGTGTGCCGGTGGGAAAATAAAAAAAACGGTTGTGAGTGTGACCGCACCCCCCCCCCTGCCCCCCGCAGTACGTGCCCCCCCCCCTCCCACCTCCACTTTGCGGTTGGGACGCAATCATCGCGTCAAGCATGAAGTAACCTTTGACCTTACGTTCTCCCTTTGTTCTTCCTCTTAAGTACGAGGCGGGGAGTAGGAAGTGGTCGCGAGCACATTGATACTCGGCAACGTGGTTCTGGGCGGCACGACCGTTCCAGCCCTTCCTTGAATGTGGGTGGCAGATTTTTTTAAAAATTAATAAATAAACAATTGGCTGTCACAAGACCTCGCACACGAACCGGGCTCTAGCTCATGTTTTAATTTGCCGAAATGCCAGCGGCGGCGGGTTCTGCGTTTTTAATCATTCACGCGGCTCTCGAACCCGTTGAGGAGTCCGTGGCCTTGGCGGTCGCGTGCGCAGGCGGTGCAACTGCACAGGATGGGTTGGTGGTGGTTGTGAGGGCCCAACAGATGCCAGGCTACAAAGAGGAGGCAATTGGAAAGAGGGTGGTGGGGGGGGCTCATTTCATTCCTTGTACCAGGGCCCATGCCAACCTCTCTCGCCTTGTCACGGGTTGGACCGCCACCCCAAGGGACTTGTTGCTCCGGGCGCTTTGCCTGCGACGCGCGGGGAAATATTCGCGTGTGGGACGACTCTGGCAGCTGTGTGACAAAGCGTGGTTGGCCAAGAGTTGAACATCGGTACAAGCCTCGTCGCGTTCAACATTTAACAATGGAAATTGTCGACATTAACGCCTTTCATCGTTAAGATGTTGATTAATATCGTTCTTCCCAGTAAATGCATTTTCCTTTTTTTGGTACTATGTATACTTTTGTGGTCTTCCCGACTCCTTTTTTTCCGTGTGAATGTGAAGTGAGTAGCGACTACTAATCGATATGTACGTCGTGAACGCAGCTACCGGCTTCAGAGGATAACGAGTCCCCGTGGACAGCGCTCGCATGAGTTCGCATTGAAGTCCATAGACTCGCACACAGAGATCCATCGACTCGCACAGAGACTCGTATACTTACACACAGAGACCTAAAGACTCGCACAGAGAGATCCACAAACTAACGCAGAGACCCATAGACTCAGAGACCCAAAGACTCACACAGCCCATGTCAGGCAGCCCATGAAATGAATTTAGAACTTTTATTTTACGATTACAGGTGTAAACTTTGAACATTCATCTATAACGTTTTGTCTCGATTCATTCCGGGTTCTCTTGGTGGAGTTTTGTAAACGATAGATTTGAGGTGACCCCCACTGGAAGAAGAAGACACATCGATATGAATATTGATAATGGTAAAATATTATCTAAAAGAATAAACACTGTTAATGCCAACGTTAAAATAAATTAAATGACCGTATGTCTACTCATTTGTGGCCACCCTATTGAGCAGTGTTCTTCATTGCAAGGCCCGCGGGCCTCTGGTGACCTTTATTGTGGCTTTCCGACGATGCACAAATGGTGACCCCCCCTCCCCCTTATCATCATTGTGCTGCTGTCAAACCCTCAATGGTTTCAAGTGCGTGGCGGCCCTCACACTGACGATGTCCTATCGGCGAAAGCGGCCCACCCTCTGAAGATTGGCGAAGACCACCGGGCTAGATGGTGGCATCTGGCGTGGAGAGAGACCTCTAGAAGTGGATCCCATTATTGCCCGGCGTCACTTTCTGCCCACCACGACAAGAGGTCCAGGTGGACATGTCCTCGTCGCAAGACACCGTGGCTCCGAAAGCAAAAGTTGGAAGACAACTCGGAGAAACAAAAAATACGGTAAAAAAAACATTTAAAACCGAAGTTCAACTGACATCACATTTTTGAGAGCCGGTTTTTAACCCATCCGATAATCAGGCCTCACATTTTGTAGGCCCTCCTCCGTCAGACCTTCTAGTCCATAGTTGAGCATTTTTTGGTTTTGAATTACGATGACGCCGTGCTTGACTTTGTCACAGCTTGATCTAGGAAAGATTAATTTTGTTTGGAAAAAAAATTAGTGGAGCGAGTGATTTACGTTTGATGAATCCACCTCTAGTCGAATACATTTGTTAATTTTACAAAGGTGAATAAATAAATGTTTGATGACTTCATGTTTTGTTGTTGCAAGCATATGTAATTAATACTTCAGCCTTCCTTGCTATTAGCCTTAGCCCCCTCGTAACATGAATGTGGCCCTGTCCACCGTGATCGTGAAGAACCCTCCCCTGTGTCATCTCGTGGAACCTGGGGAGACAAAGGCGGCCGAGCGTGATTGTGACCACACCACCCCCTCGTGTACTATCCCGTAACTTCATGGGTGCTAGTCGCTAACAGCACTCGCCCCGACAGTCTCTGTAGGCGATACGGGGGATCGTGGTGTTGTGTGTTTTTGTGTAAGCCTGGCTGGTGGTGTCCCTTTTGATTGCCAATATCAATACACAGCACCCACCCACCCGCGTCACGGTCTGTGTTTGTGTGTCTGTGTCGAGTTTGGCACGGTCAACATCAGTAGCGAACCTCTGAACCGGTCCTGGGCCTCCCCTAGATCAACTCGGCCTAAGACGAGCACCTGGCGTGGTGTGTAAACATCGCCACGAGGGAGACAAAGGCGGCCGGGCGTGGTTGCTGGCCAACCCACTCCGTCGTGCCGGCCTTCATCGGTGCTGCTACTCGCTAACAGCACTTGCCTCTACAGTCTGTTACAGGCTATACGGGGGGTCTTTGTCTTTTGTGTGTGTGTATATGTGTGTGTGTGTGTTGGAAACTCTGTGGCTTTAGATGTGGTATGTGACACTCTGGTATTTGGACCTTTTAATATAAATAAATATATAATGCGCCTCTCCCGTGCGCGTTCCAGCTCTCGCCTCCCTTCACGCGGCCCCTCCGAGATGTGAAGAGGCGATTACGCAGACGGGGTATTCTTCTTCGTTGGTTGTAGATTGCTTATCTTATCCGAGTCGGATCCAGGACCAGCATAAACCAGTCGCCCGGGCGCAGTCTGTTGAGTGTACTTTGCCTGACGAACAGCAGAACAACGAACACGCTCAATTGGCCCCGAAACGTTGACAGGATAAAATATCATCCGCTTGGGGCCACGGCGTTGTTGACGAGAATGCGTTTTTGCGTGTTTGTTATTTGTCTCCGAAGCGCCACTGCCGACGCAGTGTCGCAAACAGAATTAGAAACGCGCACGGGGAGTTGTTGTTGTTGTTGTTGTGGTTGTTGTTGTTGAAGCAAGTCAGTGGCCTGACCGCCTCCTGGGCCACGAGAGACCCAGCGAACTGTGGAATTTGCAGTCCCCCTGCGCCGCGCTCTGAGCGCGACTTTCTCATCACCGAGCCCGGCGGTCGCAAGAGGCCCAGCGACTTGGGACAGTGTCCGCAGGAAATAATTGTCGCTGTCGTGACCAATATCATCCATACTACAGGTTTTGTTTGGGCGGGTTAGATCGCGTAAATATATCAATGTGTCGTTAAACCCGCCACCACCCGACGCAGCCAATTGGTAAGGTTTTGACACGGAAGCAGAACGCACCGATTCGTTACTAGTACGGCACGCCGGTTGTGTGTTGTTAAGGCTAAACGGTGGCTCTTTGTCTTTGTTTGGGGGGGGGGGTCTGTCCTCTAACCGTGTGGACCACGTGGCACTCCTCGATGGGATAATACTAATAATAATAATTTAAACTCAATAGGCGCATTTTTACGATGTCTCAAGGCGCCGTGCGTGAAAAAGATAAAATATAATCATTTCGAATAATAGCCAGAGAGGAATGTAGCCGATTGGAAGAAAGCTGTTAACAAAGAATGGATGGGTTTATTTTAAAAGTTAGAACTTAAAGTTAGAATTTCGATTCAAAGCTTTCGTGACTGCAGGGATTCATCTTCTTGGTTCTTTCGGTAAAGTCACGTAGAAGGGAAATAATAAAATAATAATAAAATAATACAAATAAAACATGTTTTATTTTTATTATTTCCCTTCTACGTCACTTTACCGAAAGAACCAAGAAGATTAAAGTTAGAACTTAAAAAAAAAAATCGACATTGTCCGAGAGGCTGATCCCCCACGCGAGCGAGTTCTCCAACCTGGGGTGGCGGGGTTCCAATCGGGAGTTCCACACCTGGGGCACCACCACCACCACAGTGAACTCCGATGGATCACCCCGAGATCTCATAAAGTGAACGCATTATTTGGATGCTTCTGCTGCGTTGGCAGTAGTTGTGCAACAATCACAGATAACAGACAAAACCCGCAACACTTTCGTCAATAACACCGCGTGACCTTCAAAGCGATATAATATAGACATCATAGGCGGCGTGTGCAATGGCCCTTCTTCATTTGACAAGCATCTCATGAGTAGTTCTGCGATGTCCACTTCCGCGGACAGTTCTCGCTCCATCGCTGCGCGAGATTTCGCGCGACACCGATATCACAATCGGGTTTAAACCTGTAAGTTACAGGACATTATTATTTTGGCTTTAACGCAGGAAACGCCGGGCGTTGTTCGGTGTTGTTTCGCACGCTACCTCGGCTCACCTGGATGGCTGTGAGCTCACGCGGCAGAGCGGTTCCCTAGGAGTAACGGCGAATCTGCGGCGCCCGCCCCGGGCCCCGAGCTTTGGGGGTGGGGTGGGGGGGCACTCTGCGACGTCACAGTTGTATATGTGATATTCCCGGTTTAGTTTGAAGGTGTTGGGGGGGGGCACACAGAGTGGGTTGCCCCGGGCCCCGCAGCCCCCCCTCCCCACCCGCTATGAACGTCCCTGCTCACTGAAACGTGTCGTAGTAGCACGCCTGTCTGGATAAACTCACGTGTGGCAGTGCGCGTGTCTCTAGCGCGGCGTGTTTTGTGTTGCTGCGTTTACAACGACGAAAAATCCCAACAAAATCGTCTGCAGGGCTCAAATGTCACACGTCTCACGCGGGTGAACCGATATTTCCCGGCTGCAACAGGTGGCTTGGGTTTAGATGAGGGCTATTTATATTGTCCCATTCTACGTTCCATATTGCATCATCATTATTATTAGGGATTTCTACCAAGCGCAGTGCTGCTGCTGCTGCTGGTGGGGCAAGAATGGTGAGCAGGCGCACTGGCCTTGCAGTCCAGAGGTCGCCGGTTAGATTCGACCAAGGCCGCAGCCATGGAGTCAACATTGGGGGGGGGGGGGGGACCCAAATCTTCCAGGGAGTCTGGGCCCCCCCCCCCCCAGAAAAAAAAATCTAAATTTGATAACGAATTTCCTGCCTAAAAGATTAAAAAATTCAGTAACGCATGGGATTGACTTTTTATTTCCTTTTAACAATAATGTCTAATAGTGTATTGTATTACATTGCTATGTTTCTTTTTTTGACCTTTTCTTATTTCATTGTATGTAATGCCAGAGATTAGGGATTTCTAAAGTACAACCATAACCACAATCATATAAACAGAAATCTATTTTATAGCAATATATTGGAGGGGACATTTTGAGCATATACGAATATTATAATTACGGCCTTGGATTCGACTATCTCCCGGCACCGCAGTTGAAACAATGGGGAACAGTTTCTTAAATCCACTGCCCGCCTCCGTCCCACTGAGCGGTCTGAATTGCTTCACTAACGCCAGTCGACCGGCAGGGTCGCGTGCGGTGAAGTTAAAGTTCATCTTCTTGGTTCTTTCGGTAAAGTCACGTAGAAGGGAAGTAATAAAATAATTAAAATAAAACATAATAAAATAATTCTCACGACGTTTCGGCCACAACGCAAGCAGCGTGGAACGAACCCAGTGGCGACGTTTCCACATCGCACCAGATACTCATTTGCGGCTGAGTCGACCTAGGGGAGGCCCAGGACCGGTTCAGATAATCGTCACCGGTGTTGGCCGTGAGCGGTAACCAAACTCAGATCAACGGGTTCGTAGAGCAGCGCGCTAACCGCTACACTGCCGCTCCCCTCTCCACAAAGACTTGCACACACACACACCACCATCTACAGATGGTCAGCAAAATGTACACGTGGCTTCATCACCATCCACATGCAGTGGGAGTGAGTGCACGTGTGGGTGTTCACTCTGGTCTCCCCACACGTATATATGCGTGTCTGTGTGCCGTTCCGGCCTTCATAGGTGCTCGCAAACAGCACTTACCCCACCAGCCTGTTAAGGCTATATGGGGGATCTTTGTTTTTGTACAGCAGGAGATGGGGCACAGACAGACCAAAGCGAATGACCGAGCAACTGAATGCCCGTAGGCCAACATTAAGAAAACCAATGTCCATAGAAGATAATGTGGAAAACAGAATGGCCGTCGGCTAACGTTGAGAAGCAAATGCCAATAGGGTTACATGGGCAAAACGGAATGTGTTTTGGCATCGCCGGAACCAATACAACTGAAGGGAATACAACGTGAACGGGGAGACCTGGCAGAAGGCCGGGGTGAGCGGTAGGGGACAGGGCGAGTCGGGGAAGAGTGCTCGTAACTTTTGAATCGTCACACTGTTGGTTCGGGGTAGAGTCTCTCTGCACGTATAGCTGGTACACACATCTGGTCGATTAGGGGTTGCGCTAAATCTCATCGCTGGTTTGATACAGTTAGTCATGGCTAAGGGTAGAGAGTTAGTAGTGGCTCACTATGATTAGTGCTAGCAAGAAGTATGAATGTTCTGGTTAGGGGTAGAGCTAATACTCGTCGCTGGTTGGCTAGTTTGCTGTGGCTAGCTAACGGCGTGTTGGTTATTTGTTTGGAGCTGGAGTGCAGTGCGCGTTGCGCTACGAACCCGGCCATCGAAGTTCGATTCATGGCCACAACTAACATCAATGGCACGTGATACCTGAAATGGTCTGAGGAACTCACACCCTCCCCGCTTTCACCACCTCGCTATGACCAACGTGGTGAAGTATGAACAAACAATCCCCCCCACCCCGCCACCGCCGAACACGTGGTTTGCTATGCAGGGGAACACGTGGTTTGCTATGCAGGGGAACACGTGGTTTGCTATGCAGTGAAACACGTGGTTTGCTACACAGTGAAACACGTGGGTTGCTATGCAGTGAAACACGTGGTTTGCTACGCAGTGAAACACGTGGTTTGCTACACAATGAAACACGTGGTTTGCTATGCAGTGAAACACGTGGTTTGCTACGCAGTGAAACACGTGGTTTGCTACACAGTGAAACACGTGGTTTGCTATGCAGTGAAACACGTGGTTTGCTACACAGTGAAACACGTGGTTTTCTATGCAGTGAAACACGTGGTTTGCTACGCAGGGGAACACGTGGTTTGCTACGCAGGGGAACACGTGGTTTGCAACGCAGGGGAACACGTGGTTTGCTACGCAGGGGAACACGTGGTTTGCTATCCAGTGAAACACGTGGTTTGCTACGCAGGGGAACACGTGGTTTGCTACGCAGGGGAACACGTGGTTTGCTATGTAGTGAAACACGTGGTTTGCTACGCAGGGGAACACATGGTTTGCTACACAGGGGAACACGTGGTTTGCTACGCAGTGAAACACGTGGGTTGCTACGCAGGGGAACACGTGGTTTGCGGGCAGCTGTAGTGGGACACGCTGCAGATGGGACCTGTGGCAGTCATTGGCTTGCGATGATAGAGGTCGCGCTCTGTACGCGACGCGATAAGAACCCGGGTGCCGTGCGGTGTGCGCGGCGAGGGCGGCCTGGGGGGGGGGGTCACGTGCAAACCATTCCCGGTCACACTCGCGCCGCACAGCAGGAAGAAGCTGGGGGGTTCGACTTCCGACTCGGCGACTTTCTGCGTGGTGGATTGTTCCGTAGTTTACGGAATTGAATGTCGGTGTGTAGTTGATATGTTTGTATGGATGTGCTCCCCGTGTTCTGCAGGATGTGAGAGTTCGTCGAGCTGGTATATGGCGAGTGGAAGTGTAGCGGTCAGCGCGCTGCGCTACGAACCCGGCAACCCGAGTTCGATTCCCGCTCATGGCCAACACCGGTGACATATATATGAACCGGTCCTGGGCCTCCCCTAGGTCGACTCAGCCTCAAATGAGTACTGTACCTGGTGCAAGGTGCTGCTCGCTAACAGCACTTGCCCCAACAGTCAGTTACAGGCTACACGGGGGATCTTTGTCTTGGGTGTTTGCATGTTCTCGCCCAGTTCTGAATTGGTTCCCTCCGGTTTCTCAGATGTCATCCCTACCACAAGCAAACAACCCACAATGCTGGTAAGTTACCGACAATTTACCGCAGCAACAGCAACAGCATTGCCCCCTTGACCGCGAACACGTGGCAGAGACCCTCCTGAAAGTAGTCTCGAGACTCGGTGAGGCTCTGCTTGGGTAAACAAGCGAAATAAACACATTCCTGCGGTGGGAGCTGGCAGGAACGTTGGGTTGCTCGGTCAATGGCCAGGGTCAACGGCGGCGTGGTGTATTCCGCAAATATGGCCGACTGTGAGGGTGGGCACAAGCCGGCGTGAGTAGGTTAAACGTTGATTTTTATAAGGGCACCACGGGTGACCAGCCCCTCCCCACCCCTCCCACCCCCCACCCAGCCCCTCCCCACCCCTCCCACCCCCCACCCAGCCCCACCCTCCCTACCCAGCCCCTCCCCACCCTCCCCTCCCCACCCTCCCTTCTCCACCCAGCCCCACCCCTCCCATTTTTGGATGCACGACGGACGGACGGACACAATAATCCCCTATGGGCTGGTGTAACCAGGAGGTTCCTACCAGTATAATTCTTGTTCCAGCTCTTCACCACCACCACCACCACGGTGATGATGTTTAGGCTGCTGCTGCTGTACTTAGACGACGGTGATGTTGCTCATGACGACAACGACGACAACGATGATGATGGTGGTGGTGGTGGTTATTCCAGTCACAACAATGGTGTTGTTGCTGCTGTGCTGCCGGGAATGATGACGACGACGTTTCTCACGACGTCGCCTTCATCGATGACTCAGCAGCAGCTGCTGCTGCTGAGTCTCCTGATTAATATTTCGTGGAGTTGTGGCTATTACTACCGACGATGCATCAGCAGCAGCTGATGCTAGTGAGGGTTACATCCGTTCCTGTGGGTTATGATGGTGATGCAGCTGCCGACGATGTAGCTGATGCTGCGAACGATGGGAATATTTATTTATTACTGGAGGAATCCGATGAGCTGCAAAGCTCTTTTTCACAGGTGTACAATAGGGACACGGGGGGATCAGAACGTTCCGACAACAAATACGAATACAACGACTCGATGGAAGTGCAGAGTAGAGGAAAGGAAAATAAATCGCTGAAACAAAACATGCGAATAAAACGAAACAGTTTTTGTTTTGTATTTTACCAGGCAAACCCCACCGAGCCATTGGCCTCTGATTCAGAAGTCACCTGGCCACACAATTGACAACCGCTCAACGGTGGTGGCCTGCGTCGTCACGTGGATATTAGCAGCAGCCCCAGCAGCAGCTGCAGCAGTAGTAGCAGCCCCAGCAGCAACAACAGCAGCATCAGCAGCAACATCAGCAACCGCAGCAGCTGCCCCAGCAGCAGCAGCAATAGCAGCAACAGCAGCAGCAACAGCAGCAACATCAGCAACAGCAGCAGCTGCCCCAGCAGCAGCAGCAGCAGCAATAGCAGCAACAGCAGGAGCAACAGCAGCAGCAACAGCAACAACAGCAGCATCAGCAGCAGCATCAGCAGCAACAGCAGCAACAGCAGCAGCAGCTGCCCCAGAAGCAGTAGCAACAGCAACAACAGCAGCAGCAGCAGCAGCAACAGCAGCCCCAGCAGCAGCAGCAGCCCCAGCAGCAGCAGCAACAGCAGCAGCAGCAACAGCAGCAGCAACAGCAACAGCAGCAACAGCAGCAGCAGCAACAGCAGCAGCAGCAGCTGCCCCAACAGCAGCTGCCCCAGCAGCAGCAGCAGCAACAACAGCAACAACAGCAGCTGCCCCAGCAACAGCCCCAGCAGCAACAGCAGCAACAGCAGCAGCAGCAACAGCAGCAGCAACAGCAGCAACAGCAGCAGCAACAGCAGCAACAGCAGCAGCAGCAGCAACAGCAGCAGCAGCTGCCCCAACAGCAGCTGCCCCAGCAGCAGCAGCAACAACAGCAACTGCCCCAGCAGCAGCAGCAGCTGCCCCAGCAGCAGCAATAGCAGCAGCAGCAGTCGTGGGGTTACGTCGACGTCAGCCTGAAGGAGCGAGGCACGCCCGCGTCACTCGTTGTTGCGCAATCGTGAGTGACGAACGTCACGGATAACGCGAAACCATAGCCCCGCCCCCCTTCCCGTCACAAGACATCTGGACCACCATGTCCAGGCTGATCCAGTTGTAGATACCCCGCTGATTGCCGTGGTGTCAGGAGTGGTCTCAGCACATTTGACAGTGGGTCTTGCGAGCCTAAAGGTCGTCGGTTCGATGCAACCTCCCGATCACTTCCCTGAAGCAGCTTCTCTCCTCTTGATTCCTCCTCCTTGGCCCTCTGGTTTATTTATGTTTTTATTTTCTAACGAATAGCACATTGAGTTCTCAAATGGCGGCCTGGTAAATGTAATATATCAAAATTATAATTTATTATGCTTCTGTTATTCGGTTTCAAAACCAGAAGCAACTATGACATCACAGTTCCTGCATGGCATCATACAACTGCCATGCTTATTTGCAACATGCAAATGACATGATAATTGGTTCTTTACCCTTCTATCTGGCAACAAAACTGACACCTTTTTTACAAGGAGTAGCAACAGCAGAAGGGTAAAGAACCAATTATCATATTTTTACTGGCAAATGAGGTTCCCATAATGCAAATGACATGTTAACGTGCCTCGAGGTTGACAGACTGACTTCAATTGTACAACCTTTTTTGTCAATTCAATACTGGATGAAGGCCTCTCTCCCCTGCCACGTTTATCGCGGGGGTTGTTTGACCATACTTCACCCCGCCGGTCAGCACAGCTTTAGTGAAATGGTTCGCCCAGGGAGGCAGGGACTGCGTTCAAGACATCACACGCCGCTGACGTTCGCCACCGCCCGGAATCGAACTCCAGGCGTCCCCGGTTTGACTGCGGCAACGCGCTACCCGTTACACTGCCACTCCCCGCAGAAGCTCGAGCAAGACGGAGCGTACGAAGGAGCGAACGACAGAGAAGGGACGCACAAAGGAAACGAACAAAGTGTTGATAAAGCTGTGACCATGACTCACCACAACCCATTGAGTCGCGGCGGGGGGTGATTCATACCATGCGTCATATTCCAATCCATCCGCCACACGTGAGCTGTGGATGCCCCGAGTTGTGAGCCCAGTTAAATAACTCATTGTTCCGTTGTTGCCAAGTTTGACTTGTCAGATGGCCTGGGTCCCGATGGGGCGACTTCGTGTTGTCTAACCGCACACACGACGACTGCCGGGAAATCAAAAACAGACTTGCCTCTCTGCTCATTACGAGAGCTACAAATGTGGAATTTGTGACCACATGTTCCCATCCCACTCTCTGGCCAAATAATAATGTCAACTTTGTACCGCGGCGCGCCACCGCACTGCGTTCGCTCGCTCTCACACACAGCGAGAGAGAGAGACACAGCATGACTCGGAGGGGCGAGGAGGAGGAATCACAAACAAGCGGGAAAGGGCAGCTTGTGCAAGAACGGATCAAAACGTGTGGTGCTTGCTGTGCAATCCGTCAAATAATAATCAAAGGCACGAGCGCAATCGTGACTGAGCGACTGGCTGATCCGATGGCGTTGATGTGATGATGTTCGTGAAGGGCTCGAGAGCAGAGCATTTGTCACAGGCAAAGTGGATTTGTACGGACGTGTGTTGTACTTCTTTCGCACCGTATGTAGCCAACCGTGCTAATCGGAGGTGCGGGGGAAGGACCAGCAAACCAAACGCAGTGTATGTAAAGCCTGAAGTCTTTCGTTGTTTCACTTCTTGCCTTTAGTATTCGTAAATACGCCGTCCCCGTCGTCGGCGGACCAAGTAATTCGCTGTGACGCTAAATCTAAGAGTTTGCAAGCCCCATGTTTTGGGGGGGGGGGCGAGCAGGAGAATGAGCACGCACTTTCAAACACTAAAGGAGACGCAACGTGCACCCTCGAAATGATGCGCGTGGCGCTGCGTCGGCAGTGCCGCACAAACGACAACAGCGCTTCATACTTTCGTCAATAGCACCGTGGCCCTAAACGGTTTTCGTTTTTTTCTTTATAAAACAGACGACGTTTCAGGTCATGGCCCTTCTTCGTAGGCAGAGAGAGAGAGGTGAATGCTCTCTCGCCTTCGTTGACCGGTCTGCTATGTCTACTGGGCATCTGTGAAAAAGAGCTTTATTGCTCATCGGATTTTTCCAGTATAAATACATATTCTGATTCTGCTGAAGAAAGGGCTTCGACCGAAAGGTCACCGATATGCACTCTGTGGTCTTGACCTTCCAGGGCACGGGTTGAGTTTTAGTGCGCTTACTCTCACGCCGGGAACAATGCACCTGAGCAGATGTATCCACCCTCTCCTGTCGGGTTTTCAGTGAAGTTGAAAAACTCGTCTGGCACGGAAAGCAGTGAACAATTGCAGGTCACGTGTGGACGTGGACAGGACTGTCATCATTCACAGCACCTTTGTTACTCCACAATGCCGCGTGTGTGTGGGTCGTAGGGGAGTTGTTTTACCATACCTCATAATAATAATAATAATACTTTGCTCATTAATCAAGGAAATCCACACTGAGTCGTACAGGGCTCTTTTTAAATCCTTTATATTAAGTTCACTTGCTTGCTTGCTTGCGCGCTTACGACCGTGCAAATCTTTCGGTCGTTTTTTAACCCACTTCCCGTGATCCAATCGAGCTGACATTTTGCACACAGACTCGTTGTGCGTGACAATTTATTTTCGTGAAAATTTTTTTCCAAAATTTCCCACTTTTTTGAAGAATTTTTTTTTTCATATTTAATTTAAAATATCAATGTGATAAAAATGAAACTCTTACTCAAGAAAAACAGAAATGAATAATAAAATAGAACCGATGCCACGCATATAAAGGATTTATAGTGAAAAACTTTGTTTTTACGGGTTAATATTTTCAGCAGGGTCCTGCCGCTACATTGTGTTTTGACTTAACGAAGACGTTTTCAGCCAATGAATGACGCGTGTCTTGCTACGCAAGTGGGGAGGGAGCCGGAGCACCCGCAGAGAAAAGCCACGCGCGCGAGGAGGGCAACACTCCGTACCCCGAACAGATGGACACGGGATGGCGATTAGTCCACTCGCTGTACCGCCCTCTGCCGGCGAGCCAGGGTACGGCGCCGCGACGCTCACGGGAGTTTTGGGTGAAGACCTCCCCCGAGCCGTCGCCGTACTCCCACGGTCCTGCGAACCGACCTATCGAGAGCCGGCACGCGAGAGCTGATTTCATCGCTCCATCGCTGCGGTGGACGTACTCTCCTGGCTGCCGCTCCGTCATTGTTATTGCTACTCCTGCGGGGTTTCCCCCCCGCGCGCGATGCGCCAGTTGTAGTAGATGCGTTCCTAAAACAAGGCGAAACCGAACGAGGAGACAGCTGGCTGCCTCGTAGCGCACACCGTACCCACACAGAGTACGCACAATGCACACGGTACACATACATTACACACACGCGGTATACACAGTACACATAGGACACACACACAGTACACAAACAACTAATTTCTTTGGAACTACTTTTTGTGTTTAGTTTGTTGTCGTTCACCGCGCGCACCTCCGAAGATCGCCGTTGACCAACGTACGGTGCGAAAGAAGTTTGACGCACTTGACGTCCCACGTCCGACCGCATGGCCACGCGCGAGCGAATTCGATCTGCGTGTGGAGGAGTTTGTCGCCGCATACGTGCGGACCCGCACAGGATTGCGATTTGCGCTTCTCGGAAACTTCGAGAGCCACTCGCTGGGCCCCCCCCCTCTTCGCCATGCAGAGGAAGTGAAGCTGCCCCCCGGTGCCGTACTCTCGAGCGCACGGTACGCACAGACGCACAGGCAGACAGTCCAGCCTCCTTCCTCTTCACCACCGCTTCGCCCCAACTCGGATCCAAAAATAATAATTCCACAATTCAAAGGGATAAAAAAAACCCCACTCCTCGTGTGCCGCGTGACCCGAAAGGTTCGTGCCGCTGTGCCTGGGGGCCCCTTGCGGCGTCACCCTCTTGAGTTACCAAACCCACCGCTTGACGTTTTACAAGGTCCCTGGAAGGTGATTGTGCAGTTGAACTTGTGCGTCTCCGTTTGTGTGTGTGGTGGTGTAGCGGTTAGCGCGCTGCGCTATGAACCCGGCGACCCGGGTTCGATTTCCACTCACGGCCAACACCAGTGACGGTTATTTGAACCGGTCCCGGGCCTTCCCCTAGGTCGACTCAGACTCAAATGAGTATTTGGTGTGGTGTGTAAACATCGCCACTGGGGAGACAACGGCGGTCGAGCGTGGTGCTGGCCACCCACCCCGTCGTGTACCGTTTCGGCCTTCATAGGTGCTCGCAAACAGCACTTGCCCCTACAGTCTGTTAAGGCTATACGGGGGATCTTTGCTTTTTTGTGTACACGTCTCGGTCAACCCATGGCAGCTGCTGGGTCTGCCCCGTGGCCTCCTGCCAGCGAGGCCTTCCTGACACTTCGCGAGCATCTCAACGTGCACCTAGCCTGGCACAAGTGCCGTGGTGGCGCCACCGCCAACTTCGTGGTGAACGGCGGTTGTTGTTGGCTTCTGCTGGTGATGCCACGCGGTCCGGCAGAGCAGTCAATCCGTAGAGGCCCCAATGAGTGCTGCGCGTTATACAGCCTCGGCGACAACGCGGGGGGTAATAAACCTGCGACCAACGCAGGGAGAGTGAATGGTTATACATTAACCCTGAAGTAGAGGCCCTCGCCCGCACAGCAGGGGATATAGGTCGGAGTGCGATTGTGGGGAGCGGTGGCGCAGTGGTTAGCAACTCATACCGTGTCCACTCATACGGGTCCACCCCCGTGTTCTTGTACAGGGGAATTGAGTTTTCAGGTCCATACGGCGTACAGCCGTTTCAATACGGGCACAAAATTGTGTCCATTTGTTTGTGTTTCACCTTTGTGATGGGACTTTGTGGGATGAACGTTGAGATTTATATGGGGCACGTGGTGACCAATAAGGTCCGAATGGGTCTGTAATAAGGTAGGGTACTGATAAGGGGTATACAGCTGTGACAACCCTGCGCTACGAACCCAGCCAACCTGTTCGAATTCCCGCTCAGGGCCAACATCGGTGACGAAGATCTGAGGCTTTGTCTAAATATCAACGCGGGGCGGGTGGGGGACAGAGGCGGCGAGGCGTGGAGTTAGCCACTCTGCATCGCCCCTCGTGCGGTGTAGGCGCCCTTCATAGGCGCAAGCCGACAGCGGCACTCACTCCCAGCAGTCTATTAAAGTCTATTTTGGGGGGCATCTCTTGTCTTTGTTTAGTGTAACGCGTCCCACGCACGATGGAAGGAGGGGGGGGGGGTCATGCGCTCAGACGCGACTCGAGCACCCACCCGGCCCCGACTCACCCAAAAGAAAACACCAAGTAACTAAACAACAACGATTCAGAGTCAGTGGGCTAAGAGCCACATAGGTGAGCGACCATAATTCCATCGCGATGAGCGATGCCGCTCCTGAAGGGCGTAATTGTTTAATGATCGACCCCCCCCCCAACCATTCCACTGGTCTCTCTCTCTCTGTCTGATGACAGCCAACGAGGCGGACGCCCGTGACTGCAGAGTTCATAATGACTCACAGTCGTCAATAAGTGAGCGTGATGTCCCGGCGCGCACGAGCAACAAGGCGGTGCTTGTGTGCAGTTTGCAGCGCTGTGCTTCAGCTTGTTGTCTTTCTCCCGCGGCTCCCATTAGCGCGGCAGGCTACGTACGATGGGAAATAAGTTCAACTATACATACGTCTCGATTTAAAGCTTTCGTGACGGCAGGGATTCATCTTCTTGATTCTTTCGGTAAAGTCACGTAGAAGGGAAATAATAAAGTAATACAATAAAACATAATAAAAAATTATTGTTTTATTTTTATTATTTCATTAAAACATAATACAATTTGTATTATGTTTAATTTTTATTATTTCCCTTTTATGTGACTTTACCGAAAGAACCAAGAAGATATACATACGTCGGTGGTGGAAATTCTATATTCCCACGATGGGGGTGCGTGTCTTCCTGTAGGATAGCGGCTGTAGACTAATTTATCCAGGGAAGCCTCAAGGCGTCTGATGACTTCCTCTTTCTCCAGGAGGCTCCGACACTGGGATGTTTGCCCACGAATGCTGAGTGTACACTCCTTCTGTGAATCCACAGCTTGGACGATGACCTGCAAACGGTTACCACTCACCACTGATCTTAGCCGTGGCCCGGTTTGTAATTCGGGGTCACTGGGTCCAAAATACAGTGTGCTAACGACTGCGCCACCGCTCCAACTCGCTCACACACACACGGGTATTCAGGAAATTATATTACTGATAGGACCTCCTGGTTACACCAGCACACAGGGGATTATTGTGCCCGTCCGTCGTGCAGGAAGGGGCTGAGTGGGGAGGGTGGGGCTGGGTGGGGGGTGGGAGGAGTGGGGCTGGGTGGGGAGGGGCTGGTCATCCCGTGGTGCCCTTATAAAACTCAACGTTTAACCTACTCATGCCGGCTTGTGCCCGCCCTCACAGTCGGGCATATTTGCGGAATACACCACGCCGCCGTTGACCCTGGCCATTGACCGAGCAACCCAACGTTCCTACCAGCTCCCTCCGCAGGAATGTGTTAAATATAACTCCCTGGCATAGTCTATTTTCCCAAAGTTCTTATACAATAAAAAAGGTACCTGGCCACAAACGACAGCTCAAACTAGTGTCTTATCACGTGGAAATGTATTACAGCCAAATACTCTAAACGCGTGTTTCTAAACGTGGAGGGAAAACCCGGAGGACGCAGAGACAAAAATCCACGCTACCACAGGGAGAGAGACACGCATACTCCAAAAAGACAGCAGCAGGCATCGTCAGGGTCGGGGTCGGGATCGAACCCACGACCTCCTGTATACCAGGCGAGGTAGCTACTGAGAGAGCGATGGCTCCATGTCTTCCAGAAGAGAGCATCCCAAGACGAAATACGTGCTTTGGCATCGGTGCATGGGAGACGTGTAGAGGCTTGGAGATTTAAAAACAAATCTAGGTTTCTCTCTTCATCATTAATTCATCATCGTCATTGTGCTTGTTTACCCAGCAAAGACTGCGTCTCACGACATGTTTTTCCAAGAGGATCCTTCCAAGTTTTCGCAGCCCGGTGGTCGATGCTGCTCCGTGTTCCCATTTGAAAACCAATTTCTTTCGAACTGCAGTTTGCGTGTTTGTGCCTGTTGTTCTTCCCCGCCCGCGCCTCCGAATTAGCACGGCCGTTCACGTACGGTGCGAAAGAAGTTCGACACGTACACACATGCATTTATAAGTTTTAAAATTGGACCTTGACGTCGGCACACAGCGGGCCGACTCTTGCGAATGTCGTCACGGGATCTTTAACACCCCCCCTCCCGTGAAGCAGACCGCTCGTAATATAAGAAGTTATCTTCGTTACTGTGGTGTTTGCAAATGGGTCACCATTACTGTATATCCAGCTAGCCTACGAATAGCTCTGACGAAAGGTCACGCACGCTTGTATACAAAGTACTGTATACGGTAGATATGTTAAACAGTAACACTGATAACCTACCCCTCTGCAAAGGTTATCACGCCCGAATTAACTTTTATTGGCCGCAAAAATAAATGGGAACCATTAACGTGGTACCAATGTTGTTGTTGTTGTACCTCTGTGTCCAAGGGACTATTAATCACACAGCGTGTTAGTTCGGTATACCGGCCA
Organism: Lampetra fluviatilis; assembly: GCF_964198595.1. Lineage (NCBI taxonomy): Eukaryota > Metazoa > Chordata > Hyperoartia > Petromyzontiformes > Petromyzontidae > Lampetra > Lampetra fluviatilis. Next base: position 11,618,265 of record NC_136296.1, read on the forward strand.
CTGCTCTCTGCCTCTGAGCAAATCGCCGGGAGTGTGTCAAGCCATCTGATATTTGGCCTACTTCTTGCACACTGGCCAGATTGCAACTAAACTATGAAAAACAATAGGGTTTTGCCCTTTTTCAGGCAATAAAACAGGTGTTAAGATGATCAAACACCGTTTTCAAGGAATCAAGTCTGCATTAACCACAGGTACATGTGGTGAACATGCAAACAAACATGGTCTGGTAATATATTTTCTTGCAAAAGGTATTTATTTGGTGTTTGAACATCTTAACACTAGTTTTATTGCCAGAAAGAGTAAAACGTATTCTTATTTTTCATACTTTGATGCTGGCAAAAAAGTCCTATAAGAAAAACTAAACTACGTTGTATTTTACGGGGTAAGGCCCACTGGGTTATGTAGCCCTTTTTCAGAAGCAACCTGGCCATAAATGACAGCTCAACGATGTGGCTTATCACGTGAACATTTATAGCAGCCGAATACTCTAAGCGCATGCTCATTCTAAATATGGAGGGAAAAATCGTAGGACCCGGAGAAAAATCCACACGACCACGGAGAGAGAGAGACACACACACAACATCCAAATATGCGGGCGTCAGGGTCGGGATCGAACCGACGACCTCCTGTACACCAGGCGAGGTAGTGAATCTTGATTTGAAGCTTTCGTGACTGCAGGAATCCATACTCTTTGGTTCTTTCGGTAAAGTCACGTAGGTAGAAAAATAATAGATCACGACGTTTCGATCGCAACACAAGCCATCGTCATCAGGTGGGACAACCAAAGCAGAGAAAAAACTGCAGTCCCACCTGATGACGATTGCTTGTGTTGCGATCGAAACGTCGTGATCTATTATTTTTCTACCTACGTGACTTTTCCGAAAGAACCAAAGCGTATGAGGTAGTTAATCTTTATAAGATGTGTGAGTACTCATCCTTTAACTCCTCTAACACTGTGTGGTGTTACCCATTTATATTGCCTGGGTGGTCAGAGGCGGCGAAGGTTGCATTTAATACATTTGCCCCCATTGTTTCAGCTGCCGCGTGGGGAGTTCGAATCGAGCCGTCGTCCTCATGATTTTAATCTCGGCGTGCTGATTAACCATCACACCGCGGCAGCATATCCCAATACAGTCGTACACAATGGTGTGGTCAACAGACGGAAGAGATTCGACAAAGCCCGCAGCAGACAGAGACTCCACCGTGGCATTGACTTCGTCACGATTTCTGCTGATTATTGCCAGCCGGGTGCTATTGGAAGCTTGCGAGTTCATATCCTATAGAATTGAAGCTTTCGTGACCGCAGAAATTACTATACTCATTGGCTTTTTCCACCGGATGATGATGTGTTGCGTTCGAAACGTCGTGATTTATTTTAATTTAATTTAATTTTATTTCTACATACGTGACTTTACCGAAAAAAACAATGAGTATACTTCATATCCTGTTCCGGGGGTCGACTCAGCCCATCATCTCTCCGGGGACGATACAATAAGCACCACTTTGTAGGGAAATCAACAGCTGGGTTATCCTGTGGAGTGATCGATCCGTGCCACGAGAACGGGGGATTTCCACCACTCGGCTCAGGGCTGTAAACGGGAGATGACCAACCGCATCGATGCTCCATCATGTGAGCAAGACATCACTTTGATAGCGATTTTTTATTTTTTATTTTACTTGGCGGTGAAGAGTTGTGGCGCAATGCGACCTGGACACACGGTAAACGGACATCGTCTCCCTCCACGTGGCTTGTGTTCTCTGCGCACACCATGCGCCCACAAATAGCTGAGGCAGCTTTGATTTGGCAGATTGCGCTGTTTGTAAGGATGGCAGCCGATAAGCAGAGCCTATTTGATTGCGTTTGTACGTAAGAAGTTGGTACAGAGGGAAAGCAAACAAAACAGCTGACATCCGTAGTGGCGTTTGTTCAAATGCGTTCACGCACGACACAAAACAATCATGAGCGGCCATGTGGAGAATATAAGTAACAGAACTGACAAGCAGGCAAATGTGTCTGTCTCTCCACGTAAAATATAAATGCCCTTTTTTTTACAGAATCCAAAAATAAAAAAGCTATTTTTGTACGCGGAGAGAAGATTGATATATGTTGACAAACGATTGCTCAATCTTTGTGTTATTGACACAAACGTGTGTAGACAACACAGGGTTGCCACCTGTTCTGGTTTTCCCAGGGTCATCCTCTTTGTGTGCTAACAGTTCTGGGAAACGCGTAAGCCTTCCCACACCACGTCGCAGGACGCGCTGTTCTCACCGCTTCTGGCAATGCGAGATATTTTTCGATTCAAAGCTTTCGTGACTGCAGGGATTCATATTCTTGGTTCTTTCGGTAAAGTCACGTAGAAGGGAAATAATACAACTAAAGCATAACGTCGTGAGAATTTTATTGTTTTATTTTTTATTAATTTATTATTTCCCTTCTACGTGACTTTACCGAAAGAACCAAGAATACGCGAGATATTCTTCTGACATTTTTATTCTCTCGACGCGTCCCTGGGTTTCCACTGAAACTCAAGAGGCGCCAACCGGAACGAACACACACACAGACACCACACTCACGTGTGCTGAGCAAGAGATTTTGCTGAACTGCACCAAGGGGTAGTGCCGCGAAAAAGAAAACCCCCTATAACCTATGACAACAACAACAACCTGTTGTGCATAGTGGCCGCCTATCCAAGCGCCGTCTCCGCTCAAATCTGCTGAGCTTCCGAGACCCGATGAGGGCGGGCGAGAGCATTCCGGACGATGTCGTTCACCGGCCCTCCACGCTTCATATCCGACGGCATTTGCCGTGCCTCCGTTTGGTTTTCGACTCTCTTGTCTTCCTCATAAGGGTGTATTTTAGACATATTTTGACACTTAATTTTCTTGTTGAGAAATATATTTTATTTCTCATTTTGCCCCGTGTCCCCTTTTTTTTAACCCGGATCTCCTCCCAATGTATTTTCACACCGTTTGGAAAATAAATGATTAATTGTCCGCCAACGTGTATAGCATAAACGCACACTACTGCCATTGTTACTCTCACAATCACTTGAATACGTATACTGTACGTAGATTGTTTTCGAACGGAATAACGACAACGCCACAACAAAGCCACGTGGTGGGATTGTATCGGCCGTCTCGCAGCGCCGATAATTATCTGTGTGTTAGTGTAAAATGTGTAGCGCAACGACAAACTACAGAACCTTATACTGGTAGGAACCTCCTGGTTACACCAGCCCACAGGGGATTATTGTGTCCGTCGTGCAGGGAGGAGCTGGTGGGGAGGGAAGGGCTGGGTGGGGAGGGGAGGGTGGGGAGGGGCTGGGTGTGGAGGGGAGGGTGGGGAGGGGTGGGGAGGGAGGGGCTGGTCACCCCGTGGTGCCCTTATGAAACTCAACGTTTAACCTACTCACGCCGGCTTGTGCCCGCCCTCAGTCTGGCATATTTGCGGAATACACCACGCCGCCGTTGACCCTGGCCATTGACCGAGCAACCCAACGTTCCTACCAGCTCCCTCCGCAGGAATGTGTTTTATTGTCTGTGGATATCTGTGTTAGTGTAAAATGTGTAGCGCAACTACAAACTACATAACCCCTCTTATCTGCAACTCTCTTGCTCGCAACTCTTTATTATTTTTGTTATCCGCGAAAGCTGCAGGGGCGGTGGAAAGGCCATGCAGTCAGTTATCTGCGCTCCTACACTTCCCGATTACACTGCGTCCGATTATTCGCATTTTCTCCTCTCCCCCATTTAAGGAGCAACATCCTGTAATCCGCAACATTCCCTCGGATAAATGAAGTTCAATCGATACATTCAAAACAATATTTTGTTGATAAGTGGGGTACATTTAATTACAACATCGTAGATATTATCCGCGATGTTTGTACCCCCCTCCCCCCCCGTTTAGTGAAAGTGGCACGGCCCATTCAGGAGTGACAGATTCAGCAACCAAACATCTCCCCCCGACACACGAAGTGGCACATCCCACACATAATAGTCAACACGTGGGTGCCCTTATAGGGCCGGCTGTCTAGGGGCGTGTGCAAGCGATTAAGGGCGGCTAGGTTTTATCGGGGAGTGTGTTTTAACTTATGGAACAGCCACCCAGATTTGCTCTCGCATAATTTGACAATTACCTTTGCCACGTCCACCTCCCCTCCAGCTGGCTCCACTCACGGGGCTGTGCCGAGGCTCACCCGACCGAGACGCGTAACGTTCGCACATTGTCTGCGATCCTTCTCGCCGCGGCGAACGTTCAAACAGAAACGTGTTGTTACCAGGTCGAACGGCCTCGAGAGGGGTGGTGGGGGGGTAGGAACGAGCGCTGAGAACAAAAGCGTCGACCAAAACCTGGGTTCCAATCGCCGTGTTCGTCCTTCCCCCGACGACGATACAAGCCAGGTCTCGTTAATGCTACTTGGCGTGCCGACGAACATTTCTCCCGAGCAGAGCGTGTTGGAAAGCACGCTGCCCCCCCCGCCCCCCCCCCCCCCGTGACGTGCACAACAACAAAGGCTACTTCTCTGGTGTCACGGCAGTCATTCGACGAAACATCCTTCCACGACCCATTCTGCGACACCGTGATTTTCTCACGACGCAACGCCGGTGTTGGCACAATCTATTATAGTTTTTTTTTAAATCCTTTATATTAAGTTCGCTTGCTTGCTTAGGACCGTGCAAATCTTTCGGTCGTTTTTTAACCCACTTCCCGTGATCCAATCGAGCTGACATTTTCCACACAGACTCGTTGTGCGTGACAATTAATGTTCGTGAACATTTTTTTGCAAAATTTTACACTTTTTAGGACAAAAATATTATATTTAATTACCAATTGCTTAATGCTGCCATGCAATCATCTGACCCATAGGTGGCAGCCATCTCAAGCCAGAGGACGAGAGGACTCTAGCCGCCACGCATATAAAGGATGTATAGTGAAAAACTTTGTTTTTACGGGTTATACTTATTACAAACCTCATTCTCCCCTCCTCCCCTACCGACTTCCTCCACGAAAACATTCGATCTGCAACTCCTTGTTAGGGTTGGTCACTTCATTGGAAACGAGTGTCGTCCCCACCTCCTCCACCCGTGGGATGGAGCCAGCGCGAGACGCGTGATTGCGTCGGGGTCCGACGCGGCTTCGTTCTCGTGTGCCGCAGAGTTTCTCGCTCCAACCATCTGTGCGGTGGCATTTGATTTCTTTGGCAGGGTTTGTGCCACAGTGGGGAGGACGTTACAAGAATGTGTTGCTCAGCCGGCTCCCACTTGGTGGTCCCCCCCCCCGCCCGCTCCTCAAGTGTTGATATCCTGCCAGCCCTAATAAACCTTTGATATACAAACTCCGGCGTTTTCAAGTAAGACAACATCACCCGTGATTACATTCCCACATTCATGACTTTGGGGTGGAACTGTGGCGGAGTGGTTCGCACATATCGCGATGAAACCTTCGTTTGAATCCTGACCACGTGCTTGTGTGTGCAGACAATGGGACACTGAAGACACCAATGATCAATATCAACTTTCAATACAGTTTGGAAACTTACTTTGTAATTATTTTATTTCTTAAATGTTTTCATTCCCTCCCCCCCCCCATAGTTGTATCCTGATTGTGCTATCGGCGTCGTCACAAGACTCAATATCAGTTGGGATCTTGTGCAGAATCATGCAACACTTCTTGTTAGAGAACAGCCCATAGAAGAAGATATCACAAAGCTAACTCTGACATCCCTTTAAGCCACTTAATCCACACAATAAGGGGGAGAACTTGTTTCTCCTCGCCCTACACATGGAAGTAGTTTGTGGCATGACAACCCAATGTGTTTTTCTCAGAGCTGGAATGTAGCCGAACGTGCAAAACCACATCTAATGACGAGATTACGCATTAATGTGACCGGCGCTAAGACCATCGAACTCATGACACTTGAGAGCCCAGCTTCATCACAAACAGCTGCATGGATTCGAACCCAGGTTCTCAGGGATGCTGGCTCCGTGCTCTGACCCACCTGCTACTCTTTGGAAAACTTGATGTCCCATGCTGGTAGTCTCTCTAGCCAAGTCTGGCTTTTAAGATTTCAGTTTGCTGCTGCTGCTGTTGTTGTTTTAGCGTTCCAGTGGCAGGTGCGGCCTTATAAGAATGGCTTAAGGAATGATTTATGGGTTTTTTTTCTTTCCCCATTTCGCTTGCATCATTATCTCGCTCCAACTCAGTTGCGCTCTGCGAAAGAACAGGAGGCAATCGCCATCGCATGTGGGTGAACATGGACGTCACACTTGCCAACGCCACTGATCTTAGAGATAGGCTTGCCAATGTGGAACCTTTCTAACCGCGCACCAATGTTCGAAGCAAAAAAAGCGTTGTAAATAGTTTTGAATATCGATAGACTTCCGCATAAAGCGGTTGTGTTCACAAGCACGATATATACGCAATGCACAAGTTCGTGTGTGGCTTATGATTGATATTCGAGGGCAGTACTGCAGGTGTCAGGTTGCATATTCATAAGGCTAAGTCGGTGTACATCACTGGTATAATGAATGCATGAATGCATACACACGTGTGTGTAAATGTGTAAGGCTATATGGGGATACTTTCTTTCCTTTCTAAGCGTGAAATGAAATACATGCGTCGGTACATTCATGACGTACAGAGCGAGTTTGTGTAATTGTATGGGAAGCGGTGCTACAACACATGACGACGTGAGTTTGAGTCCCTGTCACTGTCAGTGGCGAGTAGTAACGAAACTGGGCATGGGCCTCACCTAGGTCGACTCAGTCTTAAATGAGTATACATCGTGCAGCGTGAAAACATGAACATTGGACAAAGGCGGACAGGCATTGTGTCGGTCACACCACTCCCTCATTCACCAACTCTCAAAGCAATTCAATAGGCACATCACATCCATCAAACAATGGAATGCTTGCTCTTCAGCCACCAAATATGAGATATTAATCTACTGCCGGATGTCCTCGTCCAAGCCACCTCCAACTCTTACGATCCTGCGATGCAACAATCCATCAATCACCTGCACGTGAGCTAATGTTTATAGCGAGACTTACGTACGAGTGGAAAGTATGGGTGCGGTTGGATTGGAGGTTGTTGATAAAGCGCTGAGCTTATGAGCTCCCTCCTCTAAAGCGACCGTGGTCAATGCTGCTCGACAGAGCGGAAGAGATGACATAATTCCGAGTGAAGTGCTACGAGTGCACAGAATTCTAAAGGCATGAGGTGTCCAGGTGACTCAGGGGATCAGCAGAGGGGCAGGGCACCGAGCCGTTGTCTGCGGATTGGGGTCCTAGGATGGAAAGCGTATTATACTGGTAGGAACCACCTGGATCCACCAGCCCACAGGGGATTATTGTGTCCGTCCGTCGTGCAGGGAGGTGCTGGGTGGGGAGGGGCTGGGTGGAGGGTGTGAGGAGTGGGGAGGTGCTGGTCATCCCGTGGTGCCCTTATAAAACTCAACGTTTAACCTACTCACGCCGGCTTGTGCCCGCCCTCACAGTCGGGCATATTTGCGGAATACACCACGCCGCCGTTGACCCTGGCCATTGACCGAGCAACCCAACGTTCCTACCAGCTCCCTCCGCAGGACAATGTGTTTACTCTTTTTTCCGATTACATGCTCTCCCGGGTAATACATACGATCTCCCCACAGCAACAAATGATCCTGACTATTCATGGTGATTGGTTCCCCTTACATATTTTTGCACCCCCTTATTTTGGTGTAACAAAGTGTTTTTTTGTTGTTGCGCATAAGTCTATAACCAAGTAATTTCCAAACATATTTGTGAAACAGCTGCTCGGTTTTCTTTCAGGATAGTTTAAAGTTTCTCATACAATGTTGGGGCCAAACGCCGTCCTCGATAATCTCGCCCTGGACCTCTAATCCTCATCCCGGGGTACAAATAAGTCAGGAGGCAAAATGTTTGCCGAATATTGGAATTTATATTTCAGCCGCCGGTTATCACTCCAGGTTCTCAAATTGTAGCCAGCTGACGGTCCTGGCACGATCGCCAATGACTACAAACTAAATAAAACCTCCACATACATTTTGGTTAATCACGTAGTTTGGCACATTTTTAGCTGTGAAATGAAATTAAAAAAAACCCCATTTAGTTTGCCTGCCACGCAATAACAAATCTCTGTAGTAGCAGGGCATGTGGGGGGGTACATCCCCCCCGAGTGTGAATAACTTTTTAAAAAATCTAATATTCCTTTCAAAAATTCCTTTCCACTTTTGGAATATTCCAGCATCTCCCTAATCACTCTGTATGTATCAGAGCATGAGGGAGATGCACCACCTAGTGTAGACGAAAGGCAATGTCACCCTTCAGAGCTTATTTTGTGTAAAACTTGTAAATACTAATTCCGGTTGGCCCTCCGATGAGTTGTAAAGTTTTACCGTGTGTTGTTCGGCACGAAGACTACACATGCGGGGAGCTTCCTGAGGAATTGAACATTAGAAAGTAAACATTTTCAGATCCTTTTTTTTTCAGATCCTGAGGAAGCTCCCAGCACGTGCAGAAAAACATCGGACATCGCACCAAACAACACACAGCAGAACCCCAATAACATATCGTAGAAATACAGCACAAGCGTGAATATCAACACAGTGAAAATTCATGTCTCATGACTTCAGATTTCAATTCAGATACAATTTTATAAAATATTATTATAAAAGTATACAAGGAGCAAATCATGAGCAGATTGTCTGACTTTATTGTAATGAGTTGTAAGTGTGGCGTATCTAGTAGGCATGTAACAATTCACCAACCCAGCGATTTTATTTTTCACGATTCAGGATAGCAATTCGTATTTTCTTGTCGGAGTTTTAACACCTCTTTTGTATTCCTCATTTCTTAATATCCAATCGGTACAATTTAGTCTGCTCCATTAGCCTAAATGTAACAGCGTACATTGGTATGGTGTGGTTGGCATGGGCCCTGACAAAACAGGGCCGCTTGTCCGCCTTTTTGGCGAGATCGGTGCCGAGGTGAGATGTTATCTACCTTGCCTGGTATACAGGTCGTGGATTTCATCCCGACCCTGACACCTGTATATTTGGAGTTTGCATGTTCTCCCCGTGGTCGCGTGGATATTCCTCCGGGCCCTCCGGTTTTTCCTTCTACATTTAGAAACATGCATTGAAGAGTATTTGGCTGCTATACATTTACACACGATAAGCCACTTCGTTGAGCTATCATTTGTGGCCAGGTCGCTTCTGAAAAAGAGCTACATAGCTCAGTGGGTTTTACCTGGTAAATAAAAAAAATAAGTTAATTTTTCGATTTAAAGCTTTCGTGACTGCAAGGATTCATCTTCTTGGTTTTTTCCGTAAAGTCACGTAGAAGGGAAATAATAAAATAAATAAAATAAAACATAAAATAAAAATTCTCACGAGGTTTCGGCCACAACACAAGCCCTCGTAAGGACGGCTGCTTGTGTTGTGGCCGAAACGTCGTGAGAATTTTTATTTTATTATGTTTTATTTTTATTCTTTTATTATTTCCCTTCTACGTGACTTTACCGAAAGAACCAAGAAGAAGTTTATTTTTTATTTTTGTAGCCGTGTCTGGGCCCCTCCAGCCCGTGGTTCCCAGTGCAGTCGCACCATTTGCACACTCGAAAGCTATGCAACCTTACTTAGAATACTCGCTGCATAAATCATAAACACATTTAATCACCTCTAAGCGAAATTGATGTGGCAAATAGGATGAAATTCCCATCAATTCCAGATTACTCTGTTTTCCGCACAAATACTCGAATAACAGAATCAAGTAAAAAATTAAGTTTGTGCACCTAATCGATTCAGGGTCACAGATAGCGGAAACAATGAATAACAGACACGAGGATAAGACGGATTTCACCATTACATCTTCTCACACACAACTTAACGCGTGGATCATGAGGGCAATCGAGCAGTGGTGAGCTATCGAGTGTGCAGGCAGTCCAACTGCATCAGGGCCCACAGGGCAGAGAGCATCAGTTGGCGGGCTACGAAGGCATCTGTGAAAGAAAGCTTCATAGCTCATCGGATTCCTCCAGTCTAAATATAGATTCTGAACTAATTAAACCACGCTACGCCGCCCCCCCCCGCCCGCTAGCGAGGGAAACATTTTTAATCACTGGATGGACGCATCGTTACATTCCCAGTTTCCACAGCGTAGCAGAGTATTGTTGTGCGTCACCCCGTAGCACCGGTCCCAGTGCAGGCTACAGCGCCATGGCGAGCCACGCGGCCATGAGGCACAGGCCTCCGAAGGGCGTGACCCTGCCCAGCGAGCGATGGCCCGTCAGGCTGAGCAGATAGCATGACCCGGAGAAGAGCAATATCCCGGTGGTCATCAGCGACCCTGCCTGTGAGGTCGGCAGAGATGGGTAGGGACACACACGTGGCGAGCGGGTGGGCACACACAGCTGCTCGGTGAGCAAAGGGCATGCACACTCAGTAATATTCCATCATGCCTTAGTAGGCATGGCTCAGCCGTAGATAGTGCGGCTCGCATTGGGAAGGTTGCGAGTTCAAAAGCTGGTTGAGAATTGAGTCAGCCCATCATCACTCCAGCAACGATGAAATAAGTACCACTTTGCGAGGAAATAAACAGTGGCTGTACGAAGCTGTGATTAACTCCTTCCATTAAAATGTTGAATTTTTACCACTCGCTCGAAAAGGTTTGCGCCCGTCAATTTCTCATTTCAGTACGGAGAAGTTTTTTTGTTGGAAGACCACTCCAACCCTGCCGTACAATACAATACAAAGTGCCAAACCTCTAGACATCATTCACCTACCATCCTTGTCAATGAACCCAAGTGATGTATTCATAAACAGGGGCACACAACGTGTCTCGAACAACAGTGCTTAAAATGTATTAAAAGTAGTAAAAGGGTAAGTTTTAAAGGTCGGACCACAAAACGAAAGTCAGAGGGGTGAAATGCAAGATCCAATTGCATTGTACAATACTTGGGTATGTTGAAATAAAAGGGTTTGGTTCCACCATCAAGTGATGTTGCTGTAGGCCTAACTATTCACAATACACATTTTCCCAATTCTTAAACATATATCCCATGCAATGGTTGCCAAATAAGGTCTAGGGCGGAAAACACACCGTGTGCATCAAGATTAATGTTAGTTATTATTAACCTTGGCAAAGTCCATTCTATTTCTGCACGATACTTATTTATACAGGGCTATTAAATACATATCATCTATTAATAAAAACAGTAATAATTCACATTGCTGACTAATAATAATGCTAACATTACTTTCGTATTACTAAGCATGGGAATTGATCCTCAGACGCACAACTCCATTGAGCAATCGTGGGTTTATTTTCAAGTTCAAACAACGGGCATGGTCAAATCAACATCGGTCATTGTCTATCCACTGCTAGATGAAGGCCCCCAAATTCCACCAGCACCCATTAAATCCCGTGATGCCAGCATCCATCTCTCTCCATCTCCGTGGTGCTCCATCCTCTCAAGAACATTTTCTTATTCGGCTGACATTCTCCTTCGCAATTCTCGTCCATAAACCAAAATGCATCCTTGTCATGTGGTACCCGGACAAATGCCACACACTCCTCTTACATCTATGTACATGATCACCCCACTGCTGGATCAGGGGTTGCCCATGCCATGCGGGTTGTGGGAGTTTTGACCATACTTCACCATGCTGGTCAGTGTGGGTTGAGGATTGTGATGGACTGTGCTGCAGTGCCCTCTACTTATCGCTGGAGCCTATAACAACCTGATGTGCATGGTGGTCACCCATTGAAGCACTGTCCAGGCTACAAAATCCCACTTTTGCTTCCGATATATGACACAATGAGATGCATTCCGGGTGCATGGCGATTTGGTCACGTTTCCCCGTTACGGTAAATTATCATTCCACTCGGCCTCACGCAACGCTTGAGCACCACGCAGACATTTGTAGACTCACCAGCAAGGGCCGACTGGCCTGCGGGACAGCCAGCATCGCCAGCGTGTGTATGAAGTGGTACCGGTTCGCCGTCTCGAACACCTGCACACGGGCACAACACATGCGTCGGTGGCCGGGTGGCTCAGACGTCAAATCATTGAGCTGGAAATGAACGAAATCCTGGGTTTGAAACCAGGCAGGCGCCTGTGATTGAACGGGGTTCTCTGGTATGGTTAAGTTATGGTCTCATGCTGGTCAGTAAAGACCGTACAAAAAACCCCCTAGAATTTGTTTCTTGGATAAATTTAGTCTCCAAGAATGAAAAATATGAGTTGTTTCTGTCGAGCGACAGAACGTTGTTACTCCTGGTGGCAGAGTAGGTAAGTGCTGCACCCTAACGTGACAACGCACCCATCAGGGGGCAGCAAGCACGCATTGAGACAGGAAAATGGAACATGTGGATTGAAGAACGTGCACCACCCATTTCTGTCAACCCATACGGTTTACTCGTATTCTTGTACACGAAAATTGAGTTTTCAAGTTCATATGGCGTACAGCCATTTCAATAAGGGTAAAAAAAAAATCTGTCTAATTTGTTTGTGTTTCTCCCTTGTGATGGGAGAACTTTGTAGGATGAACGTTGAGATTTATAAGGGGCACGGGGTGACCAATAAGTTCTGAATTGGTCTGTAATTAGGTAGGGCACTGATAAGGGGTTGACAGGTATGGTATAGTGTATAATGTAGTGCGTAGTGTAGTGTAGAGGATGAACGTTGAGATTTATAAGTGGCACGGAGTTGTCCAGTAAGGTCTGAATTGGTCTGTAATTAGGTAGGGCACTGATAAGGGGTTGACAGGTATGGTATAGTGTAGTGTATAATGTAGTGCGTAGTGAGTGGGGCTTGGTCAGGACACTTGGCTGAAGGAGGTTCATGGCCGGAGGTGGAGACTTCACGATTCATGCGGCCAAGAGGGAACTCACGCTGCATGAACAACAACATGAGCCCACGTGCATGAGATAGAAGTTCGATGGGCTTGTTGGGTAGCAAGACCACGTGATCCGGCGACAGGCGAGGCCTTTATCCAGCAGTGAATAGATTCTGGCTATTGGTTGTAAACAGTCGCACGACCCCCAGTGATATGGTCTGTGTGTGCGTGTGTAGGAGGTACATACACTTTTGAGGTAAGCATCTGAAGTCGCAGGCTTGAACTCTGCACAGGAGAGACAATGTATATTGCATGCATTGATCACGTGGACTAAACACACACACACAGGTGAGTTTAATGCTGGTGGTTCTACACACTGTGACACAGCACACATAGGCTGAGGCTACTTGGTAAAAATTTAACTTTGGACCAAAATAAGCCCGACTTTTGCACGCTGACTGGATGAATTAGCAAATACTGCAGTGTCTACCTTATTCATACCCATCAACCCCTTATCACCTTATCACAGACCAATTCAGATCTTATTGGTCACCCCGTGCCCTTATAAATCTCAACGTTCATCCTATCACAAGGGAGAAACACAAATAGACTAAAATCAAAATTCCCCTGTACAAGAATACGGTTAAACCGTATGGGTTGACAGCTATGGGTGAAGTATGGTCGAATCGCCACCTGTTTCGCAGGGGATGCCCTCATCCAGCAGTGGATCAACATATATACTATATGACTATATGTGTAAAGCAAAACATTAACAAAGAGGCTCCCTCCCCGACTTTAATTGCTCAAGACGATATAGCAACGAGTCAGAGCGCGTCTTATAGAATCTGTCTCAAGAGAGCAAGGAGGAGACGTCTCCTAATGTGGCAACACTTCTGCTGACAGGCGTGCAACTTGAACAGACATCTCGGTTCATGGTGACTGGTAAGTGTATGGTAAGTGGTAAGTGTATGGGTAAGATGGTAAGTGTATGGTAAGTGTATGTTAAGAGGTAAGATGGTAAGTGTTAAGATGTTAAGAGGTAAGTATATGGTAAGTAGTAAGAGGTAAGTGTGTGGTAAGAGGTAAGTGTATGTTAAGTGTTAAGATGTTAAGAGGTAAGTGTATGGTAAGTGTATGGTAAGTAGCAAGATGTTAAGTAGTAAGTAGTAGTAAGTGTATGGTAAGTAGTAACATGGTAAGTGTATGGTAAGTAGCAAGATGTTAAGTAGTAAGTAGTAGTAAGTGTATGGTAAGTAGTAACATGGTAAGTGTATGGTAAGTAGTAATATGTTAAGAAGTAAGTGTATGTTAAGATGTTAAGTAGTAAGTGTGTAGTAAGTAGTAAGATGTTAAGAAGTAAGTAGTAAGTGTGTAGTAAGTGTTGTGTAGTGTGTTAAGTAGTAAGATGTAAAGTAGTGTGTGGTAAGTGTTAAGAAGTGTATGGTAAGTTCAGATGTTAAGTAGTGTGTGGTAAGTAGTAAGATGTAAAGAAGTAAGAGTATGTTAAGTAGTAAGAAGTAGTAAGTAGTAAGAAGTAGTAAGAAGTAGTAAGAAGTAATAAGAAGTAGTAAGAAGTAGTAAGAAGTAGTGTGTGTGCGTAGTCTTCGTGCTGCACTGTACACGCACTGCACTGTACGCACTGTGCGCTCCGTACGCGCCCAGACCGACCGCTAAGAACCCCGAGATCCCGGCCACCGTCAGGAACACTTTCTCCGCCATGGAGTCCCGATAATCGATAATCGATGTAATGCTTTGAAGTAAAAATAAGCTAGTTTACTCGGCTCGAGCAGAGATGAGTAGGAAACGTTGCGGCCTATGGGGCCTGCGTCGATTGCGTAACCAAAGCAACGGCAGCTCGCTGTTGCAATAACATAGAACGGATAGGGCCGATGCATGCTTGTCCAGTGTAACAAATGTAATGCGGAAGTCAGTTTTCACCTTGCCACATCAGAGGGTTTACCTCCAGGTGAAGGCGCAAGCCTCTGCAGTCGCGAAGCGGCCAAACCCAACGTCGCGTTCGTACGCGCGGCTGATGTTTCAACGCTCCGTCTCCGCGGCGGATGTTCCTCTCGCTGTGCAAACACCCCCCCCCCCTCAAAAATATGCTTTTTCTGAAATATTTTGCTGTTTTTTCCTGGATTTTTTCTGTTTGCGTAGTCACTTTAAGATGTTTTCTTGTTCGTGTTTTTTGTTTGTTGCACCCGATTCAAGAGCCGAATGGCTCAGGACTATATATATGAAAGGCAAAGTTGTGATTATGTGTGTCTGTTCAAAATGTTTTGCGTACTTCCCGACATGCAACAAACTTGAAATTTGCCATGTGGGTACTTTCCAGACTGTACACCATGCAAAAATGATAAAAATACACTTTAGTTTTTTGGGGGGGCGGGGGAGCTCAATAATGCATAGCTTTTTTGCACGGCAAGTGAGCTGTGACGTCACATCTGTCACGTGACCCGCGCACGTGGAAGCGTCACGCGTTGTGTAGTGGTTAGCGCGCCGCGCTACGAACCCGGCGACTCGAGTTCGATTCCCGCTCACGGCCACCACCGGTGACGATTATTTCAACCGCTCCTGGGCCTCCTCTAGGTCGACTCAGCCTCAAACGAGTAACTGCTGTGTGTGAACATCACCACTGGGGAGACAAAGGCGGCCGGGCGTGCTATTGCCACCCACCCCCTCGTACCAAATTAATGAAAACTGCAACTGATAAACGTTTTCCCGCCAAAACTGCAAAATTCCTACAGCGCGCGTGCGCTTGCTCGTTCGCTCGCCCATTGGCAGAGAGCACCGCCGTCATCGCCGTTGCCTCGCAGCCATTGGCTAAAGGGGTTGACGACGCTGGCCAATCAGGTGCGGCGCCCCCCACCCCCCACCCCACCGCGCTCGCTGTCGAGAATCAGCAGTGGAAGGTTGGCGGAGGCGACTTCTCTGAGCGGTGAGGGTCGTCGTTGGCGTCGTTATCGGCGTCTTTCGCCTTCATTCTTTCGGCGGGGGGATTTGACCTCAACGCCTCCTCTCGAGATACGTTCCCGCCGGCGATTTTGAGGGGAATTCTCCGCTGTCGCTTGGCTCGCCTCAGGTTCGCGAGCGGCGGCGGGGTCCGTTCGCTCAAAATGGCGGCACCTGCTGGCCTCGGTTGGCGTCAAATCGCTGCTGAGAAGTGACTCGTTTTACAATTAAATTACCGCTATTTGCAATCGCCGACATGAATTAAGTTGTGTTAATTGGTCTGCGGTTGCGAGCGTGCATTGTTGGGACTGTGTGTGGCTGTGGGGTTCGTGGTGATTCGTCGGTTGGGCGAGATGGGTCCATGTGAAGGCCCTCTGTTTGGACCCAGGCCCCTTGAATTCACAACATTTCACTTTATACTTTAAATACTATTACAATAGTATCTAGAATGAACACAAACAGTTGTTGTTGTTGCTGCAATATTGCTTGTGCATTTATTGGATTTATACGTAGCCCCTGAAATAGTTGTTAAATTGTAGATGCATGGGGTTTGTTCCGGGCTTGTCTGACGTGAGTTTATATTCTGCAATAAATAAGGAATAACACTTGAATATTGCGGTCAATAATGTTGTAATGGAATTCTAGCAATGTTTAAAACCACAGTTCGTGCTGTTGTAGCACTGAAATAAGCAAATACACGCCTCCATATAATCGTTCCCTCAAAAAAAAGATGCAAGTTGCACTAATTATATTTTTCAGAACGATGCTGATTGCTGTGTTACGTATATTATCGTTTTATGGCGAACTAGGACCCATAACTTCGATAAGGGATATGTATATAAACACGTGGACATCTGGCAGTTCACCAGCCTGGCTGCTGATGAGGCACTGAATGTCAAAACCGACGCAAGCGTTGTACTTGTGTTGAACCATTGCTGTTGCTAATGAAATGCGTGAAACCTTGATTTTTCTATGTGTGTGTATAGGGACGTGAGTGAAGGAGACGTGTGTGTGCTTGTTTATTTCATTACATTCTCCACGACGCTGATAGCGATGCACAATACAGTATTAATGGCGTTATATAATTGTGTTTGTCGCCGCGCCAATATGTGATGTTGTTACTCAACGTGTCGTCGGCGAATAATCATCTCACTTGTGTCTGAGCAATATTAGATGTTTATTTGGGTTGTGTCTTTACGTAACGTGGTCATTCACGAAAAGTACGGAACAAAGACTGAAAAGTGCACGGAGAAGCATGGAGAGATGTTTGAAAGTTACATTGAGACGCAGAAAACATGCAGGTTAATGGCATAAACCAAACTTAAGAACAGGCAATTGGTTTGTACATGATAAGTAATGGCTTCAGAGGAGGATGATAAAGGATGATCAAGAATAAAGACAGAGTGACAGCCAAGAAAAGGTGTTATAGGGGCCGTCCATAAATGACGTCACGCGATTTTCGACGATTTTTGACCCCCCCCCCATCGTCGCAAAAGTCAGACCCCCCCTCAAATATGACGTCACAAAGCTCTGCCCCCCCCCCCCAAGAAAAACACATGCTTCAAATTGCTTTAAACTATTGTCATTGCAGTTCGTATTTAATGTGGCGCTGCACTCTGATGTAGGAGAAAACATTTATTAAAAAGTCTACTTTATTAAGTAGAACGTGTTTATGTTTATTTAAAGTTGCGCATTTTGATGTGACGTCACATTTCTCAACCCCCCCCCCTCGTTACATATCGTCACAAATGTCTGACCTAGGTGCGTGACGTCATTTATGGACGGCCCCTTAGTACATTGCAGTATTGTGAGGTGGCAGCGGATGGGTTCGATGATCTTGAATGAAAGTTTATGGTCATGGTTAATTTGATGTTGTGCCACAATGGTAGTTGACATTTTGTCTGTAGATGAGTGACCCTTAGCAATGCGATCTTTGGTCGTGTTGACTTGAGTGCAGTTTGCACTGATCATTGTTATTTATCTATCAATTGTTACATTATTACTACACTGATAATCATGAACAATTTCCATGATCTACTGCTTTGGGAGGCCTTCTTCTAGCAGTGGATTGACAAAACCCTGCAAATTATACAATTTTGGAATATTAAAGTGCTTCCACTGCCTTAATAGCAGTTGCTATTTGTTTACCGAAAGATTGCTTTCTTTTTGTATGTCACTGTGTTGAACTTAGTTCCGCTGTATGCAGTTGTTTTGAGCTGCTTAATTAGCCTGAAGTCATACTAGTTTTTACAATGATTAAATTACTTGCTTGGTTTTTTACAAATCAGGTTTCCCTTTTAAGAATTGCTGTATTGATTTTTTTTTTAGCGCCCTGTACAGCGCTTTACGTTACATCTCATCTCAAACATTTGAAAGGGCACCCCCCCCCCCCACCACTGGCAGCACCTGGTCTGCATAGACATTAATCGGCCATTAGGGGGCGGTGGTTGCTATGCATAATTCCAATTGGAGTTATTTGCCTCGGCAGATTTCAGTATTTAGAATGCCATTTGAACATAGAAATCAACTTTATACACGTGGTGTGAAAAGTGCATTGTTCTCTAGAATTGTATGTGGTCATACTCCAAAATGTGAAATTATTTATGAAATTGCATGTGAGCCCCGGATTGGTTGTAACTTAGCAGTGTAGTTGTGTTTAATGATTATTTCACAATTGGTATAAAACCAATGATTCACTCACCGCATTTCATAACTTGTTTTATCCTTAACTCATTGTTTTTTTTGTGTTTATTATTTAGGTTTGCGTAATGCACACCAGAAACTTACAGACAGCAGAGCCTAAAGAGCTGGCTGGACACGCGTAAGATCTACTTGTTTCATGTTTCCCTTGCATGCATATTTTAGACATTTAAATGACACCTCATTTGGGTCATCTATAACAGAACTTGTGTTTACAATGAAATAATTTTATTTGGAAATGTATCAGTCCACTGTTGGATGAAGGCCTCACCACGCTGTGTCGATGAAGAGAGTAGTTGATTTATCAAATCTCATAATTGTAGTGATTGCCGGTTGGTGAACTTGGGAGACCCAGCACGAGTTCATATATCGCTCACCACTGATGTTAGCTGTAGTCAAAAATATAACTGGTTGCCAGATTCAGAGCATAGAACCTGTGTTAAATGTTAGATAATACAGCCGTTTGTCAATCCATGGCTGGATGAGGGCCTTCCAACTGCATGTAGATGAAATCCACATTAGGGTGTACATTGTTCATGAATATAAAACGAGGGATAATTTTATAATTTGCATTTAAGACACCATTGCAATATACAACATTGTTTATTATGTACTACGTTCAATCAAAAGCATTATTAGCTTCGTTATTTTTTCATGCTTTGGTCAAGTATATATAAAGGCTGAACAGGCCAATTAAAAATGACCATTCTCAAATAAATTATTTGAGAGAGTTCATGATCATTTGAGGAGAGATCGGCCACTTTCAAATTTTCTGAGGAACAGTTCTTAAAATGCATGGCTCTCCAGTGACTGCTGCTTTGACATTAAAACGTCTTAAAACAATGTTCTTTAACTTAATTTTCTGGCAGACCACAAAATAGCATTGTGTTTGCAGAGGACGACTTGATGTATTGTGTCAGGAGTAGGAATTTTATGGCAGTACAGACAATCCACATGTACTTGTGATCACAGTTCTGTGCATGGTTTTTCCTGTTCTCTCTTGTTTAACTAATTTTCATCTCGCTAATATTCATTGTCCACAATTCTCTCACCACTATCTCCTGTTTATCTCTTTCATCACTCATCTATATGGCAAGCCGTGTCGCCCAGTGGATCGTAGCTCAGCGGGTCACTTGCAAGAGCCTTAGCGGGCCACATCTGTCCCATGGCCGACGAGTTTTTAATAACCTTGTCTTAAAGTACAAACCAACAGAATATGTTCTTAAGTGTGGTCTTAAGCGCGCTGTTAATTGGATGTAAATATTCCCGCTAGGTCCGTGAAAGCGGTGGACTCCAGGCCTAGCAGTCCACACTCGCCCGCCACCAAGAAGCGATGCGCACACGTGGGGACCCCGAACCTCATCGGCCGCGCCTCCCTGCGGCAGCGTCCCGAGTCTCCGCGGAGCGCGGCGCCGCGTACACCCGCCACTCGCTCGCCGGACAAGCCGCGCTCCCCCGCCAAGCACGGGGTGCGGTTCCCTTCTTCCCATCTTTGAGGCAGAACTCTGCAGAAAGAGCTCTGAGGGTTGGAGGCGGGGGGACCTGTCTGGATAAATAAAGGACTTACGCAGGCGGATATATCGTGTCAAAACCCAAGAGTCGGGAGAAAAATCTAAATTGCACTCTGGAAATAATGAAAAGCCTGCAAGGAAATGCTGACTATTAGCTGCATCTTAACACTGTGCAGGAACGTCACGTACCAGGCAGTCCTAGGCTAGTACTGCCATGTAATTACTTTTGCATTGGATTGTGCGATCCAGATTTTCAGTGGTTTTAATGGAATTAATATTTTTCCTCTTGTATTTTTATGAACTAAAAAACTATGTAAACAATGTTACATGTTATAAATATGTTAAATTGGTGTAAAGGGGTTTTTTGAGGAAAGGCATGTATGCCCCAAAATGAGCCTGGTATTTCAAGAACATGCTGGGATTCGATCAGTTTTTTGATTTCCAATAATTTAGGTGACATTGATTATTTTATCTAATATGTAGTCTAGTTAGCATTATTTCTGCTGCGGTCTCATTTATTTTGACCCATTTAATTTGCCTCAAGTTAACATTTGAACATAATTTGTGTGAAATGGAAATAATTCTAATGTTCATTGCATGTACTGTTAGTGTAATAAAATCAATGTAGGCTTTTTATTGGTATTGCATTAAATAAAGAGGCACATTAATACAGGCTTCTCATGAAATAGAAGGGATTGCCGCATGCTGTTCTCCCCTTTGCAATGAACATTAGAAGTTGCATTTAGAAAGTTTCCTATTCGTTTTATTGAATATAGTTATTAATAATCACATTTTTTTCCTGTTTGGCGTATGTTGAAGAAAATTGTACTTGAACAAGGACTATCATGTAATGTAAATGCAAGCAATTTTGTTCTGTCTTTCATGAATGACCAGTGCTGTATTAATTGAACTAATGATTTGCATGTCAATTCGCTTCACACTTTTAGAGTCCGACGCAGAAGGTGGCACAGCCTCGCCGTTCGACCAGAGGTAGCAGTGCTTCACCGGCCACGGTTTCAGCCAAACGCACACCGCAAAAATCTCCCGCGCCGAGGACGAGCAAGCAACCATCTGGGCCGGCCTCGATCAAAACTCCCAACTCGTTTGCGGTCTCCTCGCGTCCATCCACCCAGGGGAAGAACTCTACTCTCAGCCGCTCGCCAAAACAGCCACAGTCGCCCGCACTTTCGTCTTCATCCAGAAAATTAACCAAGGTCGTCAGGGTTCCGGTATTGCTTGTGGAATTGGGGCATGCTGTGACACAGAGGTCGCCCGTCACCAGGACGAGGAGGACGCTGCCAGTTCCGTCTTCGTTGCCCAGCTCGAGCCGCCTCTTGCATGCTTTGGAGCGTAACAATCTGTCGCCCACAAAGTGTATGCCTATCGTGAGGCTCACGCCCTTAAAGAAGCTTGAAACAACCTGCGTAAAATTGTCTCCCAGCAGCGTGAAGAACGACAAGGAGATAGAGAGCTCTGTGAGTGGTATGCGGATGCTGAGGTCGCAGCGTAAGGGAATTTCTCTTTCCACAACACTCAGTAAAGTTGTGAAGAGTCTCTCCAGCGAACTGCTGAAAGTAGACTCCTCAACGAAAGACAAAAAAACCTGCAGCCCTGAGCGAGAGTCTCCACAAAGCTCCCAAAATTCACCGCTTGAAGATAATTCTCAAAATAAGCTGACAATAAAGTCATTTTACGGAACTATATTGGACAAAAGTGGAAAAGCTTGTTACAAGACACCACTGGACAGGAAGGCAGGGCGACTCAAAGAGGAGGAGGAGGTACACAAACAAGCAAAGATTGTTTGCGACAAAATCTCTCATTCTGGAGACATCTCAAAGACAGAAGTAATACAGGTCCAGAGTAAGGCAGCCACAACAGCGGAAGTGAAACCGTCATCTTCGAAGGGTGAAGGGCATCTCGTAAGCAAGGTCGGTAGTGGTAGTGCTGACAGGAGTCCGACCAGCCCCATGAACCAGCTCTCCGACCTGAGAAAACGATTCGCGGAATTGGGGGAGGAGGCGGAGGAGGAGCTCAAGGAGGCAAAGAGGAAAAAGTGTGAAGCTGAGAATGGCGAGACCAGCAATGGTGAACACGTATTTGACGAGGTGCCAGCCGATGAGACTGATGAAGAGGCGGAGAAAAGCGCAGCGAACGACGTTGCTTTAGTGGCAGAGGAGCCCTGGAAGAAGATCTGGAAGAAGACGGAGTCGGACGCAGCCAAACAGAAGCCACGGATTTACGTGGGAGCTGCGTTCTTCAGCCCTAAGCTAATTCGGCCAGGAAAAATGCGCAGTAACGTGGCACGGGTAGGCAATGCAAGCAATGGCATCAGAAAGCTGGCGATTGGGACAGCCTCACCAGCCACCGGCACTAGCAGAGGCTCCAGACTCTTTGCTGAGAGCCACGAGTCAAAGATGCTGATTCCCTCTACATCCTTCGTGTATGAAGCATCGGCCGCCGATTGCAAACCCCGAGTGGTTGCACCAGTTGCTGGCGCCGACAGGATCAGTCATTATGATGATGCAGATGATGGCACTGCGGCAGTGGAAGCGGTGGATGAGGGTGGTGAATGTGGGAGTGGACAATCGAGAGGGATGAATTTCAGCGTGAAGAGCTTATGTGAGGACTGGGAGGAGATTGCGGCTGAGAGTGGTACAGCTTTGTCCAAGGTGCTTATCTAACCCCCCCCCCCCCCACTAATCCACGAGCCTCCGCATGTCCCTGGGTGGTGGTCTTACAAATGGTATGGCTTATTATGATGAAAATATTCAATTGTCTATTGTCACATTCATTGCATATCCTGATTTAATGATGGCATAAAAAATTATACTGTACTTTTAATTTGTCTTAAAAAGCCTCACCGAGTACCGAAGTCTATTTTAGGAAGAACCTGCATTGAAGCATTTTTGCAAATTTCTTGTAACTTGCCTAGTGTTCGTTCCACTATTTAATGAGTGCATAGCATGTGGAATGAGATCGGAGAAAACTCACACTTTGAGGGGATTAATACTCTAAAAGTTTGGATATTCTGTTTCCCGAACCATTTACCCGTCCCGCTCAGCCGATTTACGTGGTTTCACAAATCTTCACGGCTGCTGATGTAAGCGTGTAATATCCACTTGCTTCATTTCAGGACGCAGAGCTGGCGCCATCGGAGGATGCGGTGTCGCTGTCGTCATGTAAAAAACATGCCTGCAAAGCTGGGGATGACAGGGAGAGCAATGGTAACACTTGCTGCGACGTCTGTCGCAATCACAAGCAGTTTTAATTGTTTATATATGTACGAGTACATCGATAGAGCCACAGCTCATGGTTTTGTTCATGCTTTACAACTAAGGTTGAAAATGTTTGGTGCATTAATTGGCTATCCATTCGTAATGGCACATTATAACTTTCAGAAAGATGATCCATTGTGAAAGAACCTGTAGCGTAGAGTGTTGATACTATCGGGGACTTCCTGTATTGAAACGGGCCAAATTGATCAACGTTGGCCAAAACCTAGATGCACAAACTTTCTGAATGAAATAATCCATGTATATGCATGATGTTTCCAAACTTGTTATCTTCTATTTACCACTCAGCTGGAAGCACAAATATATTTTCCAGTTTATTGTGTACATTGCAAATGTTGTTGTCCAGGCTGTGTATTCTCATGAATTGCAATTTTTGCTGCTCATGTTGTAGAAACCCTTTGGTGGCATTGCATAACCATATTCTGATTGTGATATACTTGTAAATACAATATTTACATGCAGGAAATTTCATTCAACCTCAAAATATAATAGCTCTTGTGCATCATGGAGTGTCTGAAATGACTTTAAAGTTTTATTATTGATAAAATAGACTTTAAAATCATGGGCAGGTGTGTCCATGGCATGGATGACTGTGATGTCACTCCCATATATTTTATTATATCAGTGCTGTGGTTTTACAATAGCACGGCTTAGTCTAGTGCTTGTCTACTACATATCGAACACCTCAAAAGAACCCTAAGTACGTTTTTTATGCATTCAAGATTATCTAGTGGGGTTTCTCTCTTCACAAACATTCTTAATATAACCCCTTCAAACCAACTGGTTGCTGGTAATTAAGTATTACATTCGGTATTCAGAGGTGTGTTCATATTTGCTCTTATTCAGTCAAACAGGTTTGTCCTGGATCAATTGTGAGTGTCCTCAGCTTAGGCAAGACAAAAGATGATAACAATCCCACTGTATGCTAAAATATAGAACGTTTTAAACACATGATACAACTTTAAATAGTGGAAAGAAAATTCTACCCTTGGAACAATAACTCAAGACCGCATATGAGTCTTGCATTTTTTTTCATTATAGTTTTTTGTGTTGCGTTGTCCTTCCCATGCACCTCCGATTAGCACGTTTGGCTTCTGGGCTATTGCCCAGTGCTGTGAGGTAAAACCTCGGCCTGGGTGTTACCGTGTTTATTGCATATGAATCGCGAACACAATTGTCAGGCATTGACATGTGCTGTAATCGTGGTTGTTTTGTGCTGTGTTCAGAGTCTCCGGTGACGAAAGCCGTGTACCCGATATTCGGCACGGCAGGCCGCCCTGGACCACCTTGTGGGAGGTCAGTCGGGGGTACCTCGCACCAGGCGATATCGGCGTCGAAACGTTTTGGCCCTTTTGTCAGTCCACTGCGGGATGATGAGAGCCTTCCCCCACGCCGTATTGGTTGTGGGCCGGTTATTTGACCACGCTTCACGCTGGTTAGTACAGGTGGGCTGTGGTCATCCAGACTTTGGTCATCAAAAGCAGACTGTACAGCGTATAACAACGCAATGCCCGATCCACAAATACAAAAGGAGACAACACAGCGATACACTCCGCTGCTGTTCTTGACCCGGTTGTCTGGCTTAATCCACCTGAAAGTGAAATTATTGTATTTGTTGCTCTGCATTTACATCATCAGCCGTACGAAAGAAGAAGACGTACAGGAAGGTGAAAGCTTGGGAGCGTAGATGCGGGTGAAAATAAGTGCAGTGCAACAATTGATCCTGATGTACTGCTGACCACGTAGTATGGCCTTGGAGCTACTTACAATCTGATCTGCAAGCTCAACCCTGGTTTGCATCTGAGATACAAAAGGAGAGTTGGCACCTTCCAGGTTATTTGGTCATAAACATCATTGGATACATTGAACTCTTGATCTATATTGACTTTTTTCAGATGCATGCATCTCTCAAGGCCATTTTGACGTGATTCTGCAGGTTAAAGGGGGGCAAGCATCCACTTTCACCACGGCAGGGCACGCCGGTGCCCCCCACCACACCCGTGCTGCCCCCTCCGTCACCACCATGTTCCCCGGAAAATGCTGTGGACGTTGCCTCGTCGTCGCCACCACCCGCTGTTACTCCTGCCGTCAAACCGGACCCCGTGTCCACCCACAAACTCCGGAGGCCTCGCAAGCAGACGGATGACGACGAACAGCTCATCATTGTGAGTGTCGAGTGGCAGCGGCGTTCAGCGTGTGCCCGCAAATAAAATTGGCGGGTATATCATCTCCTGCATATAATGGGAGTTTTAAAGGAAGTTGCATCACAAAAAAAAACATCTTTCTTGTTGAAAACCACCCAAGGCTTTGTGTCCTGGGCTCTGGCCTGAGTTTGAGGCTTTTAGTAAGAATTTAAGCTTTTAAAATGGACTTTATCTAGTTTTGGTGCCCTCGCAGCATTCACTGCAGTGAAAAGTAAAAAAATTGTCACATCAGTGGCAGCACTTGGGTATGCCTGAAAATCACTTTAAAAGTCCTCTTTTCTCATTAAAAGTTTTAATACTCATTTTGTACAGCCCATAGTAATGGCATCAGACCATTACTGTAGTCTCGACAGCTTTCTTGCCTTGAACAACCCGTACCGACTAGCATGGTGAAGTATGGTTAAAATAACCTCCACGACACATGTTGTGGGCATGCCATCCAGCAATGGATTGACAAAAGGGTCTGTTGGGGGGAGCAGGCGCTGTGAGAGCCACCACGTGTCGCAGTGTGTGACGGTGCTGTGCGTTGGCAGGATGCGGGGCAGACGCGGGTGGGCGTGCAGACTTGTGACACGTGCGGAATGATGTACTCGGCTGCCAGCCCCGAGGATGAGGCCCAGCACCTGCAATTCCACAAGCGCTTCATCAGCACCATCCGCTTTGTGGTGAGGTGCCCCCTCCTGCCTGCCCGCCTGCCTGTTCTCAACTTCACATTTACACTAAACGTGTCACCATCAATGTTTTTATTAACTTGGATTCCGTCATCCTTGGCGCTTTCATACTTTGTCAGTTTTGTTATTCGTGTAATGAAGTGTTTTTTGGCAAAAAAACACCCCACGACATGTAGCAATTAAAAATGTGGTAATTTGTCAACGTATATTAACGTTCCGATTTAAAGCTTTCGTGACTGCAGGGATTCATCTTCTTGGTTCTTTCGGTAAAGTCACGTAGAATGGAAATAATAACATAAGTCAAATAAAACGTAATAAAAAAAATCATATTTTATTATATTACTTTATTATGTTTTATTTTTAATAAAATAACAAAAATAAAACATAATAAAATATATTATTTAATTATGTTTTATTATTTCATTTTTTCCATTCTACGTGACTTTACCGAAAGAACCAAGAAGAGGTATATTAACGTCTGTCTTTCCTATTTTGAAGAAGAGACATTTCTCAATACTTAGCCTATTGTACAGGGTGCTTCAAAAAAATGTTAGCACTTATATGGGACTATCGTTTTTAATGGAAAAAGAATGGATAATACACTGTAACATGTATTTTAATAGCTTCAAAAAGTCCGTCTCCACTTGTTCGCCATCATTGTCAACACATGCCTGGAATCTTCTCCAGGTGGACTGCAGAGTGCGGAGGCACACATCTTGTTGTATTATTGCAAATTCTCAGAAGTGTGAACAGTTTTTTGAAGCACCCTGTTCGTGTTTTTGTCAGTGTAATGAAGTATATGGTGGGCACAGTTGTTAAATAATAAAGACTGTAGTGCATATGAGGGGTTATGTAAGTGGGTATAATGGCAGCTTAAGCCAGACAGTGTGACAACTAAAATTTAATTATATTGATCTCATTAATATAAGTTGTAATCGATCCATTTATTCTAGATTTGAAGCTTTCGTGACTGCAATGATTCATATTCTCAGGTTTTTTCGGTAAAGTCACGTAGGTAAAACATTAAAAGTAATGAAAGTAAAATAAAACAAAACAAAAATAAAAATAAAATTCACGACGTTTCGGAGGCAACACAAGTCTCCGTCATCAGGTGGGACCGTCACAGCCAGATTAGCTGCATCAAGTGAAGCAATGATTCAAAATGTAATCCCTTATAAGCAAGTTGAAGGGGGGGAGGAGAGGGGGGGGGAGTTCATCAGAATGTGGTAGCCAATGAATGGAACGTATCGGGTGGGAGGGGGAGGGAGCCAACAAAACATTTGGCGACGGCTTGGACGCGGCTGCTGCGCACGCCAACACAATGGGCAGAAAGGGGGGAGGGGAGGTCTGATACACATGATAGAACAAAGGAACGAAAATGCCCATGTTTATACCAATGCAGGCTGAAAAATGAAGAGAGTACTGTTAAAAATAACTGGGGATGTTAACACTCGGTGAAGTAAATTAAAATAGTGCCTGTCAGATAAGATGGTCCAAAAAGTGTAATTAAGTCTTTTTTGCGTGGTTAATAACATCTTTCCAGTGATTACTGAGTTTGTACCCATCATCACGGTTGAAATTATGTCTGTGTTTGTATATTTGTATGGCTTCGTGTACAAACCTTTGATGGTAGCCAGGAGGCTTGCAGAGAACCTTGGTCTCGGAAAAGACAATATCATGAGAGCCCGCCGAGTTGTAGCAATGATCGGCAACGGCCGAAGAATCAGTTCTGCCGTGTTTCAGATCTGACTTGTGCTCGCGGACACGATCAGCAACATGACGTTTTGTTTCTCCAATGTAGCAATCACCACAAATGCAACTCAATTTGTAGACTCCAGGATACTGTAAGTCAGGAACGACATCCTTCACAGATGGAATCAGATCACGGATTTTATGCACTGTGCTGAATCGGACTTGGATCTTATGTTTGTTTAGAATTTTGGAGATCTTTTTGGTCACGCCTGCTATGTATGGTAACGTGATAGTTTTGGTCGGAGTTTCATGTGGTTGTTTCTGTGTGGTGGGAGAGACAGCTTGGCGGATAGTACGGTCAGAGTATCCGTTCATCCTGAGGGCCCGATGTACATGTCTTAATTCATCAGTCAGGTGGTGTTGGTCAGAAATGCCATGGGCTCTGTGGTATAGCGTTTTGATGAGAGAATTCTTTTGAGATGGGTGGTGGTGGGAATCCGGTTTCAGGTAGGAATCTGTGTGGGTGGCTTTCCTGTAGACAGAATGTCCCAAGGATCCGTCAAGCCTCCTCTTAAACAGAATATCCAAGAATGGTAGTTTACCGTCTTTCTCCACTTCCATGGTGAATCTGATAGATGGGTGTCTAGAATTGATGTGGTCCAAGAAGTGGTTCAATGCTGGGAGGCCATGTGGCCAGATGACGAAAGTGTCATCCACATATCTCTTCCACAGGGAAGGACGCAGGGTGGATGTCTGGATGGCGTCTGATTCAAACTTTTCCATGAAAATGTTGGCTATAACTGGTGACAAGGGGGAGCCCATAGGGGTACCCTCATTCTGTTTGTAGAAGGTGCCATTCCAGGTAAAATAGGTGTTGGTGAGGCAATGCCTAACCAGCGCAGGTACATCAGAATTCAATCCCTGTTGGACTAAGTCCTCAATTATTGTTAGGGTGTCCGGTACTGGGACTTTGGTAAACAAAGATACTACATCAAAGCTGACGAGAATGTCATCAGGAGATAGTACCATGTCCTTAACCATAGAGACTAATTGGGTTGAGTTGAGTACTGCCGAAGAGGTCTTGCCTGTGAAGGGGAGCAGAGTATCTGATAGAAAACGGGCTAGTTTGTACGTCGGAGAGTTTATCGTCGACACGATGGGTCGTAGCGGGGTGCCTTCTTTATGGATTTTAGGAAGACCATAGAGTCTGGGAGGTCTTGCCGCCGATGGTTTTAGAGAGGGACGTTTGCTTGGTTCGATTAGGGAAGTCGAACTCATGATGATACTGTTGGTTTTTGTCGTTAGGCTTTTAGTGGGATCGTTTTTAATTTTGGAGTAACTCCCATCATTAAGAAGGTCCAGGATTTTGTTGTTGTATGAATCTTTATCCATGATGACCGTGGCATTGCCCTTGTCTGCCGAGAGGATGACTATATCATCTCTCTTTTTTAAATTCGCGAGTTCAGAGCGTTCGTTTTTGCTGATGTTACTAGTGGGTTTCTTAGCATTCTTGAGAATAGTAGCTATTTCAACTCTTGCTACATCAGCATGGATGTGTCCTATGCCTCTGAGGGCTACATCAATCTGAGAAATCATATCCTCTACTGGTATATATTTAGGGGTGACGGCGAAATTTAGTCCTTTGGCCAGTACCGTTTTTAGATTGTCAGAGATTGGAATGTTACTCTGATTAATCACGGTCTTGTTAACATCCAGCTTTGCGATGTGTGGCTCTGGTTTCTTTTTAGATAGGAGGTTGAATTTAGAAATCAGGTTAGCTTTGCATTTGGCTGACATTGAGTCAGCAGAAGCAGAAGTCATGTTATCAACGTGGTTCCAATCAGAAGGTGACATTTTTTGTGTTAACATTAGATGTGTTTGTAAGAGAGTCTTGTCTAAATTATCGAGTTCAGATCGGAGTAACCTTATTCTCTCCGAGATTAGTGATAGGCTAGCTTTAAATAAGATCTGTTTGGAGTTCGGTGAGGACACAGCAGCGGATGTGAGTGTGAAAGCGATGGGTATTACCTTGTTATCGCGGCATCTCTTGAGGAAGGCCAGCGTCTCGAGAAGCTGTGACTTCTTGTCTCGTCTGTTAAAAACTCTAACAGATAGGTTGAATTCCTCCCCGTAGAGGGCATTAATTCTAGATTTGAAGCTTTCGTGACTGCAATGATTCATATTCTCAGGTTTTTTCGGTAAAGTCACGTAGGTAAAACATTAAAAGTAATGAAAGTAAAATAAAACAAAACAAAAATAAAAATAAAATTCACGACGTTTCGGAGGCAACACAAGTCTCCGTCATCAGGTGGGACCGTCACAGCCAGATTAGCTGCATCAAGTGAAGCAATGATTCAAAATGTAATCCCTTATAAGCAAGTTGAAGGGGGGGAGGAGAGGGGGGGGGAGTTCATCAGAATGTGGTAGCCAATGAATGGAACGTATCGGGAGGGAGGGGGGGTGGGAGGGGGAGGGAGCCAACAAAACATTTGGCGACGGCTTGGACGCGGCTGCTGCGCACGCCAACACAATGGGCAGAAAGGGGGGAGGGGAGGTCTGATACACATGATAGAACAAAGGAACGAAAATGCCCATGTTTATACCAATGCAGGCTGAAAAATGAAGAGAGTACTGTTAAAAATAACTGGGGATGTTAACACTCAGTGAAGTAAATTAAAATAGTGCCTGTCAGATAAGATGGTCCAAAAAGTGTAATTAAGTCTTTTTTGCGTGGTTAATAACATCTTTCCAGTGATTACTGAGTTTGTACCCATCATCACGGTTGAAATTATGTCTGTGTTTGTATATTTGTATGGCTTCGTGTACAAACCTTTGATGGTAGCCAGGAGGCTTGCAGAGAACCTTGGTCTCGGAAAAGACAATATCATGAGAGCCCGCCGAGTTGTAGCAATGATCGGCAACGGCCGAAGAATCAGTTCTGCCGTGTTTCAGATCTGACTTGTGCTCGCGGACACGATCAGCAACATGACGTTTTGTTTCTCCAATGTAGCAATCACCACAAATGCAACTCAATTTGTAGACTCCAGGATACTGTAAGTCAGGAACGACATCCTTCACAGATGGAATCAGATCACGGATTTTATGCACTGTGCTGAATCGGACTTGGATCTTATGTTTGTTTAGAATTTTGGAGATCTTTTTGGTCACGCCTGCTATGTATGGTAACGTGATAGTTTTGGTCGGAGTTTCATGTGGTTGTTTCTGTGTGGTGGGAGAGACAGCTTGGCGGATAGTACGGTCAGAGTATCCGTTCATCCTGAGGGCCCGATGTACATGTCTTAATTCATCAGTCAGGTGGTGTTGGTCAGAAATGCCATGGGCTCTGTGGTATAGCGTTTTGATGAGAGAATTCTTTTGAGATGGGTGGTGGTGGGAATCCGGTTTCAGGTAGGAATCTGTGTGGGTGGCTTTCCTGTAGACAGAATGTCCCAAGGATCCGTCAAGCCTCCTCTTAAACAGAATATCCAAGAATGGTAGTTTACCGTCTTTCTCCACTTCCATGGTGAATCTGATAGATGGGTGTCTAGAATTGATGTGGTCCAAGAAGTGGTTCAATGCTGGGAGGCCATGTGGCCAGATGACGAAAGTGTCATCCACATATCTCTTCCACAGGGAAGGACGCAGGGTGGATGTCTGGATGGCGTCTGATTTGAATTGATTTGAATCAGACGCCATCCAGACATCCACCCTGCGTCCTTCCCTGTGGAAGAGATATGTGGATGACACTTTCGTCATCTGGCCACATGGCCTCCCAGCATTGAACCACTTCTTGGACCACATCAATTCTAGACACCCATCTATCAGATTCACCATGGAAGTGGAGAAAGACGGTAAACTACCATTCTTGGATATTCTGTTTAAGAGGAGGCTTGACGGATCCTTGGGACATTCTGTCTACAGGAAAGCCACCCACACAGATTCCTACCTGAAACCGGATTCCCACCACCACCCATCTCAAAAGAATTCTCTCATCAAAACGCTATACCACAGAGCCCATGGCATTTCTGACCAACACCACCTGACTGATGAATTAAGACATGTACATCGGGCCCTCAGGATGAACGGATACTCTGACCGTACTATCCGCCAAGCTGTCTCTCCCACCACACAGAAACAACCACATGAAACTCCGACCAAAACTATCACGTTACCATACATAGCAGGCGTGACCAAAAAGATCTCCAAAATTCTAAACAAACATAAGATCCAAGTCCGATTCAGCACAGTGCATAAAATCCGTGATCTGATTCCATCTGTGAAGGATGTCGTTCCTGACTTACAGTATCCTGGAGTCTACAAATTGAGTTGCATTTGTGGTGATTGCTACATTGGAGAAACAAAACGTCATGTTGCTGATCGTGTCCGCGAGCACAAGTCAGATCTGAAACACGGCAGAACTGATTCTTCGGCCGTTGCCGATCATTGCTACAACTCGGCGGGCTCTCATGATATTGTCTTTTCCGAGACCAAGGTTCTCTGCAAGCCTCCTGGCTACCATCAAAGGTTTGTACACGAAGCCATACAAATATACAAACACAGACATAATTTCAACCGTGATGATGGGTACAAACTCAGTAATCACTGGAAAGATGTTATTAACCACGCAAAAAAGACTTAATTACACTTTTTGGACCATCTTATCTGACAGGCACTATTTTAATTTACTTCACCGAGTGTTAACATCCCCAGTTATTTTTAACAGTACTCTCTTCATTTTTCAGCCTGCATTGGTATAAACATGGGCATTTTCGTTCCTTTGTTCTATCATGTGTATCAGACCTCCCCTCCCCCCTTTCTGCCCATTGTGTTGGCGTGCGCAGCAGCCGCGTCCAAGCCGTCGCCAAATGTTTTGTTGGCTCCCTCCCCCTCCCACCCCCCTCCCTCCCGATACGTTCCATTCATTGGCTACCACATTCTGATGAACTCCCCCCCCCTCTCCTCCCCCCCTTCAACTTGCTTATAAGGGATTACATTTTGAATCATTGCTTCACTTGATGCAGCTAATCTGGCTGTGACGGTCCCACCTGATGACGGAGACTTGTGTTGCCTCCGAAACGTCGTGAATTTTATTTTTATTTTTGTTTTGTTTTATTTTACTTTCATTACTTTTAATGTTTTACCTACGTGACTTTACCGAAAAAACCTGAGAATATGAATCATTGCAGTCACGAAAGCTTCAAATCTAGAATTAATGCCCTCTACGGGGAGGAATTCCACCTATCTGTTAGAGTTTTTAACAGACGAGACAAGAAGTCACAGCTTCTCGAGACGCTGGCCTTCCTCAAGAGATGCCGCGATAACAAGGTAATACCCATCGCTTTCACACTCACATCCGCTGCTGTGTCCTCACCGAACTCCAAACAGATCTTATTTAAAGCTAGCCTATCACTAATCTCGGAGAGAATAAGGTTACTCCGATCTGAACTCGATAATTTAGACAAGACTCTCTTACAAACACATCTAATGTTAACACAAAAAATGTCACCTTCTGATTGGAACCACGTTGATAACATGACTTCTGCTTCTGCTGACTCAATGTCAGCCAAATGCAAAGCTAACCTGATTTCTAAATTCAACCTCCTATCTAAAAAGAAACCAGAGCCACACATCGCAAAGCTGGATGTTAACAAGACCGTGATTAATCAGAGTAACATTCCAATCTCTGACAATCTAAAAACGGTACTGGCCAAAGGACTAAATTTCGCCGTCACCCCTAAATATATACCAGTAGAGGATATGATTTCTCAGATTGATGTAGCCCTCAGAGGCATAGGACACATCCATGCTGATGTAGCAAGAGTTGAAATAGCTACTATTCTCAAGAATGCTAAGAAACCCACTAGTAACATCAGCAAAAACGAACGCTCTGAACTCGCGAATTTAAAAAAGAGAGATGATATAGTCATCCTCTCGGCAGACAAGGGCAATGCCACGGTCATCATGGATAAAGATTCATACAACAACAAAATCCTGGACCTTCTTAATGATGGGAGTTACTCCAAAATTTAAAAACGATCCCACTAAAAGCCTAACGACAAAAACCAACAGTATCATCATGAGTTCGACTTCCCTAATCGAACCAAGCAAACGTCCCTCTCTAAAACCATCGGCGGCAAGACCTCCCAGACTCTATGGTCTTCCTAAAATCCATAAAGAAGGCACCCCGCTACGACCCATCGTGTCGACGATAAACTCTCCGACGTACAAACTAGCCCGTTTTCTATCAGATACTCTGCTCCCCTTCACAGGCAAGACCTCTTCGGCAGTACTCAACTCAACCCAATTAGTCTCTATGGTTAAGGACATGGTACTATCTCCTGATGACATTCTCGTCAGCTTTGATGTAGTATCTTTGTTTACCAAAGTCCCAGTACCGGACACCCTAACAATAATTGAGGACTTAGTCCAACAGGGATTGAATTCTGATGTACCTGCGCTGGTTAGGCATTGCCTCACCAACACCTATTTTACCTGGAATGGCACCTTCTACAAACAGAATGAGGGTACCCCTATGGGCTCCCCCTTGTCACCAGTTATAGCCAACATTTTCATGGAAAAGTTTGAATCAGACGCCATCCAGACATCCACCCTGCGTCCTTCCCTGTGGAAGAGATATGTGGATGACACTTTAGTCATCTGGCCACATGGCCTCCCAGCATTGAACCACTTCTTGGACCACATCAATTCTAGACACCCATCTATCAGATTCACCATGGAAGTGGAGAAAGACGGTAAACTACCATTCTTGGATATTCTGTTTAAGAGGAGGCTTGACGGATCCTTGGGACATTCTGTCTACAGGAAAGCCACCCACACAGATTCCTACCTGAAACCGGATTCCCACCACCACCCATCTCAAAAGAAGTCTCTCATCAAAACGCTATACCACAGAGCCCATGGCATTTCTGACCAACACCACCTGACTGATGAATTAAGACATGTACATCGGGCCCTCAGGATGAACGGATACTCTGACCGTACTATCCGCCAAGCTGTCTCTCCCACCACACAGAAACAACCACATGAAACTCCGACCAAAACTATCACGTTACCATACATAGCAGGCGTGACCAAAAAGATCTCCAAAATTCTAAACAAACATAAGATCCAAGTCCGATTCAGCACAGTGCATAAAATCCGTGATCTGATTCCATCTGTGAAGGATGTCGTTCCTGACTTACAGTATCCTGGAGTCTACAAATTGAGTTGCATTTGTGGTGATTGCTACATTGGAGAAACAAAACGTCATGTTGCTGATCGTGTCCGCGAGCACAAGTCAGATCTGAAACACGGCAGAACTGATTCTTCGGCCGTTGCCGATCATTGCTACAACTCGGCGGGCTCTCATGATATTGTCTTTTCCGAGACCAAGGTTCTCTGCAAGCCTCCTGGCTACCATCAAAGGTTTGTACACGAAGCCATACAAATATACAAACACAGACATAATTTCAACCGTGATGATGGGTACAAACTCAGTAATCACTGGAAAGATGTTATTAACCACGCAAAAAAGACTTAATTACACTTTTTGGACCATCTTATCTGACAGGCACTATTTTAATTTACTTCACCGAGTGTTAACATCCCCAGTTATTTTTAACAGTACTCTCTTCATTTTTCAGCCTGCATTGGTATAAACATGGGCATTTTCGTTCCTTTGTTCTATCATGTGTATCAGACCTCCCCTCCCCCCTTTCTGCCCATTGTGTTGGCGTGCGCAGCAGCCGCGTCCAAGCCGTCGCCAAATGTTTTGTTGGCTCCCTCCCCCTCCCACCCCCCTCCCTCCCGATACGTTCCATTCATTGGCTACCACATTCTGATGAACTCCCCCCCCCTCTCCTCCCCCCCTTCAACTTGCTTATAAGGGATTACATTTTGAATCATTGCTTCACTTGATGCAGCTAATCTGGCTGTGACGGTCCCACCTGATGACGGAGACTTGTGTTGCCTCCGAAACGTCGTGAATTTTATTTTTATTTTTGTTTTGTTTTATTTTACTTTCATTACTTTTAATGTTTTACCTACGTGACTTTACCGAAAAAACCTGAGAATATGAATTTGTAATCGATCCTTCAAAGAAATGGTTTTAGAGTGAGCACACGGTAGTGTTTAATATGGAAAGTAGAACAAGAATATTGTTGGCAGGTACAGAGGAACATGATGTGCCTTTCCTAGTTGCCAGCATTTATTTCTAAGGGCTGTTGTAAACCGTTGTGCAAGCACTGGCTCTCCTAACACGTGGTGTGTAACGTACAGGGCTGGAAGAAAGAGAGGGTGATTGGGGAGTTTCCTGACGGAAAGATCATCCTAGTACTTCCCGGGGACCCCAAATACGCTCTGAAAAAGGTGCTCCAGCGCAAACATTCACACTCTCAATATTGCCTTCTGTGTAAAAAGTTGTGTTTTTAATAGTTTTTTATGCGATGAGGCTGTCAATATCTGAGGGCTTGAGTCTGTTATTTGCGTGTAGGTAGTTTATTGTTGTGATATGTGACAGTGAAATATGCATCATTGTCTGCACAGTGTACAATGTGTGTCCCTAACATGGGGCAAAATACAATTAAAGATATTATGACTTTCATGGGTGTTTTCGTCAAAATGATTAATCAGCTGTGGATGGGAATTGTTGGGAGGAATATGTCTTCACCGTTACAATATCAGCACTTTTCAGCATTTTTTGGCAGATATAGAATACTCTTGTGTTGCGCTTGCATGATGAATCATAACCTATGGCTGTGCCTGTTAAATTAAGTATCTGCTCCTTTTATCGGGAGTTTTGGGTGGATTATAGGTTCGATATTAAACACTCAACACAGTTCAATGTCAGGTGTGTATTAGTGTGGCACAAAAAAACCCACAAAACATACTGCACTCACTGTTCTTTACAAAACTGATGTGTATGAATTTGCACTTCTCGGCATGTGGTTTGGCATAATGGCATTTTTATTGCATGGGCGGGATGTGTGCGTGAGTGGGCATGTGGTTAGCATGATAGGTGCAATTTGAGATCCGTTAAAGTTTAAGCCACCCAGCGCAATGCTTGTTGTGAGCATCTGTCCTGCACTTTCCTTTGTTGCTGTGTACCTCACCTGACTCATGTGCCTTGGTGATATTACCGCCAATTAGTTCGTGAATGACGGTTTTTATTTTTTGGTTTTCATGTTGTCAGGTAGAGGAGGTGCGGGAGTTGGTGGACGCAGATCTCGGCTTCCACGTGGCGGGCTTGCGCAATCCATCCCGCACGAAGACTCTGCTCTTTGTGTCCAACGACAAAAAGGTGGTGGGCTGTCTCATCGCCGAGCACATCACCAAGGTAAGATGTCCATCCTCTTGATGATTTCACTCATTGCTGTTTGCTCATTGGAACTTCCAAACGTGTGTTGTATATTTAAAGCAGCTGCTGGGAAAGTAGATGGTTTGCTGTTTTTATTTTATTTTGAAGTAAGTTTTGTGAGTCCTGCATTCATCTCTAACCATAATGGATGGTTTATTATTGAATGCTGCTAATGAATATTGGCAGTTACATATGATAGCCATTGAATTATTTAATCATTATACATGTTGGCCCTGCCTGTTAATTGCAGTGTGTGTTGGTTTTTAATTTTCCCACCATAGATTTGCTCACTCTTAATGACATTTTATTGATTGTTTATCATCAGCTTTTGGAAGGTTGCGAGCCTTAAATCATAATTAATTAATCATGTCAGGTTAGGGTCTTTAGGCTGTGTCTGGCTATTAATGTATAGTCAAGCTCCATCTCTCGATCCTTCACCAGGTCCTGAAGACTCATCCGGTTTCTTCCACTTTTAATCCATGCTGCAATTATTTACGCTGCAGGGTTACCGAGTTTTGCCAGATAAGCAGCCAAAGCCAGACCAGGATGCCGCCGCCTCGCCACAGACGGCCAGCGCTGGCGACGACACGAAACCCGGAGCGGCTCCACTGCTGGATGGCGAGCTGGCTGACATCAACGGGGCAACCAGATCCCCGCAGCCCACGGCGGCGACGACCAAAGTTGAGGCTTCACCGGAGCAGAGCAGCAGACCCCCCGAGGAAGGGGTCGGGCGAGGAGAGGGTGATGGAGCGGCGGTGGCCGTGGCGGCGGTGCCGGTGGCGGCAGCAGCGCAGGGTCTCGGCGAGCCGCTCGAGGCGCTTCTGGAGAGGCAGCAGGCGTGGTGCTGCTCCTCCGTGGCAGAGCCAGCCATCTGTGGCGTGAGCCGCATCTGGGTGTTCAGCCTCATGCGCCGGCGTGGCATCGCCACTCGCATGGTGGACTGTCTGCGGTGAGCGACGGTTTGTCCTTATGTTTAGGTAACCAGAGGACGATGGCACTAGGTGGTTCACACAGACCAAATCATCTCATTGAATCACAGCAGAAATATATAGTCGGTTACGATTGAGTGTTATTTGGAATATGCCAACTGTAAGGCACTTAAGTGGCTTTTTAATGGAAAGTGAAGGATTTTGTAAGGTTTTGGGTAATGGATCTGCAGAAAAGAGATGGAAGCCAGATACATTTTCGGTACTCTGTTTATGAGACCACATTTTACAATGTGTTTAAGTCCCTAATGCAAAGCTTTGACTGCGCTTTATGTCCACACGATGCCCATTTTTACCACTTACTCCTGCTGCATGGGTGTCACAGGAGGAACTTCTCGTACGGAGTGTACCTGAGCAAGAACGAGCTGGCCTTCTCGGACCCCACTCCGGACGGCAAGCTGTTCGCCATGCGCTACTGCCAGACTCCACGCTTCCTCGTCTACAACTTCATCAACTGACGAGACCCGCCCGGGACGGACGGGTCGTGCTGTGAAACCTCCCGACTGCTGCAGCCAAAGATCGATGTCTGGTGTTTGCGGCAAGGATTAATTCAGGATGTTGAGATGATGGTGGAATCTTGCTGATTACAGGTCGATTTTTCTACATTGGCCACTAGAGAGTGCTATCAAGTGGGTTCCACTGTAAGCGTTGGTTTGCATTTCGTTTTAAATGCCTTCAAAGTTTACCTGTGCTGCGGTTTGTGCGCTGCGCGTGACCTCGGGAGCCCGCAGAGAGCTTTAACTTTGTCTCTTCCACCCGCTCTCGTCCGTGCACCATCAAGCCTGTGCCTCTGCAGCAGCCACATCCATGCTCAATGGCATAGCGTGGTTGCCATGGGCTCTGGTGCAAGGCGTGAAATTGGGGCCCCTGTCAAAAATGGTCCACTCCTTCGTAGCCCGACGCTGGGGCCCATCCAACCTATGGGCCTTGCTGCAGTTTTAACTGCACACTTGATAGCTACGACCCTGCCGATTAATCTGTGCTGCAGATCCAACCCTTGTGGGCATTTTCAAGTTATTATACGCCAAGGGTCAGATTTACATCTAAACCAAGTGGCCAACACTCTTTGCTTGCGCAATTTTCACCATTGTTAGTGAAGAAGACATCGTCACACTTTTGGCCAGAAATGGTACAGAGGGAGAAAATTCTCAAAACACGTGAATCGGAGACCCTGTCAGCGCATTTGCCGAGACCTGAAAGCTGGCTTGCAAGTTGCCGTAAATATGAATGTACAGTACTAGAGTGGTGGGTGGATTGTGCCCAGATATCCTCACTTTGGGAGAATGTGGCTGTTAAGAGCTGCAGGCCACTACCATGTTGGGCTTTTTACGGAAACTGTTAGCCACGGGTTTGCCCTGATAGCGATCAGAAAATATCCTTTTTGGGATAAATTTGAGCCCGTATCCTAGCAGCTCGTGTAAAAGCCCTTTCCTAGGATTAATGACTAATGGTGCCCATTGCCGTGTGCCCTTCAGTATAAAATAACAATAATGTTCAGCCCCTTGTCAATCCACTGCTGGATGAAGGTCACCACACGCTCTGTTGGTCATGAGGGTTTTTTTGGCCATATTTTATTATGCTGGTCAGTGCCCTTTTAGTATGGCACAGAGCTGGTATTTAACCAAACCTTTCACGGGGGGGATCTGGAAAGCCCACTGCACTGCATAAGCATTTCCACTCGGACCTTTGCTACCTTGCGTGCCTTCTTGGTATGTGTGGCCATCAGCTGCCCCCCCCACCCCCTCCATTCGTCTTGCCCCTGCATCTGTTGATGGCAGGGAGTGTTGAAGTTTTTCACAAGTTCAAGACCAAGTGCCAACACTCGACAGTGTTGCTTAATCAAAGTGCGTTTGAGAGTCCGTTTTGCTTTTAATGCCTACGGTAGCAGTTGGGGCATTGGAGTATTTCATCCTGTTCATGAGTGTTGCAGCATTGAGACATTTATTTTGGGATGAAGTTAGTATATGTTGTGATAATTTTTTTTAACAAAAAGCGTTATTTGAACCTTTAAAAAGGAATAAAACATTGATTGTATTTTCTTGTGCTTTGTTTTTGATGGTCGTGCGTGCTGGT
This sequence comes from Lampetra fluviatilis, assembly GCF_964198595.1. NCBI lineage: Eukaryota > Metazoa > Chordata > Hyperoartia > Petromyzontiformes > Petromyzontidae > Lampetra > Lampetra fluviatilis. The sequence goes on from NC_136296.1 coordinate 11,658,544, forward strand.
GCTAACAACCGTCTTACAAGCCACGCACACATTTTCTGCAAAGAGGATCTGCAATCAACTTAGAAAATATTTCTTTTGGCTAAAAAAAATAACCATGTTGTTTGGCTAAAATATTTGAATTTGGACAGCATGGCTAAATCTAGAATACCGTACAAGGCAATGTAAAGTCTGCAAAGTACATGTTTGCAGAGTCAGAGTATAATAGTATTTGTGAAGTGAAACCTTTGTCCACTGAGCGTGCCTATACGTAGTCTGCTGCTTTGAATTCAAGGCTCACAGTGCAATGGAACCCACAGGCCGAAGGGGGCCCAATGCGCTGGACAATAAAGAGGAAAATATGTAAATTTTACGGTGGAGGGGGGCACCGAGGGGGGATACATTTGACGGGGGGTGCCCAGGAGGATACATTTGACGGGGGGGGAGGGGGGCAAGCTTCTGGTTTGTGGGATCGGATGTTGAAGCTGAAGCCTGCGGGGTGGATGTGGCCAGGAGGTGGCAGTACAGTTGAAATTAGATGTCTCGGTCCAGTTTCCGCCCAAACAAAATGTAGCTTAGCATGATGGAAATATGTGAATGGCAGGACGCGCGTGAAAAAATAACTTGAGCTTTAGTGAGGATTTTCAGAATAAAAAAAACCCCACGCAATAACAGGACGAACTTCAGCACCATTACTGAGCACGTGCCTGAAACGTCAGCAAAAACAACGCGATCACGGTTGTAATAGAAAAGAGCACTTCTTGAATTAACCACGGTTATAGGAGTTTGGGGAAAACAGACCGTGGAAGGGAATTCCAAGCCGAGCAATGTGAGAAGGTAGAAAGGGAAAGTCGTGTTACGTGTGGGGACTGAACAGTGAATGAGACGAGACCGTGTGGTACACCCAGCCCTCAACATCGGTCGAGGATATCGATGAGTGAAGTCCATGGGAACACGTCGCATTGGTCGTAGCGATAGAAGCTCGATAAGGATGCAACAGGCTGCGATGCCCCGTTGCTACCCCATATCTTACAGCGTTCTAATACCACCTATCTGTTTTTACTCTCGAAATATATTTGACAGCATCAACCACGACCTGATTTAAATCTATTCGGTGCGTTCCCCGTTTCACACCGAGAGAAAATCAACACACACAAACAGACCACCCCACTACCGCCACCTCCATCTCCCCAACACACACACACAGACCAACCCCACTACTACCACCATCACCTCCATCTCCCCAACACACACAGACCAACTCCACTACTGCCACCATCACCTCCATCTCCCCAACACACACACAGACCAACCCCACCACCGCCACCTCCTCCTCCTCCCCCGTCTCCCCAAAGTTTGTTTTCACGGACAAATCGCATTGGCTGACAGCGCCGGCTAATCGGAGGAGTGGAACTCTTCGGCCGAGCCAGGCTTCAACCACGCCCACGTGGCGTGCCGAACCGGTGGGGGGGAGGAGAATCATCAGCAGGCAGGCACCACACCACACAGACAGCAGCAGCAAGTCCCGGAGTGGCAAATCAGTTTTTAAGAGCCTCCACAACCACCAATTTGCCGGCCGGTTCGATGTGCTGTGACGAACGCCTTTAGCAGGCAGCGTGAAAGTCCTTTCATAAGCCACGGGGCTGGTTTGAGAAGCTTAGCGTCGCTCGAAACGTCTGAGCGGTCTTCCCACCCTGCCTCCTCCCTCCCCGTGTTTTGGAGGAGAGGCGCAAAAGCTGTTGTCTTTTTCATATCTCACGAAAGGATTTGGAATTTTTGGAGAGGCTCGTTTATGCAAACAGCCCCCCCCCCAGGAGGAGGGGGGGCTGCCCCCCACCCCCACCTTAAGTCAGTTTTAAATCGAATTGATTGACGCGAGTGATAGTTTCAGTGTTTGGATCGGCAGCTGCCCGAAGCGGCTGGCTCCATTGCCCCGAGTCCGCGATGGAGGAGCGAATGAAGATTCTGGACAAGTTGGTCCGGGACTGCCACTCGCGTGTGAGCGCCGGGACTCTGCTGGTAAGGAATGGGGTGTGTGTGTGTGTGGTGTGGGGTGTAGTGTGTGTGGTGTGTGGGGTGTGTGTGTGTGGTGTGTGGGGTGTGTGTGTGTGGTGTGTGATGTGTGTGTGGTGTGTGTGGGGCGTGGGTGGTGGTGTGCTGTGTGTGGTGTGAGTGGTGTGTGGTGTGGGCGATGTAGTGTGTGGGAGTGTGTGTGGTGTGGGTGGGTTTAGTGTAGGTGTGTGTAGTGTGTGTGGTGTGTGTGGTGGGTGTGTGTAGTGTGTGTAGTGTGTATGTGGTGTGGCTGTGTGTGGGTGTGTGTGTGATGTAGGGTGTGTGTAGTGTGTGGTGGGTGTGGTGTAGCTGTGTGTAGTGTGTGTGTAGTGTGTGGGTGTAGTGTGGGTGTGGTGTGTGGGGTGTGTGTGGTGTGTGATGTGTGTGTGGGGCGTGGGTGGTGGTGTGCTGTGTGTGGTGTGAGTGGTGTGTGGTGTGGGCGATGCAGTGTGTGGGAGTGTGTGTGGTGTGGGTGGGTTTAGTGTAGGTGTGTGTAGTGTGTGTGGTGGGTGTGTGTAGTGTGTGTAGTGTGTATGTGGTGTGGCTGTGTGTGGGTGTGTGGGTGATGTAGGGTGTGTGTAGTGTGTGGTGTGTGTGGTGGGTGTGGTGTAGCTGTGTGTAGTGTGTGGGTGTGGTGTGGTGTGTGGGCGTGGTGTGTGGGGGGTGGGTGGGTGGGGTGTGTGTGTGTGGTGTGTGTGTGTATGTGTGTGTGTGTAGTGTGTGTGTGTAGTGTGTGTGTGTATGTGTGTGTGTGTAGTGTGTGTGTGTGTAGTGTGTGTGTTAGTGTGTGTGTGTAGTGTGTGTGTGTAGTGTGTGTGTGTAGTGTGTGTGTGTAGTGTGTGTGTGTAGTGTGTGTGTGTAGTGTGTGTGTGTAGTGTGTGTGTGTAGTGTGTGTGTGTAGTGTGTGTGTGTAGTGTGTGTGTGTAGTGTGTGTGTGTAGTGTGTGTGTGTAGTGTGTGTGTGTAGTGTGTGTGTGTAGTGTGTGTGTGTAGTGTGTGTGTGTAGTGTGTGTGTGTAGTGTGTGTGTGTAGTGTGTGTGTGTAGTGTGTGTGTGTAGTGTGTGTGTGTAGTGTGTGTAGTGTGTGTGTGTAGTGTGTGTGTGTAGTGTGTGGGTGTGTGTAGTGTGTGGGTGTGTAGTGTGTGTGTAGTGTGTGGGTGTGTGTGGGGGGGGAGCGGTGGTGCAGTGATCAGCGCACTACGCTCCAATCTCGGTGAACAGAGTTCGATTCCCGCTCGGGGTCAACAGCTCCATTGCGGGTATTTAGTTGTCTGTGAGCGTAATCCGAGCCGGTCCCGGGTCTCGCCTAGGTCGACTCGGCATTGAAATTAAACGTCGGCGCTTGTGTGGGCAAAGGCTGGCGAGCGTGGTGATGATGGCCACCCGCCCCCTCGTGTGTGCCGACCCTTCATAGGTGCTACTCGCCCACAGCACTCGTCCCAATCGTCTGTTTGAAGCTATACGGGGGACCTTTGTTTGGGAGAGGAGCGGTGGGCGCATCGGTTAGCGCACTGCGCTACGAACCTGGTGAACAGAGTTGGAGCCCCCGCCACGGTTAACATGACCGTGTGAGTGGCAAAATTACATCGTTTCTGGGCATCGCCTAGGTCTACTCAGCCGTAAACGAGTCTGGTGTGTTTAAAACATCAAAGGCGTCCGGGCGTGGTGCCGGTTCGCATGTCCATGTCCTCGTACACGTGCCTGTCTTAATAGGTGCTCGCTAACAACAGCCTGTGTAAGACTGTAGGGAGAGTCTTTGAGTTTTTGTTGTTGCTGTTGTTGTGTTTAATGGCACCGAAAACCCACCTGGGTCCGATTCCCACCACCGGGTGACCGATTCCGTGCGTGCGAAGGTTTTCGAAAGCGTGTTTGAGTGTATTCGTTGGGTGAACGAAACGTTGCTTCTTTGTGCGTGTTCTCCGGGTCACATGCAGAAAGGGGAAGTCGCTCCAAAGATTGGGACATGGGCACACTGTACGCCCCTTGCTTGGAGGAAAAGTATTGAGGTTGTTTGCAGGGCAAGCCGTGCTGTCGGCTTAGCGGGAGGGCATTGCCAAAGTTCGAACCAATGTCACTCGGCAGAAGTTATCACAAGTGGGCTTCGCTCCACTCCTGACGCTTGGAGAGCTGATTGGGGAGACCGAAAGAACTCACGGGACGGACAAGCTCGTTGTGAAATACCCAATGCAGAAGATCTTCCTGGGTTTAGATCTTCCCCCCGTTGGCCGTGGTCCACCCTAAAACCGCATCCGCTGTGGCAGCAGTAGACGCAGATGCCAACCTGGTGATGCACAGAGGGGAAATGTTCAACTGTGGCCATCCAGAGCAGACACCGTGACAACGTAAAGCGACGCAATGCCCCGATCCACAAATGCGAAGGAGTCCTCACACGAATGATGATGATGGTGACAGACCACTCCGCTGCTCCTTACGCGGTTATCAGGGCTTGGCCACCTCAAGTTTCATTTATTTGGTGTAGCCCTGTGAGCCATTCGGCTCTTGAATCGGGTGCAACCGCAAAAAACAAAAAACATGAACAAGAAAACATCTTAAAGTGACTATGTGCAAACAGAAAATCCAAGAAAAGACAGCAAAATATCGCAGTACCTGAATGCGACATTGTAGAAGTTGCTCTCCATCGACATCGTCGGTCTTACGACGACGACGGCAAGACGACGAAGACGACGATTCCACTCCTCCTGGCGGAAGAGCTGCCACTGTGGAGCTCCAGGGGGGCTCCAGTGAGACGAATCTTCCCGACAAGTTGAGGTGTGGTGGTGGTGGTGGGGTGGTGGTCTCTGGCCCTCCATCACAAAGAGATAGCGAATCTCAGCCGAGTGAGAGGACTGATAAGACGGAGAGAGAGAGGGCGACCATCACGATTGGTGGCTGTTTCATAATGGCACAGATAAAGATCGCCAATTTTGCATTCCGATGCCGCTTGCGGGAACCTCTCACGCAGTTTGAGGTTGGAATCGGGTGGCGTGTGACCAGCAACGACGGCCGTCTTTGTCTCCCTCGGTGCCTCTTCTCTTTTCGTATGGATGAATAGCCGCAGATTAAAGTTGCAATTTTAGATGTTGTTATCTGACTCAATTGTCTGTTCAGAAGCGGAGTGGATCTCGTCCCGTTCCTCCTTCAAAGGGGTGAATGTGGCAGCAGCAGCGGCGGCGGCGGAGTGTTTACAATGCGCGAGCCGACGACGGTTTTGGATCCGTGTCCGCACCACTCGCAGGCCGCCGAATCTTCGATGGCGCCATCTGTGGCATCGTTGGGGCGGCCGCGTCGGCCACGTGGCCCCGGCTCCCTGATTCGGGTGACGGGTCGACCGCTGGCGGCGTGGAAGGTTGCAACCGGGGAGGTTCGCTGGTCGGGTCTCCGCACGCGACGTTGGACGTTGACGTGGGCCACGGTCCACACTCGCTTCCGTTTCTCGCCCTCCTTGGTATTTGTCGCGTGGAGTGTGAGGCTGCAGCTGCCGCTGCGATCCCCAGTGGCGATGTTTGCACACCGACCTTGGCATCTCATTTGAGGATGAAGTTGGCGGACCGCTACCTGCAATGGCCACCGTGGTGCGTGGGGTCGGCCTTCATCCGGTAGTGGATTGATGAAAGGGCATGTTCATAACTCGAAGAAGGACCAGGATAGGTTCTTATACCGCAAGACACTGATGTTATCCGTGGGCTCTGCAATACAAATGAATTTGCAAACGTGGATTTGTAATACGTATTGCCATCCCTACAAACACCGTTGTAATTTGCTTGCGGTCATGTTACGTATGTGCTGGGCCCCACCAGAGGAATGTGGAATTTCCACCACAGGCCCAGGGACTCCGCCCATCGGGCGTGTGAGCACGGAGACACTGTTGACTGACACACGTGAAAGTAATCAAAACAACGACGTTTGATTCATGAAGCAGCGGTGTCGTGATGTAAACAGCCATTATTAAATCCAGCGGTGTGTGTCGGAGTAAGTGGAGTTGAAGTGACCAGTTCACCTGGAATGCGCCCTATCTCATCAGATCTCAGAATCTAAGCAATGCGGAGCGTGGACAGTGCCTCGAAGGGTGACCGCGGTGCGTAACAAGTGCTATAGGCTCTGGGGATGCGTGGTGGATAGAGGCCAGAGCAGAACAAAAATAATCCATTGTTATACTGTACTTCTATAGCCCCACGCCACATCTGTGCTCTCCACCAACCTGCGCAGACGAGGGTGGTGAAGTATGGTCGACGGAAACCCCATGATCTGCACGGTGTGGAGAGGCCACTCATCCATCAGTGGGTTGACATGTACAGTACAGGCAGTAGTTAAACACCTTGGTTCACATGATCAGGGAAAAAATGCGTCCTCTGTTTATCCGGGGAATATTTACTTGTGGAGTCTCAAGACTGCTATTCAAGAGGAGCCATGCTCTTTGGAATGTTTGGCCAGATCCGTTAATGAGTGTTTTAACGGAACACGTGGAGCAGTGAACATACGCATGCTAAGAGACCTCATCCGCCACGGAGATGGAGCGATGAAATCGGCTTGTGGGCACGCGCTCAGTGACATAGCAGGGTCGTGAGACAGGGTAATGGCTTCGGGGAGGCCTTCATCCAGCAGTGGAGTGTTATTGGCTTGTGACGACGATGATAATGGATGGGTGTGACTGGTCATCTGCACATAATGTTTAAAACCGAGATGGCACATTGAGTGCAGATGGTGGGAAATGAGTCGTGGACTTAAGAGTTAAATTCTAGATTTGAAGCTTTCGTGACTGCAAGGATTCATACTCTTAGTTTTTTCGGTAAAGTCACGTAGTTAAAAGAAATGAAATAAAAATTATTTTATAATTTTATTTAATTAATTTTAATTTCATTTTTTTTACTTAAGAGTTAAACTCCGTCGCAACGTATTTGAAGCATCCTCGCTGTGCTTTCATCTTTCCTCCTGCAAAACGTTCCTGTGCACGAGTTGCCTAATTTTTTCAACATTTTACCAGCTAAGGCCCCGCCAATGAGCTACGTAGCTCTTTTTCAGAAGCGTCTTGGCCACAAATGATAGCTCAACGAAGGTGGCTTATCACGTGGACATTTATTAGCAGCCAAACATTCTCAACTGACGTGAGATGTCCACTCTCGTTGTGATTCATTGCCCTCTTTTTGAAGTCTTTTGTGTGGGTGCTAAATGGCCACCATTCCTGTCGTCCAGAGACTTTAGTAATGTAATATATTGCTGTTTATGTTACTCAGGAAGAGCCTCACTGAGTCTCAAGACTCTTCTTTTTTAAGAGGGTTTTGCTGTTTTGGGACGTTTGGCCAATTCCGTGATTGAGAGTTTATCTTCGCGTTGGGAGGAAACGGCAGAGCCTGAGGAAAATCCACCACGCATACTCGGGTGGGGAGGTGACGCTCAATACTCCGCAAACATAGATTCAGTTAACAAACCGACCCAATACATTCGTTATGCGTATGCCCACTGGACATGAGTGATGATATCGGTTCATGCGCAGGAGTGAGACGGTTTGTGGCACCGTGCAGCAGTGGATAGACAATGGCCGATTAAAATGTAAATTGAAGGCCACTGCCTTACCTGGCCACCTTGCAGCCCGTTGCCTCACTCCTATTGCACCTGGAATGCCCTGGCGGTCACCCCAGGCTCAAACCAGCTCAGCTTCCGACTTCAAACGAGGTCGGGAGCATTCCAGTTCATTTGGTAACTGTATCAAAAATGTACTTTACATAAAATAATGAAATAAAAAGCCTACATCAGTTGGCCTTTGCAGCTAGAGTTGGTCCTGGTTTCCATTGCGTGAGATAATGGACCTCGCCGATCAGATAAAAGCGTGGTGGCTTGTCGTCCGTGATGACCCATTCGTGCATATGTTTGCAAGTCTAATGCTACATTTGAACAGAGGGGCCTCGTGACAACTCTAACCATCAGCGATCCTACGAACTGTCACAAGTCAGCGCCGTCCTCATGGTGAAGAGACCTTGTCATGGGGATGGGCGCTGCGGTGGCGAGATGTTAACTGCCTCGCCCGGTATACAGCAGGTCGTGGGTTCGATCCCGACCCTTGACGCCTGCTGCTGTATATTTGGAGTTTTCATGCCTCTCTCCCTGTGGACTCGTGGATTTTTCACCCGGGTCCTCCGGTTTTCCCCTCCACGTTTAGAATAGACGTGCGTTTAGAGGACTTGCCTGCTATAAGTTTCCACGTGATAAGCCACTTCGTTGAGCTATCATTTGTGGTTAGGTCACTTCTGAAAAAGAGCTATGTAGCTCAGTGTGGACCTTTACTGGTAAAATAAAATAAAAACTTAGATAAAAAAATGTTCAACACAGTTGGGGGTTCCCTGCAACTCACAAATCTCATGGAACTGAAACACCGTTGTTTCGGTTTTGCTTCCGATAAGTCACGCTGGAGAGCGTTTAAACAAATTCTGCTGGGTAACGTAACGCCTCGAAGGCCCATGGGCCGTCATCACCCATTACTTGGCGACTCGGCCGCGAATTTTTATTTCATTCCAATAAAATCAATCTAAGTGTTGTGCTCACACAGGCCTGGCTCTGAGTGAATCCCACATGTATGCATGGGAAGTCACGGCCGTGCGAAAGCAAGAGGCGCGTTCCGCCGGGCCGCACTGGACAAGAGTAGGAAACGAAACAAAATCGCGCCGCGATTATCCACGTCGCTCGCCAAAACAGGCCCCGCGTCGAGCGGGAAGTGCGTGCCACCAGGGTCGGTGTTTGTTGCCGGGCAGGAAGCCACCCTCTAGCGATTGGCAATCCCAGGCGTGATGTGTTGCGCGCGCTGCTGATGCTCCTGTTGCTGCTTCTCCTGCTGCTGCTGCTGCTGCTCCTGCTGCTGCTGCTGCTGCTGCTCTGCTGCTGCTGCTGCTCCTGCTGTTCCTCCTGCTGCTGCTCCTGCTGCTGCTCCTGCTGCTGCGGCTGCTCCTGCTGCTGCTGCTCCTGCTCCTGCTGCTGCTGCTGCTGCTGTAGCTGCTGCTGCTCCTGCTGCTGCTGCTGCTGCTCCTGCTGCTCCTGCTGCTGCTGCGGCTGCTCATGTTGCTGCTGCTACTGCTGCTTTTCCTGCTGATACTGCTGCTGCTGCTCCTCCTACTGACGCTGCTGCTACCCTTCCTGTTATACCAGTTTTCTCGCGGATAACTTCAGTGTCCTTTAAATAGTACTGTAATAATTACTTGATTCAAATTATTTTTAACGTATGTATGTTGAACTTCCTCTGCACCGTACGTAGCCAACCGCGCTGATCGGTGGTGCGGGGGAAGGACAACAAACTAAACACAAAAAGCAGTTCTAAAGAAAGTACTTTTCAATCCAGATTTAAAAGTGCATAGCTTCAGTGGCTTGCACTCATCATCAGTAGCCGTGATCTGTCCGCTGCTGAATGAAGGCTTCCAAAAGTTGTTAGCCATGTCTCGCTTGCAAACCAACTTGAGTTTGTTGCTTCTCTCCTTGGCCTGTGACTCCTTCGTGAGTCACCACGGCCACCGACCATCATCTCTTGCAAGCTACGTGGCCTGTCCACTCTCCTTAACAGTTTGAGTGAAGTTTCCCAACTTGCACCTGTTTTCTAATCCACGTGTTCCTCCGTAATGCCAAGCACGCATCTCCGCGGGCAAAAGACATTCGATTCTTGCAATTGACTAGTGACAAATCGACCGATGCGTAAAATCTGCTAGGCAGTACGTGAGTGGGCGATGGAAGAGAAATCTTCCCTGAACTTTGCATTCGACCCGGCGCTGGTTGTGCGCGTGGCAAACACCGTGGAGGCGGCGAGGGTTGGTGGATCGCACAGATTCGTGAAATGCATCAAGGTCACCGTCTCCCTGGGCTTGCCAGGCCGTTCGAGTTTCACGTTTATTTTGTTTAACAAGGTGATGAATCGTGGGAACAGGATGAGTTTCATTTGCGAGCGCGACCAGGCCCATTTGTCTTGTCGGCTGGGGGGCGATGATTGCTGCTGTGCATGTAGAATCCCAATTGAGTCATTTGCGATGTCATTTTTTAAATGAGCAAATTTCAACCCCATTCATTATTATACTGATTGTTGCCGATGTTGAATGTGAGGCCGTTCGAGCCACTTGGGGACGGTTATTAGTTTTTATAACGGCCACGTGTTGTACCGTAGTGATGATACAGAGGTGTAGTACAGCATTTAAGGCTTGGAATTGCAATTAGTAAAAATATATCTCTGATCAATTAAGCGTAGTCTGCCAACTTGATTACAAGGTTATTGATTCATGTGCCTCATGGTTAAACTATAAACCATAAACACTAACTATTTTTTAATTTCAACAGGTCATGCCCACTGAGCTATAATACAGCTCTTTTTCATAAGCGACCTGGTCGCAAATGATAGCCCAATGAAGCGGCTTATCACGTCGAAATTTATAGCAGCCAAAAACGCGTATTGTGGATTCGAAATGTGGAGGGAAAAACCGGAGTACCTGGAAAAAATCCACGCGACCACGGAGAGAACACGCACACTCCAAATATACAGCAGGCCTCAGGGTCGGGATCGAACCCACGACATCCTGTATAGCAGGCGAGGTAGTTAATATCTCGCCACCCATGGCGAACTAAACCCATTAAGACGCATGACGCGGCATTGCCTGTCTCGCGAGGGGCGATCTTCGATCCCATCGCCCGGTGGTGTTGCTGGAGGGAGGAGTGGGAATTGCATTGCTCCTTGCGAAACTCTACTTGGCAGAACGGACGGAGGTTCAAGCCTCACGCTATAAAAATAATCGCACTGATTGTGCCAGATGTCCGCGGCTTGCTGTGAACGCGCTATTCCGTCACGGGCAGGCCGGAGCCCCCCCCCCGCCGCTCAAAATACAAACTGGAGCTGCAAGAGTGCTGCTTGGGGGGATGCCTTCATCCAGCAGATACATTGATATCGTCATCATTGTCGTCGTGAGCCATGCTTAATCCACTGCTGAATGAAAGTGTCCCCAAGACACTGCCACCTCTCGCGATCCTGCGATGCAATAATCAACTCGCCCGGTGAGCATGCCGACGCTGGGCCAACGCTGGGCCAATGCTGGGCCAACGCTGGGCCAATGCTGGCACGTGGTTGTACCGACCTTGGCCCAACCACGTTCCACGCTCGCCAGGCGGCACCCGCTGATTTCATCGCTCCATCTCTCCCCAACCCCGCTGACGGACACGTTGCATCCCAAAGGCCGGATCGACAAAAAAGGGCCACGATAAAATTCACAAACGTGTTGAGAGCTGCCGTATGCTGCCAGCCAGCCGAGGGGGCACGGTCAAAAACGACCGCAGTCAATTAACATAGCGCACCCACCGACGTGTAAACAAGCGCGCAGCCACAACGGAGATGGGCCGTTGAGAGCCGGGATTCAAACTCGGAGAGAGAAAATAAACAATCGCACTGTACGAGCAGCGCGGGCAGGATGAGAGCAGCGGTGCTTCCCCCCCCAACCCCCCCCCCTCTTGCAGATCGTCATCTTGTTACGCTCAGTCGACGGGGACGAGGTTTGTTCTCCGCCTGTCGTCCGAGTAGTTCGCTGCGTCGAGCGGAACGGCGGCTGACTGACGGACCGAAGTGGCGAGCGGAGTGGCTCGTGTGCGGCGGAGTTGCACGCGACCGATACCGCTTGTGCGTGGACGTCCTCTGCAACAAGTTGCTCTTAGTAGAGACACCGTAAAGATGGAATGTGAGGCCAACGTTGGTCCATATGTTGGAGGACGACTGCCTCCAACTGGCCAGTAGCATCCTTCACGATAATACAGGTTTTTGTTGGGTTAGATCGCTTAAATATATAAATGTGTCGTTAAACCCGCCTGTTTAGAGTATCACACGTGCAGTGCAGCGTTTCTCTTCATGAACTCAATAGCAATTACGTCGCAAGGCAAACATTGAGGAAGTCCGGATTGAGAGATGAGTTTGTGAGTGTGTGAACAAGCGAGCGAGCGTGTTGCCCTGACACCTCTTTGACAAAGGTGTAGAGGTTAACGGACGGCGATGATAACGACGTTCGTTGTTGTGCCATTGACCCTCCACCACCCGACGACGAGGTTGCCGCGTGAACGTGCGAAGATGCTGCGGCAGTGTTTGCAATAAGTGCCGGCGGGTCGATCGCCCTGTGACCGCTAAAGCTGCAGCTCATCGACGGCGGCGGTGGAACTTCGTGAATATTCAGTGGTCCCCCCCCCCGCCACGTTCTTTGCTCTCTTCACGTTCAACACAATGGCCGCCTGTGAGACCCCTCGAGCTGTTTATGACAATGGAGTGATTGTTTAGAATTGCGCCCGTGCAGAAGAGCACTCTCATTGAAGTGGGACCCTCTGCGAAACTCCTCCTGCGGCGCGCTGGAGGGGAAGGTGCCCCCCTACAACTCCGGCGGTTCACAGTCCAGCATCTCTCGTAGCACCCACTTATGCCCCCCCCCCTGCCCCGTTCCGTTTCCCAAAAAAAAGGTGCACGCAGAAGCGTGGGGGGGGGGGGCGTGGTGCCTGTTTTTGAGTGGACATCTGTGAGAAAAGAGCTTTATAGCTCGCCTGGTTCCTCCAATATAAATAAACATTCTGATTTGATTCTGGAGTTGCATCGAGGCGGAAGAGGAGCGCGCGGATTAGAGCGCACGCACGCGGCGCGACGACAGAATGTGGACCCTGGTAAGGAAAGCAGCGCAGAAAACACGCAACTCGTGCGTCGGGACCACCGCGCCGGAAGAGAGGTGCATGCTCATCGACGGGGCGGGACGCGTCACGGCCCGCGGCCGGAGGAGGCGACGTCGCCGAGGGCACGTCGGCTGTGGAGATGGAGCAGCGGGATCGGCTCGTGTGCCCCGCATGCCACCGCAATGTCGTGAGGGATGGCGATGGATTTTGGGAGGCCATTCGTCCTGGGGTGGGATAGGTCGCGTCTGATGGTGATGAAGGATGCCCCAGTCCGTATTTTGGTAAATGTGTCCGGATTGTTTGATGGCAGGAGCCCTCCTCCTCCCTCTCCACCATCCCTACCCTCCCCACCACCCACCCCCCTCCTCCACCTCCTCCATCACGACAATGCCAGACCACCCACGCTGGCCTCACAACATCGTTGCATAATTCGGGTGGACTTTCCACGTTACACCCCAGGTCTGCTGTGGCACTCTCACATTTCTGTCCATGCGGTCCTCCTTTTTGAAAGGGCGCCCCCCTGCACCCGGCTTGTACGGGGCGCTGCCTGCGTCTGGTTACGGGCGTCGCTGACGGATCTGCACCGGTGATGGAATACTGGCAACCGGTGCCGCATTGGCACAAGGCCTTTGTCTTGAATCGTCATCTTAATAAAGGGGGGGGGGGGGCATTCCCTCCGAGGCTCGAAGCTCCTCTCCGCTGTCGCCAACCCGACAAGCAGCACGACGTGGGGGAGGCCCTCATCCAGCAGTGGATTGACAAAAGAGCTGTGCGTGTGCTCAGACTTTCTGTTGGTGACCCCGTGACCTGTTGCTGCGATCCATGGGGGAGAGAGTCCGGCTCTCCCTCGTGTTTTTGAGCCGTGCGGCACGATGTCCGACGTTTCGCTCTGACGTGCCGGCAGCCTCTTCAGGAACTGCGTAGAGCAGCAGAGTTTCCGTTCAATTTAGTCCCTGCGGCGGCAGCCCCCAGCACGTCGAGACAGAATGCCGAGGTGGTAGCGGGCACGCCTGTAGTCCAGCACTTTGGATGTGGGGGTTGATGGATCACACTCGTGTTGTGAATCTCCCTTCCCGTGGGCCTCGAGGTGCCATACCCTGGTTCGCCGGCAGAAAGCAACACAGCAAATGTTGGACCTCGAAAGTGTTCCGTCTGTATGGGATAGAGCGTTGCCCCCTCGCACACACCCGTGGGTTTTCTCCGCTCCCTCCGATTTATTGCCACATGCAAACACTCATTTATTTAGTTAATCCTCTTCATCCCCTATATGGGACATAAAGGCCGCAATGAGTTTCCCTCCACCTCTTCCTGTCCTTGGCAACATGTTGAGCCTCGCCCCGAGAGAGGTCGATCGCTGCCACCAGCTCGTCCTTCACGGTCTCGCGCCACGTTGGTCTCGGCTCTCCCGGGTCTCCTTTTGCCCGGCGGTGTCCATCTGTGGGCAATTTTTGGAATACTGTACGTCCCTGGTTCATTGTGAGAACGTGTCCGAGCCATCCGAGTCGCCGTCTCATTCATGACTTGGCTGAAAACGACTTAATATATAGAGGACCACAGAGCTTGGGCATTTGTTGTTGCTGGCTCACCGCCTGGCTGCTCCTGCTGCTGACTTCCCACTCCTCTGCGGTGCCTCCTCGCGCCTCCCAGTCGTCCTCTCTCTGTGTCTCTCTCGACGAGAGCGACGAGCGAATACCGTGCGACGGCGGCAGTGGCGGCGCAGCGAGTCGAAATCATTGTCATGATGAACACCACGCGGTACAACCCGAGTGCGAAAAGTTTGCCGTCGTGCAAACCGCTCCGATGCGCTCTTGGGGTCACGGCTTCGTGCTGTTCGCACGGCGGCGGCATCTTGCGACGCGGTCACGGCCGCCCGCTCTTCCACTCCGAGTCGTCGCGTCGCTGTAGCCCCTCGGTTGGGGGATTTAAGTGGGGCCAAGTTTGTGATGGTTCCAGACGCGGCCTTGCTTGGCAAACATGGCGTGGTGTAGCCCCTGCCAGTGGCCTTGGTGTGGAGTCTGTAGAATCGAGGTGTGTGTACGTGTGTACGTGTGTGTAGCGGTTAGGGCACTGCGCTACGAACCTGGCGACCCGAGTTCGATTCTCTGAACCGGTCCTGTGCCTCCCCTAGGTCGACTCAGCCTCAAATGAGTACCTGGTGCGATGTGTGAGCATTGCCACTAGGGAGACAAAGGCGGCCGGGCGTGGTGTTGGCCACCCACCCCCTCGTGTGCCGTGCCGGCCTTCATAGGTGCTCGCTAACAGCACTTGCCCCTACAGTCTAAGGCTATACGGGGGATCTTTGTCTTTGTATGCACGTTGTACATGTGTAAGTCTGTCGAACTTCTTTCGTACCGTACATAGCCAGCCGTGCTAATCGGAGGTGTGGGGGAAGGACAAACGACACGTCGATACACCGAGAGTAAAAACGCCCATTCCTAATGCTCGCAAATGCAACAATATGGGCGTCAAATTGTGTCCAATGACAAATGAATGTTACACGGCCCAGCCATAGCGCGTTCGTTTCTTGCAGCTTGTCGCGGTGATTTTCGTGGTTCGAATTGGACAGGCAGCCTTGGCTAATGCTGCCGGGTGTATTAACCGCAAAATACGCAGCCCCTTCACAGCGAGCGTTTGCAGATTCTAGGAGGAGTTGTCCATTGTGTTGCTGGCACCACAGTCCCAGTTTGACTAATTTTTTTAAGTTAACTCGCAAGCGGTGAGTACGCGGTTAAACAGCCTCCTTTCGCCCACAGGGGAAGGGTCGGTGGGGAAACATGCAGCAGCAGGCGGAGCCATGGCAGAACCTCCCAACAGTTGCCGGTCTTGGCGCTGATGGGAAAAACAAAACACAACGTCCCGCACGTTCAGAGCACGGCTCTGAACTTAATTTGCTTCCTTTTTTTAGCTGCGGTATTTGGCATGTATATATTTTTTTAACAGCATAGATATTTTTAAACTTTGCCATTAAAAGGCAGTTTATCACAAGATGTGGCTTTTAAATCGGCCTCAACTCCGCCTCTCCGCCAAAAATCTGCCAGGCTCGTTCCTCGCACACAAATTTGGTGTTGCAACGATCCCCGTGGTTTTCTTTTTGTCCTGGGGGGGGAGGGGTGGGGCAGGCTGGGTGATTTTTTTCTTGGGACCGGCAGTGACCCCAAAAGGATCCGCGGTCCGCCAAGGCGAGCGCCACGATTCCCGTCGTCTGCTGTCGGCACTTCTGCTGCTTCTCGTCGCCGATTCGGGCTGCCTCCTGCGAGCTGCGCTGAGGATGGGCAAGAGTTCGGAGTTTTTATTTTGTGGAAGAAAAATATTTAATTGCATTTCTTAATAAACAAAAAATTGGGGGGCTCGTTCCCCCGCGCTGCCCACTTAATTATCGCGGTCACCACACCGCGAGCCCGTGGGTGGTCACGTGTGTGGTCACGTGGGTGGTTAACATGGGAGTTCTAGCCTCTTCTCGCGCACGATGGCAGCAGCGATGCGGTTCGGGAGCTCGATGCCGATGTCGAGGTCTGCTGCTGCAGGCCACGAAGCGAGGGCGTCACGGGGAGACAGTTGGTGTGGTTGGAGACGGTGTCCTCGTGTTGATCGCCACCCCCCTCCCCCACGCGTTGTGAACGCAGCCAACGCCGTCGAGTGGGCACAATGGAATCCTGCGCGACGATCACTTTGGTTGCTGGAGGAGGAGAAGAAGCTGCTGCCGGCGTGTGGTGCGAAACGTCGGGCATCATGCCCGGCCGATGCCGCGCGGTGGCGCCGCGACGGCTCTCCCGGCGGTGGTCGCGTTCTCTCCTTGTCCTTCTGGAATGCTCTTCCTAGATTAGGAAGCTGCTGGGACCTATGCACTTTGAAATCATCTAGATCGAAAACGAATTTCTTTCGAACTGATTTTTGCGGTTAGTTTGTTTGTCTTTCACGCGCACCTCCGATTAGCATGGTTGGCTTCTTACGGTGTGAAAGAAGTTCAACATGCACGCATACGTAGGCTCACGCAGAGACCCATAGACTCGCGTCGACCCGTATGCCCGCACAGAGACCCGTAGACTCATGGTTGGCTACGTAGGCAGCGCTCGCTGCCTTTGAGGTGTGGGGGGGTGGGGGGAGTCGACCCGACGCGAACATTCTTCTGAAATGAAAACAGCAGAGAGAGAGAGAAAAAAAACACAAATTCCCCAAAAGATTTTTCACAGCTCTCGGTTTGCTTTTTAAATTCCTTGTTTTTTGTCGCGTAAATCTCGCAGCGGCCGGTTTCGGGAATAGTTTAGCCCTCCGCATGCTATCGCGGCCAAGATATTTAATAATTCATTGCTGCTTCATCCCCAAACCCAAAATAGCTTTTCGGTGTCTTAAAAAAACAAACGGCGGGGCGCTTTTGGGTTCCCTGATAATCTTTTTGCAGGAGCAGAAGAAAAAAAAACCTGCGAAGGATTAAAACTGCTTCCTGTTGCTCCACCGGCTTACGGGGTGTCATGAAATATTTACCGAAGGGGAACTCTCGGTTCTTGCCAACGATTATCACCAATACTTGAAAGGGAAAAAAACGAAACCCTAAATTTCCACTACCCCCCCCACCTCCCCGCGGAACGTTCAGTCGAGTTGTACACCACGTGAGGGTCCCTACTGGACACCTGTGAAAAAGAGCTTCATAGCTCATCGGATTTCTCAGGGCTCGCTCATGAAAACGAGCTCTCACCCGGCTAAAAAAAATGAAAAATCTACTTGAAACTTGAACACACGGCTGGGAGTGCCGCCGTCGATTCATCGACTGGAATCGATTCTCACGCTCGTGACGCAAGACGCCGGCTCCTGTGTCGTGCGCGTTCGCCCCCTCGTATGCCGTGGGAGATTTCCCCCGCGTTTTCCCGTTGTCTTCCCCGTGAAGATAAACGTCAATGGAATTCGCCAAGCATCACCAATGGAGCAGCACGCTCCCGATAAAGGGATCTCTTAATTCTCCGAGTAGTGGCTTTCATGGATGATTGACCGGAGGCGTTGTTCTTCCCCCGCACCTTCGACTCGCACGGCTGGCTACGTACCCTGCGAAAGAAGTTCAGCACACGTACATGCGTTCCAGGACTTGTGTATGAATGTCTGACTCTTCCGTCGGGTACGTGGGCCGCGTGACCGACCAGTCGGCGTTTGGAAGGTGTTTTCTGGTTCAAAGACTGCATCCTCGTTTCTGTTGTCGATCATGCCATTGCGCGTGGTCACGTGACTCTCGGAATTTGCTGTCCGTGTAGGGTCGGTGAGGTCTTGCAGTCATTTTAGTGCATTTTTCTGTCCCGCTCCGCAATGTTAATCGCGATTGCGCCGTCAGCGGTCACGTGGGCACGAGACGAAGAATCCTTTCGGAAATGTCGCGACCCTTCGTGTTCGGAGAGCAACCCACGGACGAGGGTATCGCAGACCTACCCCTGAGGTCTCTCTCAGCGACCTTTGGTCCACAGAGTCAAGGGCGGCACTCTGCCAAGCGCCCTGCTTCAAAGAGCAATGTTCGTCGCGCGACCGTCAAACTTTTATTTTTAAAGCTCCGAGCTGGTATTTGGCTGAATTAAGTGCAGAGCTAATTTTTTTTTGTTACATTCGTTGGTGACCTGAATTTAAACCTAGGATCTCACCGCAGGATGATGACCTCTGAGCCGTCCAGCCACTCCCCGCCTCTTTGTAAGGCTATGGTTGTCTTTGTAAGGCTATTGGGTCTCTTTGTAAGGATGTGGGTCTTTGTGTGAGTCTGTGGGACTCTCTGTGAGTCTGTGGGTCTCTGTGTGAGTCTGTGGGTCTCTACATGAGCCTGTGTCTTTCTGTGAGTCTGTGGGTCTCTCTGAGTCTGTGGGTCTCACCATGAGCCTGTGGGTCTATCTGAGTCTGTGGGTCTCTCCATGAGCCTGTGGGTCTCTCTGAACATGTGGCTCTCTGTGTGAGTCTGTGGGTCTCTCTGAGCCTGTGGGTCTTTGTGTGAGTCTGTGGGTCTCTCTGAGCCTGTGGCTCTCTGTGTGAGTCTGTGGGTCTCTCTGAGCCTGTGGCTCTCTGTGAGTCTGCGGGTCTCTCTGAGCCTGTGGCTCTCTGTGTGAGTCTGCGGGTCTCTCTGAGCCTGTGGCTCTCTGTGTGAGTCTGTGGGTCTCTCTGAGCCTGTGGCTCTCTGTGTGAGTCTGCGGGTCTCTCTGAGCCTGTGGCTCTCTGTGAGTCTGTGGGTCTCTCTGAGCCTGTGGCTCTCTGTGTGAGTCTGTGGGTCTCTCTGAGCCTGTGGCTCTCTGTGTGAGTCTGCGGGTCTCTCTGAGCCTGTGGCTCTCTGTGTGAGTCTGCGGGTCTCTCTGAGCCTGTGGCTCTCTGTGTGAGTCTGCGGGTCTCTCTGAGCCTGTGGCTCTCTGTGTGAGTCTGTGGGTCTCTCTGAGCCTGTGGCTCTCTGTGTGAGTCTGCGGGTCTCTCTGAGCCTGTGGCTCTCTGTGTGAGTCTGCGGGTCTGCGCTCTGTGTTCGCTGTGCTTATTTGAACAAAATTTCTCGTCTGTTCATAAAAGTCTTCCCCGTCCGTTTGACTCAACATCGACTTGTACAGAAGAGGGACGCTTTGTTTGGAATCATCACGCGCTGAATGTACAGTCTCACTGCTGGATGGAGGCCTCCCCACGTCCGATTTGTCACAGGGGGTTGTTTGACCATACTTCACCACGCTGGTCAGTGGGGATTGGTGAAGGGGTTGGGGGAGGCGTAGCACCGGTTCGGGTGTCTTAAAACTGTGCTTCGCTGGGTCCGGAACACAGTTATTGCAACAACAACAACATTCACTTCTTGGTTCTTTCGGTAAAGTCACGTAGAAGGGAAATAATAAAATAAAACATAATAAAAGAAATGTTTTATTTTTATTATTTTATTACTTCCCTTCTACGTGACTTTACCGAAAGAACCAAGAAGATGAATCCCTGCAGCCACGAAAGCTTTAAATCGAAATTTAACAACAACAACAACAATAATGAAAGAACGAACGAACGATGCCGTCGCTTGCTCGCCACCGTCTGAGACCCCCCCCTCGCTCCCCCAGCCCTGGCTCGTGTCCCCAACGCCCCTCGACCATCAACGCCAAACATGGAGCTGCCTCTGGGCTTTTGGTCGGCGGGACTCGGTTTCTGACGTCAGTCACCGGGGCGGGGGGGGGTGAAAGGAGTTGGGGGGTGAAAGGAGTGGGGGGGGGAAAGGAGTGGGGGGGGGGAAGGAGTGGGGGGGGGAAGGAGTGGGGGGGTGAAGGGAGTGGGGGGAAGGGAGTGGGGGGGGGAAGGAGTGGGGGGGGGGTGAAGGTAGTGGGGGGAAGGATTTGGGGGGGGGGGTGAAGGGAGTGGGGGGAAGGGAGTGGGGGGGGCCTTGTGGTTGAGCTTCTCTCGTCGGGGCCGGGCCACTGGACCTGTGGGTAGAGATGGGATGGGGAGGGTCAGAGGAGAGAGGGGGAGGGAAGAGGAGAGGATAGAGGAGGAGGAGGAGAGGGGAGTTGTGTATGTGTTTGTTTGTATGTATGTTTGTCTGTGTGTCTGTCTGTCTGTATATGTGTGTCTGTTTGTCTGCATGTCTGTGTGTGTGTGTTTGTGGGGAGCGGTGGTGTAGCGGTTAGCGCGCTGCGCTACCAACTTGGCGACCTGGGTTCGATTCCCGCTCACGGCCAACACCGGTGACGATTATCTGAACCGGTCCTGGGCCTTCCCTAGGTCGACTCAGCTTCAAATGAGTATCTGGTGCGATGTGTAAACATCGCCACTGGGGAGACAAAGGCGGCCGGGCGTGGTGTTGGCCACCCACCCCCTCGTGTGCCGTGCTGGCCTTCATAGGTGCTCGCTAGCAGCATTTGCCCCTACAGTCTGTTAAGGCTATATGGGGGATTTTTGATCTTTGTGTGTTTGTTTGTGCAAGAATGAGCACTTGGCTTGCAATAAGTAGACTACAAGTCCATATGTCTTGCCGTCATTGTATTCATCATCGGCAGTGATTAAACCAACACCGACTTCATTGCCAGTATTTTAGTATCATTGTTATTCCCGTAATTGACTAAATAATCCAGTCTTTTTATTGGTCATATCTGGTTATCATCATAAGCCCCACTTTTGTTATCATCATCATCGAGCTTCCGGGATGCAATTTCCGAATTGTTAAAATCTCCAACTTTTGGGATCTTTCCACCCATAACCCCGCACTCGGCAGTTTGCGGGACACGTTCCCTCTCTCCTCCACCACCACCGCCCCGCGTGCTATCGAGGGCACGCTGCCCCCCTTCCCCGGGCCAGAGGTTCGCTTTCGTAACGGACCCCAGGAATTCTCATCCGCTTGTGCCACTCCATCTCCCCAGCGGCTGAACGAGACGCCCGCCCGGCCCGCCCGCCCGCCAGCGTTCACGCGTCGCCCGCGTTCTGTGTTTTCGGGGCGCCCGTGTTTATCTGCCTTGCTCAGCGCTCGCCCGCGCGCCTCTCCCTTGGCCAAGAGGAAGCGATGACGCGGCGGCTCGCGCATCCTGCCCCCCTCGCATCCAGGATGCGCCGTTACAGGAGCGCGCCTTCACTGGCCGCTTACTTTATTGACCGAACGCTCGCACTCGGCACTGTACGTGTGTGTCGAGCTTCTTCCGCACCGCACGTAAACAACCGTGCTCAACGCAAAAAGCCGTTTTGAAGAAATGGGTTTTCAAATCTAGATGTAAAAGTGCATAGCTCCAGTGGTTTCCTAATATCGGAAGGAAGTGCGTTCCAGACGGCGACAGAAGCGCAACACGAAGTTCTTTACCGCTGCGGGCCGGCGTTCGTTGTGCCCGTGGGAAAGGAGCGTCCACAAATATTTGCCGCCTCTCTCTTTCTGAGCCGAGAGTCACGCGTCGGTGCGTTGACGCGTTGACGCGTTGACGCGTTGACGCGTTGACGCGTTGACGCGTTGACGCTTTGGTGCGTTGACGCTTTGGTGCGTCAGCAGCTCGGAGGAGTTTCTGCCTCCCACGTGCTTCCATTCCGCCGCGCCTCTTCTCTGGGTCACATCGGAATCTCCGTACTTGTGACTGGAGAAATCCGATGAGCTATGAAGCTCTTTTTCACAGATGTGCGGTCGGGGCAGGCCAGACCGCTACAACAACAAACAGTACGCAAACACGAGTCGCTTAAAAATATACCAATTAAACAATTTTTTTTTTATCTTAGCAGGTAAAGGCTCCCCCACTGAGGTTATGAACTTATTTTCCAGAGGCGACCTGGCAACAAATGATGCCCTTGCATAGAGATCCACACACTTGCGTACTCCTACATGGTCCATAGATTTGCGTACAGACCCACAGAGTTGTGTACTCCTACACGATCCATTTCCACGCGATGCCGCGCAGAGGGCAGAGTGCGCAAAGAAGCGTCGGAGAGACGCACACTTGGAATGTACACCGGGAGACACGAAGAGGAGCGCTGAGGAGAGTGAGTGGGCATTGACAGGGACTCGTCACAATGAGAGTGAGTGGGCATTGACAGGAACTCGTCACAAGAACGATCTCATGGCCAGAGACCAAGACGAGGGCGAAACCACGGCCTGGATCACGCTCGCCGCGGAGACGGAACCGCGAAAAACCGGCTCCGTGAGCGGGCGCTGGGCGGATGCTCTTGTCGTGAGACCGTGAGAGGTGGTGCCGGATTGGGGAAGCCTTCGTCCAGCGGTGGACAGATCACGTCTGTTAGTGGTGAATAATTGTGATATTTTTTTAATGACGATTAACAGTGATACGTTTCCTGTCTCTCTCGCAGGACGGCTTTGAGGCGTTGGTGCAGGACCTGGACTTCCCGGCGTTGCGCAAGAACAAGAACATCGAAAGCTTCCTCAACAGATGTAAGTCTCGGGATGCCGGCGCTCCAGAACTTGACCGCTCACGGCTTGGGAAGGCCTTCATCCAGCAGCGGAATGACCGTGGCTGATTCTGATGGTTGATAACCAACAGACCCTGTGCTCGTTGTTGTCGGTGCTGGCTCGTTGCCTCCGACGTTGCCGTCACGAACCCACCGAGCCCCCTACTTCTAACGTGACATCTTCTCGAATGAGTCCGGGCGGCGGTGGCTGCGCTGCTGCTGCTGCTGCACGTGGCTGCCCGTAATCCAGCACCGTGGAGGCAGCGGCGAGGGTTGGTGGACCACACACGGATGTTGCGAAACTCCCTTCCCGTGGGCGTCGAGGAGGAAGCCCGTACCCTCGCTCGCCGGGAGAAGACAGTACAGCAATTGTGGACTCGTGTCATCCGTGTCTTCTGCGTGGGATAGCTTTGGTCCCCTCGCACGTGTGAGTTTTCTCCGGTTTCCTCCGGCTTGTAGTAATCGCTCACGAATTGGCCAGTAACACCTTGATGTATAGAGGACGGCAGAGCTTGGCGGGGGAGAATTTGTCACCGGCTCGCTGCTTTGCGTCTGCCCTCCTTCCTTTCCAGCTCCTCGTCTGTGGCTCCTCGGAGCTGGGAGTCGTTCTCTTCTTGTGCGGGCGAGTACTGCCAGGGCGGGCGTGCGAGTATCGTGCGGTGGCGCCGTGTTACAAGCTGATGTCGCGTGCGCAGCGTCAGCAGTAAAACTCAACGACACTTCCCGTCGCCGCGTCGTCGTGGTGCCACCCCCCCCGCTCCCCCCCCCTCCCCCAAGACCCGGCAACATTTCCTTATACACCGACGCATCCAGGCTGACGCGCGTCACGTGTTTATTGACGCGCTCGGAATATTAAATGATAACCCACGCGAGTAAATAAATGATGAATACATTGTTGAATTGACAGCCCCCTTTTGCCGTTCCGCCGTTGGGCGAAGGGCTCCCCCACGCGGCAGCGCCCTGTTCGGTTGTAAGGGTCGTTGGGCCACATCTCGTCGCTGGCCTTCATCCAGCAGTGGATGGGCCATGGCTCAGTCCGGCGTTGAACCCAGTCCCTCACGAGGTTACACTGAAAGTCCTCCGCTGGCCGTTGTCCACTCTGGCCAACGTGCGATGACTGCTGCCGCAGTACCGTGCCTGGGATATGACCGCATGCGTGCAGCCCTTTTGACAATCTACTGTTGGATGAGGGCCTCGCCGCGCCGCGTGGGGTTGTGAGGGGCTATTTGATCGTACTTCACCACGTTGGTCCGTGCCGGTTTGGTGAAAGGCGGGGAGCATCATTGTTGGAGCGTAGAAATGCAGTACAACAATGGACGTTGCTGGACTGCCCTCTGGCGACAACGTAGCCTGCAACACGGTGGTGCCACAAATCCCAGCGCTGTCCAGGCTCAACCCAGCTTAGCTTCCGAGATCCGATGATTTCGGGCGCATTACGGGTAATGTGATCACATGTGCACGTAGAATACTTGAGCTGCGTGTGTGTGTGCGTGTGCCGCTGCGAATTCGACAATGCGATCGTCTGCCCGGGCCGACTTTAGTTTGCGTAGATTCATGTCTGTGCAGTAGCCTTGGTAGCTCATGCGGACGCGGTGGTTTCCCCTCCGGTTTATAATCGCAAAATGTTGGTGTACCCTTCATTGTTGTTCTTCTTATTATTATTTATTTGTTTTGTCATCGCTTTTATTGCGACCCACGTCAGTCACTCTCGCACACAAAACGAGACTCATCCTGGTCCCCCCGGAGTTGTCGTCAGCTGGCCACGTGACAACATCGACTTGACACTTGACCCGAGTGCTGTTGGAAATCACTTGGTGGGGGGGGGGGGAGATGTTAGCGTTGTCGTGTATGTGACGAGCCCCCCCCCCCCACCGACACACCGCTGCTTGAATAATTGACGTTGCTCTTCATCGGCGGGGAGCGGCCCTTGAGATTCCGTCTTGCATCCCGGGAGGTCCCGGCGAGGTGGCAGATTCGTAATGAATGCCACTCGAGACGTATGAACAAGAGCGGCAAGATGAAGAATTACAATCACTGGGCAGTAACACCGCTGCTAAGCGAGGGAGCAAACAGACTTGGCCGTTGCGGCACCGATGCTCTGGGACAACCCCGTTTCCTCCCTTGACATCGTCAGGTCTGCCTTCAAAACCAAATATCCTGAGGCAGAAGATTGTTGCCGGATACGGACACATTTTGCAAATGTGATTTGTAACTTTGAACGTTAGCCGCGTACCTTTTCGATAGTTCAGTGTTAATGTAATTGAGGGACTGTTTGTTGTTGTCTTGGTGTGGTCTGGGTTTATTGTTGTTGTTGTTGTTGTTTTGGTGTGGTTAATGACTTTTTGTCTTTGTGTGGTCCGGGAGTTGTTGTTGTTGTCTTGGTGTGGTCTAGGATTGTTTTTGTTGTTGTCTTGGACTGTTGTTGTTATTGTTGTTTCGCTGCCTTGCACTACTATGTTTAATTTAAATGTCTTTATTTATTTTGAGTGACTTGCTTACCTTTTCTCCATCTTGCTCTCATATTTATTTATTCGTCGTTGTAACTTGCTGAGCCACCCCTACTGGTGGACATCTGTGAAAAAGATTCCTCCAGGATAAATAATCGTTCTGATTCTGACAAAGTCTGAGAGGAGACATTCCAGGGTGTCACGGTGGCTAGGAGGTGTTAACTACCTCGCCTGGTATACAGGAGGTCGCGGGTTCGATCCCGACCCTGACACCAGTATATTTGGAGTTTGCGTGTCTCTCTCTCCGTGGTCGCGTGGATTTTCCTCTGTCGTCCTCCGGTATTTCCCTCCACAGTCAGAAATATTCATTTAAAGTATTTGGCTGCTATACATTTCCACCTGATAAGCCACTTCGTTGAGCTATCATTTGTGGCCAGGGTCGCTTCTGAAAGAGAGCTACGCAGCTCGGGGGGCCTTACTTGGTCAAATTAAATATTGTTTTAGTTTATAGTTGAAGTAAGGAGTCCGAGACACTGATCCGCGTGACCCATGGGGCCTGTTGCCCTGAACGTCGCCCATCGCATGCGTTGTCCTTCGGGGCGTCGTTAGTGGTGAATCGTCGAGTTGTCTTCATTATGTCTCCTTGTGCAACACTGCCGGTGAAGTGTCGCCCACTCGTTGTTGCGTACGAGCAAAATCGGGACCCATAATCCACTCTTAAATGTGCACTCAAGGTATATATGTGATTTCTACACATCTCAAATGCTTTCTTTTTGTTACAGCCATTTGTCAATTAGCAGCTGGGTGAAGGCCTCCCTCCCCGCACGATGTTGTCCGTGCTGGACAGCGCTGTGGCACAGGACTGGTTCGGATTTCACTCACCACCGATGTTAGCCGTGTATCGGAATCGCACTCGGGTTGCCACATTTATAGCGCAGCGCGCCCACTGCAACACTACCGCTCCGTAAACACACACACACACGTGCACGCTCGCGGTCTGTCGCTATTCAAATGCCACGGAGAAGACTCGAAGTGCGTGAGGGTAATCCTCCGCTGCTGCCTCCTGCATTATTAATCGCGGGTTGACAGCGCAATAAAGGTTGTCATGGATGGGCATTAACACATTTCTTGCATTGTGCAAGGTTATTCATGTTATTGTAAGAGCTTGGGGAAAACAGACGGTGAAGATGATGATGATGATGGGAGGAGGAGGAGGGGGAATTCCAAGATGGAGCAGTGTGAGGGAAGAAGCTGAACTATAAGCGTTGTGAGCTGCTGTGTGGTGAGCGGGTCGGCGGACGAGCGGGCGAGTGAGCATGCGAGCGGGTGAGCGAGTGAGTGAGTGAACGAGCAAGCGTAAGTGTGCGTGAGCGAGCGAGTCACTGTCCACACGCGGTTGGTGAAATGAAGCGGTTCGGTGTCTGGTCGACCTTCACCTTGGTTGAGCGAAATCGAGTTGAAGCGTGCGCCTTGGCCAACGGCACACCGCCGGCGCGTGTCACCGCACAGATGAGAAGGCGGTGGGCAAGGTGCACGACCTGCGCATGAACGTCCACGACTTCGAGCTCCTCAAGGTGATCGGCAGAGGAGCCTTCGGTGTGGTGCAGCTGGTGAGTTTGGTCGCTGTGCCATCCAAAGTCGCTCTTTGATGCAAATTTGTGGATTCTTTACCTTGATTATTTCGATGACGATGATGATGATGATCATGGGTCAGAAACCGGAATAAGAAGAAGAGATTTTTTTCGAATTCCGTAAAAAAACCTCAATATTTCAAGAGCCGCATTGCATGTGAAATACGAAACGGTGGCTCCTTAATAAATAATAAATAACGTCACAAATCAGTCCTTAAAGAGCCCCGTTTAGGCTCCGGAGCCGCAGGTTGGCGACCCCTGAGCACGATGATGTGACGTGCCTCATTATGACGATGATCGTGATAATGTAACATGCCTCGTTATGATGATGATCGTGACGATGATCGTGATGATGTGACGTGCCTCATTATTATAACGATGATGACGATCACGATGATGTGTCGGTGCCTCATATCCCGGTGCCCCTTGGCGCGACGCAGGTGCGGCACAAGCAGACGCGGCGCGTCCACGCAATGAAGCGGCTTAACAAGGGCGAGATGCTCAAGCGCTCCGACTCGGCCTTCTTCTGGGAGGAGAGGGACATCATGGCCTTCGCCAACAGCTCCTGGATCATCCAGGTTCGACTCCCGTCTCGTGCCGCCACCGCATGGCCGCCGGTGATCGTGGTGATGATCGCCGTGAGTGGTGGGTGGTGCAGCGGTTAGGCACGCCGCGGTACGATGCCGGCTCCCCTGGGTTCGACTCCCGGTCACAGGTAGCGTCGCTCGCCGCTAGGGGTGGCACCTCTAAGGCACAACATACCAGGAAACTGTCGTCGTGGGAAGAAAGAATATTTAAGAATACCGGAAGTGCGGGGGGAGTAACAGTGAAATGTGCAGTGGACACCTACGGGGCTATCTGCCCATGGATCGTGATGATGAATTTTACATCGCGTCGTTCACGAAAATTGCATCTCACAATGGAGCCCACCCCCTCTCCCCCCCACGCTCTCTGCCCAGCTGTTCTCGGCGTTCCAGGACGAGCGCTACCTCTACATGGTGATGGAGTACATGCCGGGGGGCGACCTCGTCAGCCTCATGAGCAACTACGACGTCCCCGAGAAGTGGGCACGCTTCTACACGGCCGAGGTGGTGCTGGCCCTCGACGCCATCCACTCCATGGGCTTCATCCACCGGTGGGCGCCCGCCACGGCCGTGGTGCCACCAGGGCCGGATTGACCCGTAGGCCAATGAGGCCTTAGGCCCTCATATTGTGTAGGCCCTCCGTTCCCTGTAGAAGTAACAGCGGAGTGACGGCGGCGCGGCCAGTCGTCAAAAAAACAAAAACGTGTCTTTGAATTTCGTTGACGGCGTTCGTGACTTTGCGACCGCTGAAGCTTGGAGGGAGTGAGTGAGTGATGCGTGTGGCACAGTTCGGCGCCAGCTATCGTAGGGTGCGGTCGTGTCGCTACAGTTCTCCGGGGTGAGTACAACGTCTTTAAAAACAACGGCGCCGCTACGCCTCTCTAAATACAATTAACCCTTGACCGCTTGCACGTTCTGAGATTCGGGGGCGAACGGGACACCACCCAGCCTGCAAATTTACGGACGTCATAGGGACGGGAAAGGGTTAACGGGTGCACGCTGACAGCAAATGCCCCAACGGTGTCCGTTCAAGGCTATGCAGTGGACCTCTTTGTGCGGGGGGACGTGTGTCTTCGGTGCAGGGACATCAAGCCGGACAACATGCTGCTGGACAAGCTCGGCCACCTCAAGCTCGCCGACTTCGGCACCTGCATGAAGATGGATGCCGTGAGTGACCCGCTTAACTGCCCACCCCCACCCTCACCTCCCACTTGGCCTTCGCCGGCTCTCCTGGCCACCTTTGTCTCCCCAAGTGGTGATCAGGTTTGTTGCTTCACGTGTGACCAAGGGTGAGAAACTCAGCGGGAGGGCAGGACGAGTCTCGTTCGCAAGAGTGGCCTGCGTCACTCGAAATGACAAAAGCAAAGCGAATCGAATAAAGTACAGCGGTGCAACAAATAGAAATTGGCACGAAAACAAATGTCCCATGCGAACAGCACTTGCCTGGTCAGGCTATTGGGGCATCTTTGGCTTTGTTACAAATGTGCATGCGTGTATGTGTAAGTGTGCGGGTGTATATTTGTTCGTGTGTACCTCTGCGCGTGCCCGTGTATAAGTACACGTACCCGTGCGTCAACGCACTCGCGCATCTAAACGTGCACGCGGTCGACTCGGCCTTCAAAGAGGACCTGGTGTGGCGCGTCGACATCGCCACTGGGGAGACAACGGAGGCGGCCGGACGCGTGACGCTGGCCGCCCCCACCCCCTCGTGTGCCGCGCCGGCCTTCACGGGTGCCGCGCCACTCGCTGTGACGGCACTCGCCCCAACGCCCCCCGTTAAAGGTTCCGTGGGGGGGGGGGCACCTTTGTCTGCGCAGGAGGGCATGGTGCGCTCTAACACGGCGGTGGGCACGCCGGACTACATCTCCCCCGAGGTTCTCAAGTCGCAGGGCGGGGACGGCTACTACGGCCGCGAGTGCGACTGGTGGTCCGTGGGCGTCTTCCTCTTCGAGATGCTCGTCGGTGAGCCGCACGCGACGGCGGCCGAGCGACCTTCCCCCCCCGCCCCCCCCGCCCCCCCCCTTCCCCCCCCACGGGACTCGCGTCCAGAGGCAGTGGGAAACGCGGCCAGAATAGGCGCCGAAACAAACTGCCCGAGGCTCTGTGGTCCTTCTGTGGTCCTTCTGTGGTCCTGTTTTGCTACGACGAGCCGCGACCCCGGGTCGCGCGATCCATCTCTGAGCCACGTCGTCCACCGACTCGGGTCATGTGATCGCGCCCCCCTTCCCCCCCCCCCACGTCACGCTACCGCACCGCACCGTACACATGACCACCCCGTGTCGCAAGACTGCCCCACGTCACATGTGACACGAGCCAATCACCGAGGTTGGCCCTCTTAGACATGAGCTCTAGGGGAGTGTTGTTGGCGTAGCTGAACCGATACCACCAACACGTTCAGTAACACGTTCAGTGACACACATTCGTTACCAAGATGTGTATGTGTGTATGTATGTTGAACTTCTTTCACACCGTACGGAGCCAACCGCACTAATCGGAGGTGCGGAGGAAGGACAACAAACTAAACACGAAAATCAGCTCTAAAGAAATACGTTTTCAACCTATATTTGAAAGTCCATAGCTCCAGTTGCTTCCTGATATCGTAAGGAACGTTCCAGACGCTCTTCCACTGCTGTGCAGTTTGTTTGACACGGTCTTCACGAGCCCCCAGAGATAGTGAAAGAGACATGCACAGCCCCAGGGCTTGGACCCAGGATCTTAGCAGTACTGGCTCGCTGCACGTGGCCATTATAACCCCCCCCCCCCTCTTAGACCAGGGAGTGAATCGGCCCCAGGGATAGGCCCCAAAATCTCAGAATTGCTGGTTACCGCCCACCAAGTTGCTGACATACACGCACACAAAGTCAAAGGTCCCCTGTGTAGCCTACACAGGCTGTCTTGGCCAAGTGCTGTGTTAGCAAGCAGCTGTGAGGGTCAGCACGGCACACGAGGGAGTT
The DNA here is from genome assembly GCF_964198595.1 of Lampetra fluviatilis. NCBI lineage: Eukaryota > Metazoa > Chordata > Hyperoartia > Petromyzontiformes > Petromyzontidae > Lampetra > Lampetra fluviatilis. The sequence continues at coordinate 11,688,685 of NC_136296.1, forward strand.
GTGTGGCTGGCTCTCATGCCTGGCCGCCTTTGTCTCCCAAGTGTTGATATTTACTTGGCACAGCCCCGGTTCCGATATTCGATGCCGGTGTTGGGCATGAGCGGGAATCGAACTCGGGTCGCCTCATTCGTAGCGCAGTGTTCTTAACCGCTGCGCCACCACTGCCTTGCGTGCACACACGCACACACGCAGGCGACACCCCGTTCTACGCGGAGTCGCTCGTGGGGACGTACAGCAAGATCATGGATCACCGCAACTCGCTCTGCTTCCCGGACGACGCCAGCGTCTCCAAGGAGGCGCGCAGCCTCATCTGCGCCTTCCTCACCGACAGGTGCGAGACGGTTGTGGAGCCACGGGGGGGTTTGAATATATACACACACACACATGTTGGCCCCAAACAATAAGAATAACCCATCCCCTTTTTCGATTTAAAGCTTTCGTGACTGCAGGGATTCGTCTTCTTGGTTCTTTCGGTAAAGTCACGTAGAAGGGAAATAATAAAATAATAAAAATAAAATAATTTAGACGCTGTCTTTCCGACAGAGCTGTTCTTCACCCGAGGACGGCTGCTTGCGTTGCGGCCGAAACATCGTGAGAATTGTATTTTATTATGTTTTATTTATATTATTTTATTATTTCCCTTCTACGTGACTTTACCGAAAGAACCAAGAAGATGAACCCATCCCCTCTCTCCCAATGTGCAGCTGTGCAAGGGCGCCCCCATCGTTGGTCATGTCCGCCACCTAGTGGCGACAAAAAAAAGATGTTGCGCACGAATAGCAAGGTCGCTCGCGCCGTTCGAGATTTACAACGAAATCACGGCCACGCGCAGCCCTGTTGTTTGTCTAGGCCACCGCTTAATGGCGGGCCCTCTCCCCCCGTGCTGTGGGCAGTGGGAGCGCGGCATCGCTGTGCAGCGGTGGATTTGCTGCCACAGGCTCCTGTTGACCACCGCGTGGCTCCACAGCAGCCTGTGGCCTACTTGTCTAATGCGTGGAAGTCGCCCATCAAAGCGGATGAGCAAATCGACTCGGAAATGTGCCCGATCTCATCGATCTCATCGGGTGCATTCCTAGTTGACCTTGGTCAATCCAAAACGATGCAGGGCTCTACCCTGCGCCCACACATGTGGACTTGTATCATCGGGTGCAGGGTAGATCCCTGGATCGTTTTTGGTTTTAACTTCCCTAAATTATGTTCCAGCACGCCGGCACGGCGATTATTTTTGTTGTTGCTGCTGTGAATTACACCTGCAAACCAGCACCGTGGAGGCAGCGAGGGTTGGTGGATCACAGAAACGTTGCGAAACTCCCTTCCCGTGGGCATCGAGGTGCCATACCCTGGCTCGTCAGAAGGCAGTACAGCAAATGTGGACTCCTAACATCTGTCTCTTTGGTATGGGATAGCGTTGGCCCCTTTCGCACCTGTGGGTTTTTTTTCCCGAATTGTCTGAAAACATCTTAATATAGAGAGGACCACAGAGCTTGGGTAATTGTTGGTAGCTTCTCGGCTTGTGCGCCACGTGCGCTGCACGTGACTGCGTCTCCGCCCCAGCAGTGCGGCTTGGCACGTTGTTGAGGACTCTCCGTTACGGCGGCCAGAAGGTTTGGGTTAGAAGCCTCGAGTAGGAAACCATCAATCTGGTCGAGTGACTCGGATATTGGCCATCGATGGCAAACACCGGAAGACGGAAGGGGAGGACCTTGTCGCGACTGCCCTCTGGTGGCAGTGGCGTGAATATTTATTTTCACTCGGGCCGTGTTTTTGTTTACGTGGGTCAAAGTTCGTAGGTTGTGCGTGGCTCATCATGGTAGATCATGGCACCTGGTCGGCTCGTCCCGGTCTCAACGGCATCAACACAAACCACTTTGAACCTGACGGAACAAATGAGCTTCCTTCTCGGACAGACGCGCACGGAAGTGTTGGGATACCGCGCTGGCAGTGATGCACCAGCACGGATATCGAATAACTCGACACGATCGTGAACACCACCGTGGCCCGAATGAGGAAACGTTGTACCAGGGGTGGCATTTTGCGTCGCGAGGATTTTGGCGGCCTGTGACCGCCTTGTTCTAGTTCCTGCCAAGGGCTTCTCGACACTTCGCGCCTCTCCCGTCGCCCCCACTGATGTCCTCTTCTTCCCCCCCCCTCACTCCCCCAAAGTGTGCAGACACTACTGACTCGACCGCATGTAGGGCAGAGGTCGCAAACGGGTTTTGATTCCTTACCCGTACCCGTACCCAGCCGCACCAGGGTCGCAAATGGGTACCCGTACCCGTATCCGGCCGGGTACGGGTACCCGTTCCCTACCCGTACCCTACCCGAAATGAGTGACAAACGGTTACTCAACAGTGACTCACGGCCTACCCGTACCCGGCCGCACCAGGGTCGCAAACGGCTACCCGTACCTGGCCGGGTACAGGTAGCCGGGTATCGGGTAGGGTAGTGTGTGTAGGCGCCTACAGAAGAAATGTCTTTTTTATTGGAGGGGGGTGAGGGGGGAGTGAAACTTTTTAGTAGGGAGGAGGTCGATAATTGTTGTCAACCTGTTGGATCAACTTTTTACACCCACATCTGGGGGGGGGGGGGGGGTCCACTTTGTTTAACTTTCAGATTCAGGCCTTCTGAAAGGCTCTCGTCATTTAGTTGACGGACAAACGGAACGTCGGGCTTTCACAACAGATGGTTCTTCTTCGTAACAGAAAGATCAGCCTTGTTGAAGGGCCATTGCCCACGACGTCGCTCAATACATTTTCCTTTCCTCTTCTGGGCGGTCTTATTGATGAACGTATTGATTTGTCCACGAACACGCGGGTGAAATGTGACGCGTATCGTACTACATTATAAAAAACAGTTTTGCTGGTTAGTGTGTGTGCGGGCGGGCGGGCGGGCGAGTGCGTGGCGGTGTCATCGCCACGTGGATCTACTTGATGGAGTCACTCGCATCCCCACAGCGTCGAGCACACATTCCTTGTGTGCTTGACGCCGTGTTGGGTCCCGTGGGCTAGCAGCGACTCGCTGGTGTTATCTATTTATTTGTTGTTTGTTTGTTTGTTTATTCCAGGGAGGTTCGCCTAGGGCGGACCGGTGTGGATGAGATCAAGAGGCACCCGTTTTTCCGCAACGACCAGTGGACGTGGCAGAACATCAGAGAGAGTGCGTGCGCCCGTCGCTGTCGTTTCCCGTTTCCGTGGTCTTCCGCCCGTGTCTCCGTCTGTCCTCGTCGGTTTGTGCCTCTCGCCACGTTCCTTAGCGTGTCTAGATTAGTCGGCGTTCCCATCCGTCTGTATCTCTCTTCGTCTCCACCTGTCCATCTTACCATCTGTCCATGTTTCTGCGTCTCTTTCTCCATGTCGCCATCCCCCCATGTCTTCGTGTCCCCATCTGTCCACGTCTCCGTGATCTTTTGTCCCCATGTCCCCATGTCCCCATGTCCCCGTGTCCCTGTGTCCCCGTGTCCCCGTGTCCCCGTGTCTCCGTGTCCACACGTCTCAATGTCCCCGTCTCTCCATGCGCCCAGCTCTCCGTGTCTCCGAGTCGCTTTGACCCTCCACGTCTCCATGTCCCTGCATTTCCATAACGCTCTCCGTCTTCCCGGGCCGCCCCTTGTCCCCGGGGTGTCCCCGTGTCTCCCCGCGTAGCCGTGGCCCCCGTGGTGCCCGAGCTGGCGAGCGATGCGGACGCCAGCTGCTTCGACGACGTCTCCGAGCAGGAGAAGGCCGAGGAGGAGGCCTTCTCCGTGCCCAAGGCCTTCCTGGGCAACCAGCTTCCCTTCATCGGCTTCACGTACCACAGCACCTACCGGTACGCCGACCGCTTTCTACCGCTCGTCATCACCACCAGCCGTGGTCTATCCGTTGCTAGATGATGGCCTCCCCCAAGCCTCACGATCCTGCGATGTAACAATCCATTCTAGCACTAGCCGATATTCGTCGCTTCGTCTCGTCGAAAGTTTGTCTGGTTTTTTAAGTCTCCCACTTAAATAGGAAATTCTCGAGCATTCGGGATAAATATTGGCACGAAGACTTGGGCCGGATAAGACAAAATTGGGGATGATGTAAAACTCGCGTCCGTGAGGATGTAGACCACACGTGAGTTTAGCGAGACCGAGCGGGAGTGTAGACGCTAAGCACGCCGTCGGTTTTTATTGCGAGTCAAAGTAATATGATTACTTGTTAAAGTAATCATATTTTTTTAAAGAAGGTAATCGGCTTTTGTCGGCGCCGTGTCAGCCGACCCTAGGTGAGTGAGGAGCAGCGATAGTTAAAGCGGCGCGCGTGTGAAGTTACTTTCACCGTTTAATGCGCAACCCGGATCATCGGGTCGTGTCGCCGGTCGTGTCGGTGGACTTGTCGTTGGTCGTGTCGGCGACGACTGCAGGCTGCTGGAAACCGACGAGGTGGACACACCGTGTGGACGAGGAGGTGGCACAACGACTCGAGGAGGAGACAACCAGGCGAGTGCTCTGCCCTTGTGCCACCCTGTGCTGATGATTGCTGCCGTGCACGATCCCAATTGAGTAAATTGCAGTGTCATTTTTCAGCATGTAGATGTTTTAGCCCACATCAGTTCCGTTGCACGTGTGCGTTTGTTTATCTTTCGGAGGAAACCATGCAGAACAGGGGGGAGAACGTATCAGCTCCACACTCTCACACGCACACACTAACACCTACCAATATTTGCACGATTTGCTACGTACCGTGCGAAAGAAGTTCAACACACGTACGTAGAAATTGCACTCGCTCACATTGCAGGATAGAGGCAGGTCATACAAACCCTCACGCAGCGAAAGTGCCCGAGCCAGAAATCGAACCCAGGCCCGAAACGTGGGGCATGGCGTTGTACAACCCAGACCCTCGTGGGAGATCTGTCCGGTGTTGTCGTCGTCGTTGAGCCGTAGCTGGAACGGGGGGACGGCCTTCGCTTCCGTTGACGGGAACGCCGAGCGACGAGGATGTGATTTCAACAAAAGCGGCGTCGAAACGGACGGGTCTGTCCGGGTCGGCCACCCGCAAAAAATATTTCCCTACACGGCCCACCACGTCCAGTATACCACCCGCTGCGCTGCGAACCCGGTGGCCTGAGTTCGATTCCCGCTCACGGTCAACACCAGTGACCGTTATCTGATCCGCGGCTGCTCCTCTCCTAAGTCGACTCGGCCTCAAATGAGTACCTGGTGCGGGGTGTAAACGTCGCCATTGGGGAGACAAAGGCGGCCAGGCGCGGTGCAGACCACCCACCCCCTCGTGCGCCGTGCCGGCCTTCGTAGGTGCTCGCTTAACAGCACTTGGCCCTGCCTCCTGCGCCGCTGACCTTTGCTTGGCATCCGAGATGTGTCGAGGTTGGGCGCGTTCCGCGTGATTTGGTCACGGGCCCGTGACCGACCCACCCGATCGTGACCGACTCGCGACTCGCCACCACCACCACCACCACCACCTCCGTGCTTCCGTGCCGTCTAATTATTCTTTCTTCCTGCGTTTGTGTTCCGACGCTGCCGACCCCGTCGCCGCCGCCGTCACGTCGCGAGCAGACCAAGGAGCAGGTGAGGGCGGTGCCGTGGCTTTCGTGCCATCGCAGCAGCAACCACCTTGAATCGCCGAGTCACAACCAGAATGTTGATTTTATTTCTTTACGCTGGAGGGACCGATGAGCTATATACACGTGTCCAGTAGGGGCTGGTCACGAAGTTACAACAACAAACGGTACAAAAAACACGATAGGAGTGCAAAGTATAGGAGAGGTAAACACATCACTTGCAAAAAATATTCAAAGAAAACTAAACTACTTATCTTACCAGCTAAAGCCCACTGAGCTATTTACTTATTTCAAAAGAGACCTGGCCACAAATGATAGCTCACCGAAGTGGCTTATCATGTGGACATTTACAGCAGCAAAATACTCAAGAAATTATTTTATTTATTTAGCTAATTTTGCTGAAACACCCACACAGTGTCTCCTCAACTTAGAGGCGCGATCCACCCCTGTCTTCTTCCCCTCCCTCCCTCCCCTCCCTCCCCTCCCCTCCCCTCCCCTCTCACCCTCCCCTCTCACCCTCCCTCCCCCCACCATCGTCCATCCTGCATCCACCAGGTGGAGGCCCTGCAGCTGGAAGTTCTCCAGCTGAAGGAGCAGCTGCACGCGGAGATGCAGGCCAAGGACGAGACGGAGCAGAAATTCAGGTGGGGGGGGGGGGGGCGCCTGCTACCAGTGCCTGAGAGTGGTTTGATCGCCCGCGAACATTTGTCCAGGATGAATGAGGTGTTTGTTCCCCCGGCAGAACCAATGGTACTGAACTCTGCCGCCGTCGCTGCTGTGCGAGCGACTATCTCTGCCGCTGCTCTGTGCGCCCGTGTGCAGGTCGACCAACGTGCGCCTGGAGAAACTCATCACCGAGTGGGACACGGAGGTGAGGGGCGGTGGTGGTGGTGGTGGTGGGGGGCGGTTGGGCCACGCACGATCACTTCGTGCGTTCGTGCACGTGCGGGGTGGGTGCGTGCGTGCGCATGTGTGTGCGTGTAGCGGTCTGCGCGGCGCGCGACGAATCCAGCGACCCGAGTCCGATTCACCGCCAACACCGGGTGACCATTATATGAACCAGTCCTGGGACTCTCCTAGGTCGACTCGGCCTCAAATGAGTACCCGGTGCGATGCGTATAAAACATTGCCACGAGGGTGACGAAGGCTGGCCACGTCCCCCTCCCCTCGTGTGCCGCGCCGGCCTCCGTAGGTGCTACTCGCCTTCATACGCGCGACACTTTCCCCAACAGCGTGCTAAGGCTGCACGGGGGGGTGGTGGTGGGGGATCTCCGTCTTTGCGCAGGTGGAGGGGCGCAAGGCCCTGGAGGCGGCTCTGCGCCAGCTGGAGCGGGACAGGGCGCTGCTGCAGCACCGGGCGGCGGACGGGCAGCGCCGTGCAGAGCAGGAGTCGGAGAGGAGGCGCGCCCAGGAGGCCGAAGGTCCGCGAGCGCCACCGCACGCCCCACCGCCACGCCCCACCACCACGCCCCACCGCCACCACACGCCCCACCGCCACGCCCCACCGCCGCACTTAGGCAGTCACAGTTGACCTTGACGTTGACCCCAGGAGAAACGGACCAGCGGATGGGCGAGCTGACGGGAGACGCGTGAGAGTCGTGCATTCCGGGCCTAGCAATGAGCGACCCACGAGATAAAATAATAAACACGCAATCTACTGATAATAAAAGGGTTTTTTTTTGGGTTATATTAGCACGGTTGGCTACGTATGGTGCGAAATAAGTTCTACATACATACATAGATCGCGTCAATATAAACCCGTCACCACCCGACGCAGCCAATTAGTAAGGTTTGTCACGTAAACTAAACGTGACAATTACTTTCTACTTCAGCACAACGGTGTGTTGGAGAGTAAACCCACAACATCCACAAGTCGAGTACGACGTACTTATGCCGTCTAACCCAAGAAAAGAAAAAAAACTTCACTTAATAGGGAACGGCGGCTGCTGTTTTTGTTCGTCCGTCCGCGGTTGAAGTCTGCGACACTGCTGCTGCTGCTGCTGCTACTGCTGTGCCGTCCTTGCAGTGCTGTCGCTCAAGGAGCAGCTGGAGGAGACTCGCAAGCGGAACCAGAGCTCGCAGGCGTCCAGCGAGAGGGCCGTCCAGCTGCAGAAGCAGGTGGGGTGCTCGCCCTCGCTCACACTCACCCCCCCATCTCCTCTTGTGACCTCTTGACCTCTCTTGCCCGCCCACCGCTGAAGGAGAGAGGTCTTGTCGCTGCTCAGGGCGGGGGTGGAGAGGTCTGCGTGTCTCCGCGTCCCCGCATGTCCCCATGTAGCTGGAGGAGATGTCGTCCCTGCTCAAGGCGGAGGTTGGAGGGGTTAGCTCGTCTCGGTGTCTCCGTGCAATCGTGTCTCCGTGCAATCGTGTCCCCGTGTCCCCGCGTCCCCGCGTCCCCGCACGTCTCCCCGCAGCTGGAGGAGGTAACGTCCCTGCTCAAGGCGGAGGGGGAGGGCTCGGCGCGGCACCGCAAGGCGCAGGCCGACTCGGCGCGCTCGCTCGCCGCCCTGGAGGCCGCGCACTCGGAGCTGCAGGAGAAGGCCCGAGGCCTGGAGGGCATCAAGCTGGCGCTGGAGAAGGAGCGCATCTCGCTGCAGTCGGCGCTGGAGGCCGAGCGGAGGGACCGCACTACCGGGCACGAAGCGTTCACAGAGGCACAAGGTGCGAACGGGCGGCGCCAGCCACTCAATCGCCCAGCCACTCAACCACTCAGCCACTCAACCACCCAGCCACGCAAACGCCCAGCTACTCAACCACTCAGCCACTCAACCACCCAGCCACTCAACCACTCAACCACGCAAACGCCCAACCACCCAGCCACTCAACTGCCCAGCCACTTAACCACCCAGCCACGCAAACGCCCAACCACTCAACCACCCAGCCACTCAACCACTCAACCACTCAACCACTCAACCCACCCAATCACCAAATCACTCAACCACCCAATCACTCAACCGGTCAACCACCCAACAAACCACTCAATAACCAACGACGGCTCCCATCTCTCTTTGCTTTCAAGTCTCCCCTAAATACCGTGCTGCTCCACCATGTGCCTTCAGTGCTTCATTTATCTCTTGCGTGAGCGAGTGGGTTGGTGAGTGGGTGGGTGGGTGAGTGGTTGGGTGGGTGGGTGAGTGGGTGGGTGGGTGAGTGGTTGGGGGTGGGTGAGTGGGGTTGGGTGGGTGGCTGAGTGAGTGCGTGGGTGAGTGGTTGGGTGGGTGGGTGGGTGAGTGGGTGAGTGGGTGGATGGGTGAGTGGGTAGATGGGTGGGTGAGTGGGTGAGTGGGTGGGTGGGTGAGTGGGTGGGTGGGTGAGTGGGTGGGTGGGTGAGTGGGTGGGTGGGTCCATGGACAAGTGAATGCCCCAAGAGTTTGTTGTAGGATATTCGGGGAATCTTTCTATTTGTGTACATGCGTGTGTACATGCGTGTGTACATGCGTTTGTGTGTCCGTGTGGTGTTCCCAGGTCGCGTGTCCGCGCTGGAGGAGGAGGCTCGGGGCCTGAAGCTCAGCCTGACGAAGGCCGAGACGGAGAGCCGGCATCTCCAGGAGCGACTCATTGACCTGGAGAAGGTCAGCGCACTCCCCGACCTGCCTCTCATCACCCCCCCCCGCCTCAACTCTGTCTCTTAACCCTTTTCCACTGGCACACCCGAGCCGTGCCAGCGCGGGGGCCCTCACGGGGCACGGGTGGTTTTCCACTGGCTGTTACCCGTGCCGAGCCGGAACCAGGCCGTGATGCGCTGCTTGCCTCGCAAGACGCCTGTAATCTGGCTCGGGGCCAAGGCAGGGCCAGGGGGCGACACTAATAATGCGTTGACCGCGCGCGCGACGTCTGCGAAGGCATCGTCACGGCAATCGTCTGCACGCGTCTCTCGCCTCCTGCCGTTGCGCGCGACGTCAGCAGCACGGCTCGGATGTGCAGTGGAAAACCAGCACTGGCGCCTCGAGAGCCGTGCCGGGCTAGCTCGGTACGGCTCGGATGTGCAGTGGAAAAATAGATATTTCTGTCAGCCCTCCCCATCTATATCGGCTGTATCTTTGGGGGGATGAGGTGCCCGGGTTGTTCTGGGGGTCGGAGTGCTGAACCAGCCCCACCGACTTGAGACCTGGGTTCAAATCTGCAATTCAGCTCGCTCCACATTAGAACGCGGTTTCATCACGCCGCGCTTAACTCGCGAATCGCAACGTTGCAAGCTCAGCCGTCGCAAACTTCCGCCCCCTGACGCCGGCCAGCCAAATCTGAACGGGGGGGCGATGAGAGACTCGGGGTGAGGGGGCCGCTCTGTAACAACTCGGTGACCCCGTGACCCCTCCTCCCACCGCAGGAGAAGAACGGCGCGGAGATCGAGCTGAGCTACAAGCTGCGCGCCGCCCAGCAGAGCCTGGAGCACGAGGTGGCGGCGCACCGAGCCACGATGGCGCGGCTCGACGACAAGCACACATCCATCGAGGGTGCCAAGTCACAAGCCGTGCGCGGTGAGTGGCGGCGCTCGGTGAGCAGTGGTGAGTGGTGGTGAGTGGTGGTGAGTGGTGAGTGGTGAGTGTCTGGGGAGTGGTGAGTGTCTGGGGAGTGGTGAGTGTCTGGTGAGTGGTGAGTGTCTGGTGAGTGGTGAGTGTCTGGTGAGTGGTGAGTGGTGAGTGTCTGGGGAGTGGTGAGTGTCTGGTGAGTGGTGATTGGTGAGTAGGTGGTGAGTGTCTTGGGAGTGGTGAGTGTCTGGTGAGTGGTGAGTGGTGAGTGGTGGTGAGTGTCTTGGGAGTGGTGAGTGTCTGGAGAGTGCTGATTGGTGAGTGGTGGTGAGTGTCTGGGGAGTGGTGAGTGTCTGGTGAGTGGTGAGTGGTGAGTGTCTGGTGATTGGTGAGTGTCTGGGGAGTGGTGAGTGTCTGGGGAGTGGTGAGTGGTGAGTGGTGGTGAGTGTCTGGGGAGTGGTGAGTGTCTGGGGAGTGGTGAGTGTCTTTTGAGTGGTAAGTGGTGAGTGTCTGGGGAGTGGTGAGTGTCTGGTGAGTGGTGAGTGGTGGTGAGTGTCTTGGGAGTGGTGAGTGTCTGGAGAGTGCTGATTGGTGAGTGGTGGTGAGTGTCTGGGGAGTGGTGAGTGTCTGGTGAGTGGTGAGTGGTGAGTGTCTGGTGATTGGTGAGTGTCTGGGGAGTGGTGAGTGTCTGGGGAGTGGTGAGTGGTGAGTGGTGGTGAGTGTCTGGGGAGTGGTGAGTGTCTGGGGAGTGGTGAGTGGTGAGTGGTGGTGAGTGTCTTGGGAGTGGTGAGTGTCTGGTGAGTGGTGAGTGGTGAGTGTCTGGTGATTGGTGAGTGTCTGGGGAGTGGTGAGTGTCTGGGGAGTGGTGAGTGGTGAGTGGTGGTGAGTGTCTGGGGAGTGGTGAGTGGTGGTGAGTGTCTGGGGAGTGGTGAGTGGTGGTGAGTGTCTGGGGAGTGGTGAGTGTCTGGGGAGTGGTGAGTGTCTTTTGAGTGGTGATTGGTGAGTGTCTGGGGAGTGGTGAGTGGTGAGTGGTGGTGAGTGTCTGGGGAGTGGTGAGTGTCTTTTGAGTGGTGATTGGTGAGTGTCTGGGGAGTGGTGAGTGGTGGTGAGTGTCTGGGGAGTGGTGAGTGTCTGGGGAGTGGTGAGTGTCTTTTGAGTGGTGATTGGTGAGTGTCTGGGGAGTGGTGAGTGGTGGTGAGTGTCTGGGGAGTGGTGAGTGTCTTTTGAGTGGTGATTGGTGAGTGTCTGGGGAGTGGTGAGTGGTGGTGAGTGTCTGGGGAGTGGTGAGTGTCTGGGGAGTGGTGAGTGTCTTTTGAGTGGTGATTGGTGAGTGTCTGGGGAGTGGTGAGTGGTGAGTGGTGGTGAGTGTCTGGGGAGTGGTGAGTGTCTGGGGAGTGGTGAGTGTCTGGGGAGTGGTGAGTGGTGGTGAGTGTCTGGGGAGTGGTGAGTGTCTTTTGAGTGGTAAGTGGTGAGTGCTGGTGTTTGGCGAGCGGCGGCACGTGCGGCATGAGCGCACACGAGGGGCCGGGCTCGACCCGCGACGCCCCACGTTGACCGCGACCCCCGTCGGGCCGCGTCACCGCCCTGCGTGCGCTCGTCGCGAGCAGAGACGGAGAAGATGGTGGCGGAGGAGCGGTCGTGGCGCCAGCGCGCCGAGGCGCACGCCGTCGCGCTGGAGAGGCGCCTGCACGAGGCCGAGTGCGACGTGCGACAGGCGCGGCACAAAGCGACGCAGCTCGGCCTCAGCCGGGAGGCGCTGGAGGAGCAGGTGAGCCCCCTCCCCAGACTGGCCACCCGCCCACTGACCCACCGACCTAACCACTTGCGCAACCAGCCACGCACCGACCCACCGGCTCACAGGACTAGCCACCCACCCACCGACGCACCGACACTGACCCACCTACCAGACCACCCACCCACCCACCGACCAACCGACCCACCCACCCACCGACCCAACCACCCACCCACCCAACGACCCACCAAACCACTGATCCACCCACCCACCCAACCACCCACCCACCCAACGACCCACCCACCCACCGACCCAACCACCCACCCAACCACCCACCCACCCAACGACCCACCAAACCACTGACCCACCCACCGACCCCCCCCCCCCCCGTCTCTCCCCCCTCACCCCCGGCCGCCCCCCCAGGTGAAGACGCTGTCGCTGAAGGTGGAGCAGGAGGCGCAGCGGAGGCAGCTGACGCAGGGCGACCTGAAGCAGCAGGCGCAGCAGGCGACGGCGCTGCGCACGAGCGAGAAGCAGCTGAAGCAGGAGATGAACGCGCTGCAGGAAGCGCGCATCGCTCTGGAGAAGCAGCTCGCTCACATGCGCAGGTGCATCACTCACGCACGAGCGTGGCGATGGTGACAGTGATGATGATTTGATGACGATGATGTGACGATGATGTGATGATGATGACGACAATGATTTGATGATGATGACAACGATGATGATGTGATGATGGTGATGATGATGACGATGATTTGATGATGATGACAACGAGGATGATGTGATGATGGTGATGATGACGACCACGATGATTTGATGATGATGACAACGAGGATGATGAGATGATGGTGATGATGATGACGATGATGTGATGATGACAACGAGGATGATGTGATGATGGTGATGCTGATGACAATGATGTGATGATGACGACGATGATGGTGATAACGACGACGATATGATGACGACGATAATGTGGTGATGTGACGATTGTGACGCTGATGTGATGATGACGACGCAACGATGACTGTGTCCGTCCGTGCGCGTGCGCAGGGAGAAGCAGGACAACGAGGGGCAGATGCGGGAGCTGCAGGAGCAGCTGGAGGCTGAGCACTACTTCTCCGTGAGTCGCCGCCGCCACAGAGCTTTAAGCGTCCGGGTTCGACTCCCTTTCGGGTTTTATTTTTGTATTTTGTTGTTGTATTATCAGTGGTGCTGAGCACAGGGCCCAGCAACAAGCAGCACCTTTGAAGTTGCAGTAGAGAAGCGTTTCTTGAATTGAGCCGGGTTGTTGTTGTTGTTGTGAGACCTCGGGGGGGGGGACGGGGGACGGGGGAGTTCCACCGATCTGCGACAACATACACCCGGGCGGCCAGAGGCTGCCGGGAACTTGGCTTGAACTTTAACCCCCCCCCCCCCCCCCCCCCCGGGTGACCTCCGGTTATTCCACAAATGAACTCGCCCACCATCACCCCGTTCGCCGCGAGCGCCGTCGAGGGTCCGACCGGCCGCTGTCCGTCCGCTCTCCGCCCTCCTGTGGGCACGCAGACGCTGTACAAGACGCAGGTGCGGGAGCTGAAGGAGGATGCCGAGGAGAGGCTGAGAGCGTGCAAGGAGCTCCAGACGCAGGAGCAGGAGCTGCGCGACGAGCGGTGAGACTCGAACTTCACCGTGAAACTCACCGTCACCGTGAACCTCACCGTGAAACTCACCGTCACCGTGAAACTCACCGTCACCGTGAAACTCACCGTCACCGTGAAACTCACCGTCACCGTGAAACTCACCGTCACCGTGAAACTCACCGTCACCGTGACCCTCACCGTCACCGTGAAACTCACCGTCACCGTGAACCTCACCGTGAAACTCACCGTCACCGTGAAACTCACCGTCACCGTGAAACTCACCGTCACCGTGAAACTCACCGTCACCGTGAAACTCACCGTCACCGTGACCCTCACCGTCACCGTGAACCTCACCCCGGGGATCCGTTCCTCGCTGAAGTATTCTCCGGTTTTGCTGGGCGAGTGCGGAGCAAGGGTGGTACGTGACACGTGACTCGTAGCCAGCCACAGCGAGAGAGGTGTATGCTGGACGTGGTGTGCCGGGGTGCGCGGGAATATTTCCTGGGTCGCCCGACACCGGACAGACCCGGCCGGAGGTTGAGCGCTTTGCCGTTACGTCCGCAAGCACGTTGCTCGCACTGCAACGTCGCCATCAACACCGTCACTCGCACCATTTCACCACCATCGCCATGCCTCACTTCACGCCAACAGTTTTAGTTTTTGCTTTAATTGGAGGCTCTCTTTGTGGACTGGCTGGACAGCTTGTTTTGTACAACTTTTCTGCTTTTTGTATTGTTGTTATTCATAATTAACCTTAACTTTCGATTTAAAGCTTTCGTGACTGCAGGGATTCATCTTCTTGGTTCTTTCGGTAAAGTCACGTAGAAGGGAAATAATAAAATATTAAAAATCAACATAATAAAATAATTCTCACCTTAACTTTACAGTTCGATACGCGACTTGTCGCTTGAAACTGCATTTAGGCATCGCCAGGTCAGGACCCAGGAAGTCGGAACCACCGCGTCACCTGACCCAGCTTCTTTCAGTCGGTGTCATGACCTCCCAGGAACAAGCAATCAGATTGAATCCTGATGTTAACCGTTGGAATTTAATGTATGACGATGTTATTCTAGTTCTATGTATGTACGTAGGTTGAACTTCTTTCGCACCGTACGTAGCCCACCGCGCTAATTGGAGGTGCGGGGGAAGGCCAACAAAATAAAACACAAAAATTAACCCGTAAAAACAAAGTTTTTCACTATAAATCCTTTATATGCATGGCATCGGTTTTATTTTATTATTCATTTCTGTTTTTGTTGAGTAAGGGTTTTATTTTTATCACATTGGTATTTTAAATAAAATATGACATTTTTTTTTCGTAAAAAGTGGAAATTTTTGGAAAAAAATTTTCACGAAAATAAATTGTCACGCACAACGAGTCTGTGTGCAAAATGTCAGCTCGATTGGATCACGGGAAGTGGGTTAAAAAACGACCGAAAGATTTGCACTGTCGTAAGCGCGCAAGCAAGCAAGCAAGTGAACTTAATATAAAGGATTTTAAAAAGCAGTTTTGTGTTGATTGTTGCTGTTTGTTGTTTTGTCGGTGGCGGCGGTGGCAGGGACTCTCTGGCGGCTCAGCTGGAGCTGACGCTGACCAAGGTGGACTCGGAGCAGCTGGCGCGCTCCATCGCGGAGGAGCAGTACTCGGACCTGGAGAAGGAGAAGACCATGAAGGAGCTGGAGTTGAAGGAGCTGGTGACGCGGCACCGCACCGACACCGGGGACCTTGAGGCACAGCGCTCCGCCGTGAGTCGAACGCACGCACGGTGATACACACGCACGGTGATACACACGCACAGTGACACGCACGGTGACACGTACGCACAGTGACACACCCACGCACACACATGCGATTCCCGCTCACA
Organism: Lampetra fluviatilis; assembly: GCF_964198595.1. Classification (NCBI taxonomy): domain Eukaryota; kingdom Metazoa; phylum Chordata; class Hyperoartia; order Petromyzontiformes; family Petromyzontidae; genus Lampetra; species Lampetra fluviatilis. Next base: position 11,703,911 of record NC_136296.1, read on the forward strand.
ATTGGTACCAGTGACAATTATCTGAATCGGTCCTGGGCCTGCCCTAGGTCTACTCAGCCTCAAATGAGTACCTTATGCGGTGTGTAAACATCGCCAACCGGGGAGACAAAGGCGGCCGGGCGTGGTGCTGGCCACCCACCCCCTAGTGTGCTGTGCCAGCCTTCTTAGGAACCTGCTAACAGCACTTGCCCCAACAGTCTGTTAAGGCTACACGGGGGATCTTTGTGTACAAAAACACACGTTGATGGAGTTGGCCCAACATTTCAATATCGGACCGCAGAACTTGGGTAATTATTGGTGACGATTCTGGGATGGCTGCCACTAGGAAGGTGCCCTTCAAATAATTGTAGACGAGATGCGGTGCAAGGCGCTTTGAGTTGTCGATGCATTTAAGCAAACACCGTATAAATGAAGAAGATGATTATTAATTAATTTTAATGTTATAAGCGATATCGATGACCCCTGTGGCTGCTCTGTAGCTCGCAGAGGCCAACAAGAAGCTGACGGACGACATCGCTGCTCTGACGGCCGAGAAGGAGGAACTGACGCAGAAGTTCACCGCGATGCAAGAAGGTGGGCACCTCACTGCAGAAAAAACTTCGCTTGCACGCACACACGCACACACGCTCGCATGCACGCACACACGCACACACGCTCGCACGCACGCACACACGCATACACGCTCGCACGCACACACGCACGCAAGCGACCCTTAGCCGGCCTGCGATGGTGGCAACCACGCTGCACATGACTGCTGCGATCCAGCGTTGTGGAGACAGCAGCGAGGGGTTGGCGGATCGCCGCACACACACACACGGGTGTTCTGAAACTCCCCTTCTTCCAGTGGGAGTCGAGAAGGGGCCCGCTACCCTGGCTCGCCAGGAGAAGGCGGTATAGGGTGTTGCCCCCTCGCACGAGTGGGGTTTTGTCTGGGTGCTCCGGTAAAAAATGCTCATGAATTCACCGATAACACCTTAATATGTAGAGGACCGCAGCGCTTGGGCATTTGTTGGCGCCGGCTCAGCGCGTGGCTGTCGTGTGCGTACCATGTGCGTCATGTGTGTGTCATGCATGTGTCGGTATGCGCCATGTTAGCACCTCCGATTCGCACGGTTAGCTACTTACGGCGCGAAAAAAGTTCAACATACATTCATACGTACACGTGTATCATTGCGCGTCATGCATGTGTCACGTATGTGTGTGGCAAGCAGAGCTCGACAGCCTGAAGAAGGAGCATGCGACTCTGTCCATCGTCAAGGCTCAGGTGGAGAAGCAGCTGCAGGTGGAGAAAACGCTCAAGACTCAGGTGCGCTGGCGTGCGTGTGCGCGCACGCCTATGCGTCCGTGTGTTCATGCGTTTGCGTGTTTGCGTGTCCATGCGTGTTCGTGCACTGACTCGCATAGTTCCCCGTAGACTTATGTAGAAACCTATGGACGTGCACAGGGACCCGTAGACTCTCATAGGGACCTACAGACTGACGTTGGGCCCTGTCGTACCGTTGGATGCGTGCGTGCGGGCGCGCCCGGCAGGCCGTGAACAAGCTGGCGGAGGTGATGAACCGCAAGGACATGAAGATGGACCGACGTCAGGCGAGCGCCACCGACCTGAAGCGCAAGGAAAAGGAAAACCGCAAGCTGCAGCTGGAGCTGAACCAGGAGCGCGACAAGTACGGGCAGATGGAGGCCAAGTACCAGCGCGAGGTCAACGACATGCAGAACGTGGGTCTCTCTCCGCATCCGCCTGTGTGTGGTGTGTGTGTGTGTGGTGTGTGGTGTGTGTGTGTGGTGTGTGGTGTGTGTGTGTGTGTGGTGTGTGTGTGTGTGGTGTGTGTGTTGTGATTGTGTGTGGTGTGTGTGTGTGGTGTGTGTGTGTGTGTGGTGTGTGTGTGTGTGGTGTGTGTGTGTGTGGTGTGTGTGTGTGGTGTGTGGTGTGTGTGTGTGTGGTGTGTGGTGTGTGGTGTGTGTGTGTGGTGTGTGTGTGTGTGGTGTGTGTGTGTGTGGTGTGTGTGTGTGGTGTGTGGTGTGTGTGTGTGGTGTGTGTGTGTGTGGTGTGTGTGTGTGTGGTGTGTGTGTGTGTGTGATGTGTGTGTGTGTGGTGTGTGTGTGTGGTGTGTGGTGTGTGTGTGTGTGTGGTGTGTGTGTGTGGTGTGTGTGTGTGGTGTGTGGTGTGTGTGTTGTGATTGTGTGTGGTGTGTGTGTTGTGATTGTGTGTGTGGTGTGGTGTGTGTGTGTGGTGTGTGTGTGGTGTGTGTGTGTGGTGTGTGGTGTGTGTGTGTGGTGTGTGTGTTGTGATTGTGTGTGGTGTGTGTGTTGTGATTGTGTGTGGTGTGGTGTGTGTGTGTGGTGTGTGTGTGTGTGGTGTGTGTGTGTGGTGTGTGTGTGTGGTGTGTGTGTGTGTGGTGTGTGTGGTGTGTGTGTGGTGTGTGTGTGTGTGGTGTGTGTGTGTGGTGTGTGTGTGGTGTGTGTGTGGTGTGTGTGTGTGTGTGGTGTGTGTGCGTGTGTGTGTGTGGTGTGTGTGGTGTGTGTGTGTGTGTGTGGTGTGTGTGTGGTGTGTGGTGTGTGTGTGGTGTGTGTGGTGTGTGTGTAGTGTGTGTGTGTGTGGTGTGTGGGTAGTGTGTGTGTGTGGTGTGTGTGTGTGGTGTGTGTGGTGTGTGTGCGTGTGTGTGTGTGGTGTGTGTGTGTGGTGTGTGTGCGTGTGCCGGTCGTCGTCGCTGCGGTGGCTTGATGGCAAATTTGTGGGAGGCTCGGACGTTTTGGAACCCCTTCCCACCTCCACCACCTCCACCACCTCCACCACCGGATTCCTCCTGCAGTATAAATAGAGATTCTGATTGTGATCATGCCCTAATGTTGGCCGAGTCTCTCTCGCTGTCGCCTTGAAAGCAGCAATGTTTTTTTTCTATGTTTCCCCAATTCTATGCCGATCGAAGTCGCATGGTCACGATGTCGAGGAATCACATTCGGAATGGTGTTCGAGAACGGTCCGCGGAGGCGGATATCACAGAGCTCCCTCCGAGAACCCTGCAAGTGACCTCCGGTCAATGCAGTAGAGGGCAGCACTAAGCCGCCCTGCCACAGGGAGTCACTTCCATGGCATTTGAGTCAAACCGAGATTTCGAATTCTCAGCGCTGGAATTGAAGCCGGTGCGGTGAGTAAACATCGCCGCTCGGCAAAGGCGGCTGCTGGCCACGCCCACTGCCTCGTGCGCCGTTCCGACCTTCGTAGGTGTTCGCTGACAGCACTTGCCCCATCCGTCTGTTAAGGTTTGCCGGGGGATCTTTGACGTGGAAGTCTGTGAGTCTCTCTGCATGCCTGCGGATGTAAAGCATTAAGGGGCCAGGGAGAGACCATCAACCCCACTACTCTTGAGTACCCCGTTTAATAATCCCAGGCCCGTGGCTGGATTCGAACCCAGGATCTCAGTGGTAACCAGCTCAACCATCTGACCTCTGAGCCACCCGGCCGCAGTGAGCTATCAGTTGACCCCACGACGGCGATGATTGCGAGGATGGCGATGATTGCGATGATGGCGATTCGTGATGTTTGACCGGTGCCCCCCCCCATGGCATGCTGCCCTGCACAGCAAATGCTGGAGGAGAGCCAGAAGGTGCTGGAGCTGCAGATGGCTCTGGACAGCCGCGACAGCGACATGGAGCAGCTGCGCGCCGCCCAGCACAGCGCCGGCACGGACGCCACCGGGGCGCTGGTGCCGCACGCCGACCCCGCGTGGACGCTTGTGCACGGCCTCGCCGACGGTGAGGGGCCTTGGGGGGGTCGCATGCGCCACCACGCCTCATCGTCGTCATCGTCATCGTCGTCAACATCATCATCGTCGTCAACGTCGTCATCGTCGTCAACGTCGCCCTCCATCATCCTGCTCATCTCTCCTCCTTTAGCTCCCCCTCGCCATCCTCCTTCTCCCTGCTCATCCTCCACCATAGAATCCTCCTTCTCATTATCATCATCGCCCTCCCCCTGGCCGGGGTGGGGGGCGGAGTGCGGGAGGGGGGGTCGGGGCGTTGGGGGCATCGTTCTGCATCGCTTGCAATATCATCACGAACTCGATTCTGCACCAACTCCACCTGGGCTTCTCAACTCCAGTCCCTCGTCGCGACCTTGTCGTGATTTCCGATCGTACGTAGGCACGCGCCAATCAGGCCCCAGTGCTGTGGGTTAGAGGCAGGCACGTGCAGCGTAGCCACCGCCGCTCGGCTGCACGCAGCTGACGAGCGGTGGTCGTGGGACGCCGTATGGTCGAGAGGGCCGGAGCTGAGCATATAACAATAATCATAATTCTAGATTTTAAGCTTTCGTGACTGCAAGGATTTATACTCTGGTTTTTTCGGTAAAGTCACGTAGGTAAAAAATTTAATTAAATAAGTGAAAACAACTAAATTAAATCTTCAGGTGGAAGACGTAAGCTTGTGTTGCCTCTGAAACGTCGTGATTAAATTTAGTTGTTTTCATTTATTTTATTTTAACCTACGTGACTTTACCGAAAAATACCAAAGAGTAATAATCATCATTTTCAGACCTGCACCTCCAATTATCACGGTCGCGAAAGAAGTTCAACAAACATACATGACCAGTTTCGGCTTCATGGGTTCTCATCGGCATTGTCTCAGGCCTGTTAAACAAACATCGCTGGATTTTTCGGTATTCGTTTGACAAAGCCAGAGGGCTTCCATGAACACTTTCCCCCGGAAACTGAAGCCGCCCTCGATTTTCTCGTTTGCCCACTTTTATTTCATTCCTAATTTTTCTGCTCGTTTAACAACCAAAAGGACTCCTGCTGCTGCTGCTGCTGCTGTCTCGCTGTCTTCAGCTGCCATTTAAGATTAAACATTTTCGTCCCCGTGACCCTGTGTGTGTGTGTGCTGGGAATTGATCACACACAGAGACACGCACAGTTGATCTCTAGATTATGCAAAAGAATCACTTGAGCTGAATGTGTACCCCCTTCTTTCACACGTGGATATATCGAAATATAACATTTCTCAGCCCTCGCTCGCTCCACCACTGCATGAAAAGCCTCCCCACGTCGTCTTGATCTTGGGTGGTTGTTTGACCATACTTCACCACCTGTGCGGGCGGGTGAATAACAAGAAGACTACGGGGACCGGTTTCAGACATCACTCGCCACCGATGTTAACCGTGACCAGGAGTAAATACTGGAGGTGTCGGCTGGGTTCATGGCGCAGTGCGCTAACCACTGCACCACCACTCTACCCGCAGCTAGCCGCTAACGGTATTCCGCGTTGACCCACACGTTGCGTGCAGGGGGAAAATCCCGCCGCCGGCTTCTGGCTAACTCCGGCATTATCTGGTCCCTTATCTCCTCTGCCTCTTCCTCCTCCTTATCATCTCAACCACCCAGTTACCCCCCACACCGCCCTTCCTCCCTCTCACCTTCACCACTCGCCCAGTGGCTGGGAAAGCTTTGGGCAATGTTTGTTTGGTGGAGTCGGAGACGACTCGGGTCCAGTGCCGCCACCACCACCACCTCTGTTGCCTTGCAGAGAGAGAGAGCCCTCTTGAAATATTTACTGAAGGATTTGAAAAGGCCCTGCCGTCTGATAAGCGATAACATTGTGCTTCCTCGTCTGCCTGTTCTTCTCTCTTAAGTGGCGTTTATTGACACAGGCTTTTCACAAAACCTCGGCACGTTGACATAATTTCTAATAACAATAAATTATAGTCCTTTGTCAATCAACTGCTGGATGAAGGCCCCCCCCCTCCCGTGCCATGTCAGTAGTAGGGTTGTGGGTTGTTCGACCACAACCACATAGGCATGAGGTTAGTACTCTGATGGCCACCCATTCAAGTACGAACCAGGCTCTCAAGCCCGCTTAGCTTTTTGCTATCTGATGAGATCGGAGACCTTCTGAGTGCAACTTTGTTCTGCTCTGCGATGGCCTAGTGCAGGCTGAGTGCTGCGAGATACCAGCAGTGGAAAGCGGACATCGCAGAACCGCTTCTGAAATCTCTTCGAGTGACCTCTCGTTCACCGAGAGTGACGTCTGTCGCTATGGCGGTCGGTCCGATCATTCTCAAGTGTTTGACTTTAGCAACATTGGGGTGCAGCCTGCGGCGACTGGGCTGAGACCATCAACTCGCTGCACTTGAGAATCCGCTTTCATCACGGGCAGCGGTTAACACCGGCGATCCGAACCGAGGATCTTAGTGGTGGGAGAGCGGCGCACTGAACCCTCAGAGCCACCCAGGTCTTCCGTCTGTCAGAAGCAGGAGTACGTACGTGGGTGCATGCGCACGTACGTCGTCGTGTGTGTATGTGTACAGCCGTCTGTCCGTGATGCTATTGTCAGCAGCAACAGCACTTGCAACTGAGACCGAGTCAGACGAGTCGTCAAAAAGACAAAAAAGACAAAGCTCCCCCGTATAGCCTCAGCAGACTGTTGGGGCAAGTGTTGTTAGCGAGCACCTATAAAGGCCGGCACGGCACACGAGGGGGCGGGTGGCCAACACCACGCCCGGCCGCCTTTGTCCTCCTAGCGGCAATGTTTACACATTGCACCAGGTACTCATTTGAGGCTGAGTCGACCTAGGGGAGGCCCTTGACCGGTTCAAATAATCGTCACTGGTGTTGGCCGTGAGCGGGAATCGAACCTGGGTCTTCAGGTTCGTTGCGCAGCGTAGCGCTAACCGCTGCACCACCGCTCCCCACAAGACATCACACACACACACACACACGTGCACGCGCGTGCACGTGTGTGTGTGTAAATATACACCCCTTCAGTGTTTAAAAAGACACGTGGCGCGAAGAGGACAAATATTTAGGCCTTGGTGCACAATGGGGAAAACTGTTGGTCCCGCACAAAGCAAGAAGCGTGGCGGGTCGTCTATCCACTGTCATCATCTACCAGCCATGATCAGTCCGCTGCTGTATGACATCCTTCCCAGGCCATCAACGTCCTTCACAATCCTGCAATGCAGCGATCCACCTGGCACCGGCACACGACCCCCATTTCATTGCTCCATCTCTCGGGTGGACGTACACTCTCCTCTCGGGCGAGTAGCCTCTTAGGGCTGCCGTTCCGTCGTTTAGTCTCGGCCACTGGTCATCGTCGGCCGTCTCGCGACCCACCGGCCTTCTCGCGACACGCACTGCCCAAGGCCACTGAACTTTTCTTAGCAGTCGAATGTGCCGTCCCCTGGCCTGCGTGCGTTCTCCCATGCACGTGCTCCTCTTCCTGTCTCTGTGTCATTCCCAGCATGCACCTCTCCGTGCTGCTTTGCATGGAGAGGTGAACGCTTCGGTGGCAGCTTTTGTGTTCCCCTCGCGAAGGTCGGCGCTTCCGATTCGTGCGACTTCCAGCGGACGGTATCCACCGACCCTATTGTTCCATGGATACAGCTGCTCAACCTGAGCTATAAACGCTCCGATACTCGTATTGTCTTTGTGTTGTTCGCCTCTTGGCGTTCTCTGGTCTGACACAGGTGAGGCAAGGCCATAAAGAAGGCTGCTGTCTCTGGTGTAGGCCAATCATTTTAAAAGACAATGCAAATATTACCAGAGCCACATGTTTACATGCATGCTCACCACAAGTATGTGTGGTTAATGCAGAGTTGAGTCCTTGCTAAAAGGTTTTTGTTTGGTGTTTGAACGTCTTAACACAACTCCTGTTTCATTGCCAGATAGGGCAGAGACTATTCTTATTTTTCATACTACCCACTCGTGTTGCCACATCACATCCTGTGTCTGCGGCCGTCAGAGCCCTCCCTGCCCCGCTGCTGTAATTCGTTCTCCGCTTGATCTGGTCTGCTGAACGGTTGACCCGCCCGCTCGCCCACTCGCTCGTTTCGTTTGAGATGCTTTGTGACGCATAATGCAGCTGCATGTTCTTCACTCTTTATACATCGGCTCAATCAAGCGATATTACGATTCATAATTAATGTGTTTTTGGTCATGTCATTGCCACTTTTTTTTAATACTTTAACCCTAAACCACCCAATATACGGCCAATGTTGAAGAGCAAGCAACAATTTTTGCACTTTCATCATAAAATTATTCCGAAGTATCGGATTTTATTGTAAGTCCAGGAGTCCGATGAACTGAATTAATATAATTATTTTATCAACAATTACCGCGTAGACTCGCAGGGCGTCCGAATGCGGGCGCGTCTCAGGACGGTGGACGGAGCCAGTGGGGCATACCCAGGGATATGGAACAGAGGTCGATAATTTGATTCCGAGCGACCTTATCGTCTTTTTGTGTTTAATATTCCTTTCAAAAATACGGGTTTCAACGCTTCACGCCAATACCCCCCCCCCCCCCCGCAAGTGCTCCACTCTTCAAACAAGTTGCCAAACTCGTACTCCTGGATGCACGCTGCCTCCCAGACTCGCTCTCACGCTGCGTTCACAATGGCCAGCGTTGTCCTCGTGATTTATTAGTCAGGTAGGGCCGGCTGCCACAGGACAGGATCGTGGCAGGGGTGGCGGGCGCGCTGGTGGCGGGCGACCCGCTGGAATTTGCCGTGCGTGGGAGTAGCGTGGCGGCGGCTGTGCGCTGTTGACTCTATGGCTGCCTGTGGCCTCTGTGGTTTTTTTGCAGATGACCTATCCCACACATGTCTATCCAGCAACACACCTACCCGCCTAGCCAAGCTATCCACCCACCTATACACGTACCCACCTACCCACCCAGCAAACTACCCACCTACCTGCCCAGAAAACTACCCACGTACCCACCTACCTACCCAGCAAACTACTCACCTACCTGCCCTGAAAACTACCCACCTACACACCCAGCAAACTACCCACCTACCTGCTCAGAAAACTACCCACCAATCCACCCAGCAAACTACCCACCGATCCACCCAGAAACCTGCGTACAGTGCTGCTGCGCACCTTCTTTGTGTGCCGCTAAATCCATCTCTGCATCGTAACCAACTTATTTTCTTTTGCTCCATCTGTACTTGTAATTATGTTTTCTGTAGAAATGCATTCGCCCCCCCCCTCACCGATTCCTGTGTATACATGGGCATGTTTGTCGGGGAGACGCTCTATAACATTTAAAGTTGTTGTGCTTGTAAGCCGATGGAAGTTTACCAGAGCTAGAGAGAAAGATCTGCGTTGAACGCAGTCGATACGAGGCCACGGGGTCGGTGAACGAGGACGTTGGATGGAAGGACGGAGGGGGAAGGGGACGAGTGGTAGGCAGAGGATCGGGACGCTGGAGGAGCTGAAGTGGGGTGGAGGGGGCGTTTGTGGATGGAGACCTGCCCGTTCAGACGGAGCGCCAGAGTCGACGCTCTTGCGACTCCGTAAAAAACACGCGGCTTCGTTGAATTCCCCCCCCCCCCAAAATAACGTTGCCTTCATCACCCTCTGGGCTTTCCACATCCGATGTCTTCCCTATCGTTGTGGTCAGCAGCAGGACAATGATGCGTCTGTACGACGATGCCCCGGGTTTCACCTTTCTTTGAAATCGTCAGCGCAGGCGAGCCGTGATTGCCACCCCTGACTCTCCATGCCGTCTCGCACCCTCCCCCCCGTGTCCCCAACCCTTGACGACCTCTGCCCTCCAGACTCGCGCCTCGAAGGGTGGCTTTCGCTGCCAAACAAGAGCAACATCAAGCGCTACGGCTGGAAGAAGCAGGTGACCGCCGTTTACGCCACGCGCCGCTCACACGGCATGCAACCCCGGTGACGGTGGAGACGACCGCCATTGTCTCCCTTGTGATGACCGCGTCCGCGTGTCTGCGAGCGATATCCGCGCGTCAGAATCCTTGCGTCTGCACGCGCATTTTGTGCTTCTGCGCAACCGTTTGGGCCTCTGCGCCCGTGCGTGCGGCCGTGCGTGCGTGTCGCCGTGCGTCCCCCCAGACCCCCGACCCCGCCGCGCGTCACCCCACCGTTTGTCTCCGCCGCAGTTTGTGGTGGTCAGCAGCAAGAAGATCCTCTTCTACAACGACGAGCAGGACCGAGTCCACGCCAGTCCCAGCATGGTGATCGACCTGGAGTGAGTCGCTCGCAGACATCCATCCTCGCTCCCTGACCTCGCTCGGCAACGCCGCTCCGATAATAAACACAAGCACGAGTTTCAGCTTTGATCGCGAGCGCCCCCTCACAACACGTTTGAAAGGGGGCACCCCCAGTGGCAGCTGTCCCTGTGCGGCGCGAGGTGGACTCGGCACCTGAAGCGGGAGCTGAACTCGCTCGACCGCCGGGCCACGGGACACGTTTGCGTAATTCCCATTGTGCATTGCTGGTGGTGAGCGCTGAGTGCCGATCGGGCATTGCGTGCGCTCGTGTGATCGTGTCTGTGCGTGCGTGTGCGTCCACAGCAAACTGTTCCACGTGAGGGCGGTCACGCAAGGAGACGTTTACAGGGCCGACGCCAAGGACATCCCGCAGATATTTCAGGTGGTGGTCGTGATGCTGTTGCGCTTTGCCTCTTCGTAAACATTTTGCTCCACCACGTCTTTGGAAAAACCCACGGGCATCATCGTCATCATAATCAGTCATCATCAATCCACTGCTGGATGAAGGCCCTCCTATTGCCAGTACCGGCGTTCACAGAGTGGTACGTTGCAGGTTGTGCTTCAACACCGCCGAGAGAGGCAACACCAAGACGGTCGATATCACCACCTCGCTCTCCCCTCGCTCTCCCCCCCTCTCCCCTCCCTCTCCACTCCCTCTCCCCTCGCTCTCCCCTCCCTCTCCCCTCGCTCTCCCCTCCCCCTACCTCCCTCTCCCCTCCCTCTCCCCCCCCCTCTCCCCCCCTCTCCCCCCCTCTCCCCCCCTCTCCCCCCCTCTCCTCTCGCTCTCCCCTCGCTCTCCCCCCCCTCTCCCCTCCCTCTCCACTCCCTCTCCCCTCGCTCTCCCCCCTCTCCCCTCCCTCTCCACTCCCTCTCCCCTCGCTCTCCCCTCTCCCTACCTCCCTCTCCCCTCCCTCTCCCCCCCCCTCTCCCCCCCTCTCCCCCCCTCTCCTCTCGCTCTCCCCTCGCTCTCCCCCCCCTCTCCCCTCCCTCTCCACTCCCTCTCCCCTCGCTCTCCCCCCCCTCTCCCCTCTCTCTCCACTCCCTCTCCCCTCGCTCTCCCCTCCCTCTCCCCTCGCTCTCCCCTCCCCCTACCCCCCTCTCCCCTCCCTCTCCCCCCCCCTCCCCCCCTCTCCTCTCGCTCTCCCCTCGCTCCTCTCCCCAGATCCTGTACGCGAACGAGGGCGAGAGCCGCAAGGACCAGGACCCCGAGTCGACGGGCGCCCCGCCGCCGCCGCCGGCGGCAGCCTGCCTGCCGCACCGCGGCCACGAGTTCATCCCCACGCTCTACCACTTCCCCACCGGCTGCGAGGCGTGCGCCAAGCCGCTGTGGAACGTCTTCAAGCCGCCCGCCGCGCTCGAGTGCCAGCGCTGCCACTTCCGCTGCCACCGCGACCACATGGAGCGTGGCGAGGAGGTCGTGCCGCTCTGCAAGGGTGAGCCGCAGCGCGTGCCACACCGACGGAGTCGTTCTCCCGGTGATCGCGTACGCCGGTCAATCCCGCTCACCCGGTGATCCCGATCACCGATCATCTCAATCACCGGTCATCCCATTCACAAGAGGTCCGATTCATGGGGGAGGGGGGGTCCTTTCAAATGTGTGAGATGCGATGTTACGCGACTCGCTTATCGCACGCAAAGCGATCCGAGACTCCCCGGGGTGGTGGTGACCTTGCAGCACTGCATGGCGCACGTTTGGCAGCCGTCAGAGCTGGTGCATCAACCTTAGCGTTTCAATATCACCACGGACGCATCTCTCCCCTGTCTCTCTCTCTCCCCACCCGTGCCCCTCCCCACTGTCCGCTCCCTCCCACGCCGCAGTGACCTTCGACATAACCTGCGCCAAGGTGCTGCTGCTGCTGGCGTCCACGCCGGACGAGCAGAAGCAGTGGGTGTCCCGTCTGCTCAAGCGCGTGCCCAAGAAGCCACCGGGCCTCGCCGACCAATTCCTGCGCGGCTCTCCCCGCGCCTCTGGCCGGGCCCAGGCCACCAAGGACTCGTTCCGGCGCCAGGCCCGCCCGCCGCCGCCCAATGCCGCCGCCGCCGCCAAGACCAGGTCAGCATCGCTGGAGCGCGGCGCCTCCGCCATGGCGGCCGCCGCTGCGGCGTGGACCGGGTCGGCGGGGGAGCTGGGTTCGGCGTGCACGTACGGTTCGGTGTCGGCACTGGAGTGCTGGGCCGGGCGCGAGTCCGAGACGGATTCCGGCTCGGACTTGGGGACCCCGTGCGCACCGGCCGGCGTGGCCCGGCCCTCGGATCCGGCCGTGGCCGAGCCGGATCCCGAGCCGGAAGGCGCGACGGCCGCTTCTGTTCCGGCCGCGTCGACATCTCCGGAACCGCCGCCGTCGCTCTCGGCGACGGTTCCGGAGCCGCCGTTGTCGGCGGCGGCGTGGCCGCAGCAGTCGTTTCCGGCCATCTTTGCCGGCCCGGGCTCTGTGCTGGCGTCCGTGCTGGCCTCGTCGGGGTTTGCGACGGGCCAGCCGGCGCCGCACGGCTCCGGGTCGGCCTCCGCGCTCGCCTCCGTGCTGGCGTCGGTTTTCTCGTCGGCGATCGTCGCCCGGTCCGCCGTCCCCGCTCACGTCCCGGCACGTGCCGGAACGTCGACCGAACCGCCCGCCGGGGCCTCCCCGGAAACGGTCGATGGCGAAGAGGAAAGCGAGTAACGCCGACGGTTCGCGCCATGCTCGGAGCGCCCCGGGTCTCGGCCTATGGCACAAGGGGCCGGGCCTCGTGCCGTGAGCCACGAGGCCTCGCCCTCGCGCAGTGGCGCTATTCTCACGAACCGCACGGGATCGGTTCGGTTAGGGGACCGGCTTGCCGTGGGGACGAGGGCACGTTTTGCGCAGCCTGGTTGCGGCGCTGAGCTGGCGCGCGTGGGTAGCGGGGCATCGGAGAAGGCCGGCCGACTGGCCGGCCGTCCGTCGGATGGCAAAGCTGCTCGCTCACAGCTCGAGTTGGGCGCAGGAACGTCAGAGGCTCCGACCGCCACTCCCATCCGTCGTTGTCCGCCAGTCATTCCGTTCTCCACCGTTGTCATTGTCTGTTATTTCTCCCCGTGTCCCTCGCACTTTTAAATTGTTTCATTTTTGATCACACACGCATATTATTTTTTTACTTGCACTCTAATTTTACATGTTTTTTGTCTGCACGCCATCTCCTTTCCATTGTTGATTTTGTCCGTTTTAGTTTTGCTGCGATTTATTTTTAACGTTCGCTTTTATTTGCTTTGTGTCGTGTGCCACCCCCCCTGTCGTCCTCCGTGCCTTTTAGTTAATGTCGGCCATTGTGAAGATCCACCCCGCTGTGTCCCACCATCATCCCCCCACGCTGTCCCGCTCATTCCCCCGAGACGGAACGCTCGGCGCGATGTTTACCCGGCGTTCAAAACACGAAGACTCTACTTCCAAAAAAAAAACGTCCTTCCCCCCCCATCGCCATGAAGAATCGCGGCTCGGATCGTTGGGTGCCATCTCGGCCGAGCCGTGCGAACACTGCCGCCGGAAAGGAATTACACGTCGGGCACATCTTAAACACGACGCTGTTTTAATGCCTCCGTTGCTTGTGATGATTGTAATTATGGTTCGTATAATTGTGTTGATGACGGTCTGTGGCCCAGCCTGCTTGTCCCCAGGGAGTTGTGGGCAACGCTGCGGGGAGCCGAAGAAACGACGGTGGCGGTGATGGTCGCTGTCTTTCTGCGGTCCTTGCCGTCTTACGGGGAAGGCGTCAAGGCAGGATTTTCTGTCGAGCCGGTGGTTGAGGAACCTTTTCCTTGCTTAGGGCCTCAAATCGAGTTTTCAGATACCTGCCTTCGAGAGGTCCCTTGAAGTGATGGAAGTGGTCGAGGTGAGCTCAAGTTTTGAACGCGGTGGTGTCCCGTTGCCTGTCAGGTCCACAATATTCCTCACGCTCGATTGGTGCGGCTTCGACGCTTGTGGCGATGGGGGTAAAGTTTGTTTTGTAGTGGTAGGTCATGATGAAGTTAATTTGTGGGCCGTATCTGGCTCCTTGGACCAAATAAGTTCCCCATCTCCCCCCCCCCCCAGCTGTCGAGAATACCCCAGCCGGCAGGTATGCGGGTGTGTACGTATTCGTGTGTGTGTGCGTACGTATGCGTGTGTGTGTGTGTGTGCGTGTGCTCAGTATAAACACACGTGTGGGAAGCGGAGGTGCAGTGGCGAGCGCGTTGAGTAATCGAACCCGAGTTGGATTACCGGCCAAGGCTAAAATTGGTGGCGAGTGATATGTGAACCGGTTCTGGGCCTCTCCTAGGTCAACTCGGCCTTAAAAACGGTACATTGTGTAAATATTAAGCATTGGGAAGAGAAAGAGGTCGCTTGGAATGTGGTGCTGACGGCACCGCCCGTTAATCAGGTGCTCGCTAACAGTCGATACGGCGATGTGCGGGGGGGGGGGGGGGGGTTGGATCTGCATCTAGAATAAAAGAACGAATTTCGGCAGTAATACCGCACACGTGAACAAAGACATCGCCGCTTTCGCTATTGCCGCCGCCTTACAATAGAAACGAACAACCTGACGTTTCGGGCAGTGGCCCAGAGCAGAGAGAGAGAGAGGGAAGTCGTCTAACCCGAGTCCTACCTAGTCGTAGTCAGCGCAGTGGTTGGCACGCGGCGTGGTAAGACCCGAAACCGCGGTTCCTTTCCCAAGCCGCGGGCAACGTCATTGGCGAGCGATATCTCAACCGGTCCCGCGCCGCCCGTTCCCCTTCGCCAGCCCCGCTGTCGCCATTGCGGTGAAGTATGGTGAAGGAACCCCGAAAGCGGACACGGCACACGGAGGGAGGCATTCCTCCAGCAGCGGAATTGGCAAAGTCCCGCACCGCCGATTAGCACGGTTGGCTACGTACGGTGTGAAAGAAGTTGAGCATGTACACAAACGAAGGAAGTATTAATGGCGAATGTTGTGTTTTTGATGTGCTTCTTGTTTACAGGTCACCATATAAAGTGGTCCAGATGTCTTGTGACCACCCCCCTCCCCTCAATTGATCCCTGACATTTTTTTTACCTTTGCATATTCATTTTTGTTTTAAATAACCCTTTTAAAAAAGATCAAGTTTTACAGAATTCAATGGGGGGAAAGTCACAAGACATCTGGACCACTCCGTATTTAAATGTACTCGTCTATGTGTGAGTCGGCTCATCACCTGTCACTGTGATTGTGACATGAGTGGAGCAACTCTGGTACACGCATAAACACTGCTGTGAAGATGAATTTGCATGCTGCAGGATGTGCGTGGGAAGAAGGATTGAGAAAACACGAAAGCGGGTTCAAGCCAAGAAGTCGAAAATTCACATTTTTACAAAGTATCCTTTGTATCAAACGCTGCGGTGTTCTTTGTGATACACGCACATATCCGAGGTATGTGGTGCCGATTTTCAGATGAATCAAACAAAGATATTTGAAAATCGGGCCGATGTAGATACGACATTTCGGTTGATCAAGGGAAAAAAAAGGAAAAAGTTCGATTTCCGATTGATCCGAAGCTTCTGACGTCACAGGAAACGATGTCACTTCTGTTTCGTCGCTTCCAAAGCAACTCCTCCCACCCGAGGTGACGTCACGTGACGTCGGGGCACGTGACGTTTTGGCGCGAAGACGCGTTCAATTACCGCGTACTGCACGCCGTCCGGAAGGTCTGAAATTGCCCTCGAAAATCCAGCGTCGTCCAAATGTTTAGCGTCCCCCAAGCTCATCGCAGCATAAGCGGCGTTGTCATTTTAGCCGGAACGCAGTTCCCTTGAATTCCCACCACGTCCGCCTCGGCCTTCGTGGTCCCCGTGGTTTCAGTCGCGTTGCCAACCACTCCCGGATTGGCCGGGAGTCTCTCCCGGAATTTGCAACGATCTCCCGGTGACTATTGAGAGCAATCCGGCAGATTTTAAGAGGATATTTTTGTAAAATAAATGGATAATAATTAACATTTGTGCATAATGCAGGTTTTTTTTGGGTTAGATCGCGTAAATATAAATGTGTCGTTAAACCCGCCACCACCCGACACAGCCAACTAGTAAGGGCTGTCACGTAAACAGAACGTGGCCAATTCGTCACTAGTACAGCAACACCGGTGTGTTGGAGAGCCAAGCCACAACATTTACAATCGGAGTACGACGTTTCGCCAGCAATTACAACTAGCTTCATCAGGCGACAGCCAAATCTGGCGAAACGTCGAACTCAGATTGTAAATGTTGTGGCTTGGCTCTGCAACACACCGGCGTTGCTGGACTAGTGACGAATTGCCATGTTGTGTTTACGTGACAACCCTGACTAATTGGCTGTGTCGGGTGGTGGCGGGTTTAACGACACATTTATATATTTACACGATCTACCAAAAAAAACCCCCTGTATTATGGATGACATTGGTCGCAAAAGCCTACGTGTTAAACCGCATTTTATCCGTAGATCCCAATGACCAGGATTTATACAGAAGTTCATTTTTTTTATCAATGACAATCCTTACACCCACGCGATAAGATGGTGGCTCGACATTGATTTTGTCAACGGGGTTGAACAGTACAACATTGCATCATGTTGTAAAATAATAATAATAAAAATCCTCCCGGATTAGCTTCAATCGAGAGTTGGCCACCCACCGTGTGTACAATGATAGCGGATTGTTGCGGATTGGCGTTCAGTGCCTCGCGCCAATAAAAACCCCAGCCGACGAGCACAATTTGCCCTCTTGTGCAAGAACACAAACATAATTTGCCTCTGACGCCTTTCCAAGCTAAATAACAGCTGCCTGTACCAAGCCAAAGTCGCGGTCACGTTGAAGAAAAACAAAAGCACATTCCTAACGTTTCTACTTTACAATTGTCGCTATTACTTTTACCGCCATGGGGAGGGAAAGTCACTTGGTGGTTGATATCCACCAGCACTCGGGCAGACGAATCTTCGTAGAGTGTTCAGCAGAGGTCGCAACCGGGTACCCGATACCCGTACCCTACCCGGCTACCCGTACCCGGCCGGGTACGGGTACCCGTTTGCGACCCTGGTGCGGCCGGGTACGGGTAGACCGTGAGTCACTGGTGAGTCACCGTTTGTCACTCATTTCCCAACGTCTTGTCTCTTCTCACAATTCAAGTTCCTAGAATCAACCCACCGCGCCTGCAACATGGCTTCATCCCAGAGGTCGCAATCAGGTACCCGATACCCGTACCCTACCCGGCCGGGTACGGGTAGGGTACGGCCGGGTACGGGTACCCGTTTGCGACCTTGGTGCGGCCGGGTACGGGTAAGGAATCAAAACCCGTTTGCGACCTCTGGTGTTTAGCAATTCGTGCTGCTGTTGGGGGGGGGGGGGGGGGCCGGAGTAAACCGGCCATGCCCTGCTGCCGTGGCCAACGCGTTGTAACAGTCCGCTGTGTTGCAGGGGGGGGGGGGGGTCCCAAGCGTGCTCGTGATCTTTTTCGCTTCCAGCTTCAGTCGGCGACGAGTTCGGTTGAGCGTCTGGGGCGCACGATCGCGGCTGTGAAGGGCGGAGTTTACTATCGTTTTATTTATGAGGCACGGTAAATATTTTTTTATATATATATAAATCTATACGGTATATGTATCGTTACAAGTCGGTCCTGCACGCAATATATAAAACGATGGTCACCTATGAATGTGTGTGTATATGCGTATATGTCTCTGTAGGTGCACCAAGCCTGGCACAGGCGCCGTGATGACATCGCCACTTAGTGGCGAATGGTGGTTGTGTGTGTGTGTGGGGAGCAGTGGTGCAGTGGTGGTTAGCGCGCTGCGCCAATAACCCAAAGACCACCCGAGTTCGATTCCCGCTCACGACCTATAAGCAGTGCCGGATTTTCCCAGTAGCACAAGTTGCTACAGGCCCGCACTTTCAAGCTATCAATTCCGGTTCAGTGATTCTGCACTTGCTCTATTACTACAGTACTATACCGCCTTCAACTTTTATGAACGACTGGGTGTTTAAGGTTAGCGATTTGTCGTATTATCTGGCTGTATAGCAAATGAAAAATACAATTACTTTACTATGCAAGTACATTTTTTTATATTTATTAGTTTTTTTTATTTAGCGCCCCTTTTTTAACATATGCTACAAGCCCCGCACTACCTTCATCCGGCACTGCCAATAAGTGATGCATATTTGAACTGCTCCTGGTCCTCCACTAGGTCGACTCGGCCTCAAATGAGTATCTGCTGTGGTGTGTAAACATCAGCACTGGGGAGACAAAGGCGGCCGGGCGTGGTGTTGGACACCCAGCCCCTCGTGTACCGTGCCGGCCTTCGTAGGTGCTCACAAGCAGCACTTGCCCCAAGTTGGTTACAGGCTATACGGGGGATCTTTGTGTATGAGCTTGACCTTTTCTTGGTAATTTTTTTAATGTTTTGGTTTAATGTGATTAAGGAGTCACCCCCATCACTGCCACCAACACCAAAATAGTGAAACTGCTTTGTGTGATTGTAAAGCCATCGTCTGTATAAATCAAAGCAGGTCTGCACGATGCATGAGAGTGTCACATTTTGGACGTTGTTGTTTCTTCGAACCCTTACCAGGGCCTTCTCGGCTGCCGTAACTCATTCTGGCTCCGTTTCCGACGGCGATGTGAGTCTCCGATCCGGAGAAACCGATGCACGATGCAATCCGGGGGTTTCGCACAGACTCGGGTGCACGGGCTGGGCTCTTACATCGAGGACAACATCCGCGCTTGGGATGTTTGTGAAGCCCTTAGGCGGAACGCTTGCAGTCTTTCTGGACCGCAGTCTGGACTTGCACTGCGCCGAGGTATTTGTGACGTGCGCTCATCGTCAATTGCCAACCTGGGACATTGTTTTGGGATTCCTGCGTTTGGCTTTGCGCGCATTTATATTTTGGCTGTCGGCGTGATGTCGGTAAAGGAAAATGGTTGGGCTTCAAAGGTGGCCAGAGAATAGCAGGTCAACAGTGCATCGTTGAATCCCATCCGTGCAGAGATTAGCATGGGTGGTGGTGGTGGTGGGTGTACTCTGGGCACTTTCGTTTCCCACGCACACGAAGCCAAACACTCTTTAGTGGAATTGGGCTCGCGGACTTAAGCATTGGCATTTCAAGCTCCCGAACGCATCGCTGCCACCGTAGCAAGAACAGAATGTAGCCAGGGCTCTCGTGAAAAAAGTCTTAACACTCGGCGAGAGCTTTTCTGCATATAAACAATGGGACAACTGTGACGTCACACGACTGTGACGTCACCACGCATCATCAGTCGAGTTGTAATTTCAACGTAATCTTTATTTCAATATTTTCCGAAACGTGACGATCGAACGAAAACAGGAGTGCGACAGAGATTCAATTTCCCCCGCCCCAACACCCCCCCCCTCTCCGAGCTAGTTTTACAAATAAAAATAAACAAAATAACGAGCGAGAAAGACAAATATTTAAAAATAGCACCAAGCACGCTGAACGTGCAGGGGGCTACAAGCGGCTGGACCCTAATCTTAGCCAAAGCCTTCATCCGCAAATAAATATCCAGAGACGTGAAGGGGGCACCACGGCCGCGTCAAGGCTACGCCAGCCAACAAGGTTCCCCTCGGCAATGAGCAGGTGGGGGGTGGAGGCGAGGCATGAACAAGTGGTTCGGAAATTGTGTACATTCAAAACAAGTGGGCCCGGCTCGCTCGAGAGGGGCCGAGCTGTGGAGTGCTCGGGCGTTGTCACTGCCCTCGAGTGGCCCAGGCACCCCGCCGGGCTCTCCTCTCCTCTCGCTCTCCCCCCCCAATGCGGTCACGGTAGGCGGCAATGCCGGGCCACGCTGCCGCTAATCGGCGGAGCCGGCACTGCTGTGAATCCGTGGTTAAAGGCACGCGGCCGTGGTCTCAGCCCGGTTACCACTGACTGCAAGTAAATACAACTAACTTTTTGTTGATTTTGTCTTCACCGAAATTTGGCATCTTCATGAGAATTAAAAATTCACGGTTTGACCGTCATGCAAAGCAAACGGCGATCTCACAGCAAAGTGTGGAAAAGTGCGCCCCCTACTGTCGTGAAGATAAAAAAAAAGGCCTTGCGAAGGCTCCTCCATTCTTAAACACGTGGGGGGCGGGGTGGGGGGGGGGTCGCACAACAGCGCTGTGACACTTTACCAATGGATCCCTCAACTTACGGTCGGCACGACCGCCACGATTGCGCGTCGGAAACAAAGGTGCACACTTTGGGGTAAAAGGACAAAGAAATAAATTGAGCGAGAGAGCCGGAGTTGAACTCGCAGTCCGAAATGTTGATGAGTACCAAGCTCAATATGAATTGGAATCTAACCGAAGGCTGTTTTATTGAGAGACGTGCCAGGGGTGCGCTCGACTGCACCTTGAACGCCTCCATTTGACAAGTCGAGCGCTCTCGATCGAATCCCTCTCCGTTTCGGTCGACATTAAGCGCACCTCAAGCATCGCTGCCCTGCTGTCTGGTCGATTAGTAATCGATAACGATGACTCGTGATAATTGTATCCACTCGTGTGTGTGAGAATCGAAAGCTTTCGATTCCTATGCCCTCAATGTGCCCGATCTTGCCGGATTTTGGAAGCTAAGCGGCGGCGAGCCTGGTTAGCGATTGGATGGGCGGGCAACACCATGGGACTTGCCGGGTGTTTGTCGACCCCTTGTACAAAGCTCGGTGGGTTTTCCCTGGTTATCTTCCACAACGAAAGCCAAACTCTGAGTTTGTGAAATTGACGGCCAAAGCGTCCCAATTTGGCAGGACACTCCTTAAAAACAGAGCCCTGAGTCTCGGTGAGGCTTTCCTGGGCGAGTTCCTGGCTTTTACGACGGATGCTGAGGCAACGACCCTGGGTGGCTCGAGAGGAGGTGGAGTTCACGCGTGTGTTATTGCGACAATTGAAGCGCCCTCATCTGACGGTTCGGTAAACGACAAAAGCTTGGGACGTCTCCTAATGATACATTTTCAGCCGGAGTGCAACTTCTCACTAACGACATATTTCTCAACCCACAAAACTTTCATGCTTGCTCAAGCTGCACCTGATTGACAGATCTTGGCTACGGCGTCCAGAATTTGTATTTACAGGCCCATCTTATTCAAATCCCAGGTAAGTTGGGCACACACATTCTGAACGCCGCCAAACCTGTTTTCGGGCCGTGCCACGCTCCGTTCGGCACGACGTCCGCGCCGGTTCGCTCCGCGTGCCCCCCGGATGGCTCCTTCAATCAACTTTGGTCAGGCAACGTGGAGCGAAGCGTCGAACCACGCGCGGCACGGCGCAAAGAGCGCGTCGGAGAAGCCGTGCGGCGGCCCCCTCCTGCATTCGTTTCTTAAACTCAAGTCGGCTCCCGTCGACGGAACACCGGGCGACTGGGCGTAAGCGCCGGACGTCCGAGCGAGCTGGCTTCCCGTCGACGCTTTAAGCCGACGGCATTTCCATTCGTCTCCGGTGTGCGTGGTGTCCGCGCTAGCAAGTCTTTGAATTGCCGGAGCGGTGGCAGGGCAGTTCGCGCGCCCCGCTATGAACCCGCGCTACGAACCCGCGAAACCTTTCAATTCACAACCACCGCCGCCGTCACCAGCAACAAGCGTCGTCTAAACCGAACCCGCGCTTCCACCACCACCGCGTCGACCGGGCTGGTGAAGTATGGACAACAACACACAACCCCCCCCCCCGAGAGACCCGACAAAAACATTTGGGAGGCCTTCTTCCAGCAGTGGAGTGAGAAAGGTCTGTAAATTAAAAATAAAACATTTCGTACGATTCAACAAGCGGAGAGCGTCTCTTCGCGTGGCTAACTGGCAGTGATGAGCATTCGCTATCGCGCGCGTGAATCTTACAGAATTCATGCCCCCACCCAACCCCCACCTCCCCCCCACCTTCCGATCCCATGTGGAATTGTAGCTGCAACGGTTGCACCTCAACAGCAGTCTTCATTGTTTTTGTTGTGTCCCAACAGCGGTGCGAGTACGCACCGCGGCCGCGCTTTGGGGTCGGGGCGGAGGAAGGGTTACGGCTCGGGCGAGGCTCGTGGGTTTGGGCTTGAACCGAACCCCGGAAGCGTTTGCGGTCATCGCGACATCAAAGACATCGTGCAGTGGCTGACTACGAGCGTCTCAGCGGAGACGTTGACGTTAAACGCTTTACGCAATATATATATTTCAAAGTAACACGAGCGAGCCGAGAGTCGGGCCGCGACCAAGCGACTTTGTCGGATGCGTTGACACGGGACGCGAGCAAAGTGACCCCGCGGGAAAGGCTGGGATGGTGGTGACGCTCGGACAGAGAAGGGCAGCACATTTTGGTACAAGGGCAGGCACCAGCTCACACAGCTTGGTACAAGAGCAGGCACCAGCTCACACACCTTGGTACAAGGGCAGGCACCAGCTCACACACCTTGGTACAAGGGCAGGCACCAGCTCACACACCTTGGTACAAGGGCAGGCACCAGCTCACACAGCTTGGTACAAGGGCAGGCACCAGCTCGAACACCCCCAAAGAACCCACTGGGGGTTGATTTCACCTGGGTTGAGAGTTCGACTCCCGCTGTGGTCCCACGGTGCGCGAGTTAAAGTGCACAAACGATGCGATCCTCCGCCCCCAACCCTGTACCACCCCCGTATTTCACTGCACTACGCATCTGTACCACCCCCGTGTGTGTCACTGCACTACGCACCTGCACTACACACCTGTACCACCCCGTGTCACTGCACTACACACCTGCACTACACACCTGCACTGCACACCTGCACTACACACCTGTACCACCCCGTGTGTCACTGCACTACACACCTGCACTACACACCTGCACCACCCCGTGTGTGTCACTGCACTTCGCACTTTTTTAGCGATGGCCAGCGGACGGGGCTTACATTCGTTGGTCTCTCAAAAGGCTGCTTCAGTGGCGGTGGGGGCTAGCCGGTACAATATATATTTGTGTTTTTTACGCAGCGGTAAATATAACATTCCACATTTCCCCCCCTATATTCACTTGCCCTAATGGGGCAAAAGTCGACTCTACAATTTACTCGGGTTCATTCGGAAGCCGGGCATCCCTGGTAAAAACAAAACGCGGTTGATGCCCACCACGACATCCGGAATATACAGACCGCGTCGGCGTCGGGGGTGGGGTTCAGACGTAGAACGTCTCGTCCCATTGTATTGCATCTTCAAAGTCACCGGTGGACTTGCCGCTGCGTTCTACGGTCACGTGGGCACCGAGATCGGTGGACCCTCGACGAGTGAGGAGCGGCTGACTGATTCAACCCGCACCACTCGCACGTAACCACGCGTTATAAACATTTTTCGCAAGCGCTGGAAATCCGCAACTCCCGGGGAGGTTACAGTCTACCCACGGGCGATGGAGAGTTCACATCCCCGCTTCACGGCGGAACGCCACGCGAAGGCGTTCGTTAGTATCGGAGGAGGGGTTGGGGGGGTGGTTTCATTGACCCCTGGGGGCTCTCGTCTCGATTGGCCACTAGCTCAGTTTCCCCGCTCGGCTTTTTGAAGGTTAATCTTTGTTGAAGTCGCGTCAAGCGCGGGTGGGAGCGGGCGGGCACAGAATATTTATAAAAACGACGGCAACTTTATTTTTCCGACAACCGGTTCCCCCCCCCCGCCCCCCCCCCGCGGTTAAGTTACAAAACGCGATTCGAGATCTAGTCCGGAAGATAAAACATAAAACATTCGACGACGACGCTCGACTCCGTTGTTCGTGTTTAAAAGGTCACCGCACGCTCCTCCCAAGGCCGGAGTTCGCTCCTCCCCCGTCGCTCCCACGGCCGCATCGCCCCGGCCTTCACCAGCAGCACGTGAGCCCCCCCCCCCCGCCCCCCCTCCTCTAACTTCTCATCTAGACCTTGGTGTCTAAAAACAATCTAAATGTAAAAGGTGCTTCCCTGCAACTGCTTGCTCACGCTACTGTTGGCGGAGGGGGGGCCCTGAACAACGCTCCAGGGAGCCCTGTGTGGGCCCCCCCCACCCCCTCCCTCCTAGATTGTATTTGGTCTACTCTTCCACGCTGGCCACCGCCGGTGCCTTCGAAGAGGCGGGCGCGGGCGCGCACGCCTCGCGCTGTACGCGACCGAACGTGGTGCCGTGGCGAACCCATTTACAGTACGCTGCTGGGTGTACAGACGAGATGGCGGTAGCGGATTTTAAGAAACCTGCGCCGTTGAAATTCAACGGCCGAGTGCACGCACACCAAGAGACCGAAGCTGGGACCCTCTGGATCGCACACACCACAGCGGCCGTCTCGGTCACCGTCGACACAAACTCATGTACACACATGGGGGGCGGGGGGGGGGGCGCTCTAGTCTAAATGTAGATGTTGGCTTTTTGTCGAGGCTGGCGGTGGGAGAGGGGTCCGGGCCCCCCTTCCTCTCACAGCCGCTTGCCCGGCTTCACCTTGCAGGAGGGCGCGGTCGTTATGAGCCCCCTGTGTCGCATCATCGTGTTGGCTTTCGCGTCCTTCGCCGCCTGAAGCCTTCTGCAAGGCGACTGCTGATTGGACAGCTGCTGCTCCTTGATGACTGCGGTCGAGGGTCAGGTGGGTGGCAACAAGACAAGAGCGACGGTCGTTAACGGAGCGAGAGGGTCGGGCCCGTGACCTGCCTGCGGGCGGGCGTTCGACACTTCACGTGGCCTCAACGTGCACATAGCCTGGCACAAGCGTCGTGGTGACGTCACCGCCACTTAGTGGCGAATGGCCGTTGTTGTTGTGTGTAGCGAGTTGGCACAGTTGGCGCATCTGTCAGTCATCGCAAGTCTGTCAACCCATGCCACCCTGGGTCTGTTCCGTGAACTCCTGCAAGCGAGCCCTTGGACGCTTCATGTGGCCTCAAAGTGCACCGAGCATGGCACAACCGCCGTGGTGAAGTCACCGCCACTTCGTGGTGAACCACGGTTATTCTGGGTAGTAGTGAGTGTGAGATAGCGAGTGTGTAGGTAAGTGAGTGTACGATGATACGAGTGTGTGGATAAGTGTGTGCGTAAGAGAGTAAATCAGTGTGTCGGTGTGCGGGTGTGTAACCGAGTGAGCTTGAGCGTGGCTATATGAGTGAGTGGCTGTATGAGTGAGCATACGAGTGACTATGAGTGTGAGTGAGTGTACGAGTGAGTGATTGATTGACTGTATGAGTGAGTGAGCATGAGTGAGTTTGAGAGTGACTGAGTGAGCATGAGTGCGACGATAGGAGGAAGCGAGAGTGAGTGTACGAGTGAGTGAGTGTACGAGTGAATGAGTGAGTGTACGAGTGAGTGAGTGTTCGAGTGAGTGAGTGAGTGAGTGTACGAGTGAGTGAGTGAGAGTACGAGTGAGTGTACGAGTGAGTGAGTGAGTGTACGAGTGAGTGAATGTGTGTACGAGTGAGTGAGTGAGTGTACGAATGAGCGAGTGAGTGTACGAGTGAGTGAGTGAGTGTGTGTGTGAGTGTACAAGTGAGTGAGTGAGTGGCTATCCGAGCGAGTGTGTGAGAGTGGTTGAGGCGCTGTCCGCACCACCGTCTCGCCCGTGGATTCCTGTCGCCAGACTCAGATCTTCGGGCAGCTCCTGAGCCTGCGCCACCGCCACGCGGCTCCTCTTCTCCCCGTCCACGTCGTCGTCATCCTGCGACGAACACACACACACATACACACCGTCGTCACCACCACCACCCACATATCCTCTCTCGTCTCGGCTACATACACGCACGTGTACATGCATGCAAAGACAAAGATCCCCCGTGCAGCCTTAACAGACTGTTGGGGCAAGTGCTGTTCGCGGGCACCTACGAAAGGCCGGCACGGCACGCGAGGCGGAGGTGTGGCTGGAACCACGACCTTTGTCTCCCCAGTACCGATGTTTACGCACCGCACCAGTTAATAATTTAATGCTGAGTCGACCTAGGGGAGGCCCAGGACCTGTTCAGATATTCGTCATGGGCAATCGAACTCGTGTCGCCAGCTTTGTAGTGCAGTGCGCTAACCTCTGCGCCACCAATCTCCACAGCATGTGTGATATACACATACACACACACGTGTGCATGCACGCACTTTGCAAACGTAACATTTCGGTTTTTTTTTTAATATAATCGCTTCACTTGCCAGGTTTTGGTCGTCGTCTTCAAGCTCGTTAAACGTTCTCTTGATGTTCGGCGAACAAAATCTGTGAAAGGCGCGCAAAGAAACAGGGAGAGGGTGCACGCTTGCAATTACAGAAGACGAGCCCCACGCACAGGAGAACACAACGAGAGTTCACGTTACACATCGGTCTGGCGCCGCGCAGTTCCCGTGAGAAACCACAGACACGCACGCGGCGGAGGCAGCCACAAGCGGCGCTACCGACGATTGCCCAAGCTCTGTGGACTTACACATCGGGATGTTCGGGCAACTCCCATTAATGTGGCAGGAAACCGGGGCACGCGGTAGCCCATACAGGCGGAACGAGTGGAGTTCGCACTTTGCCGTACCGCCTTCGGACCAGCCAGTGTACGGCACACCCCCTTGACGCGCACACGGGGAAGGGATTTTCTCGACGTCCGTGTGTGTTCCGTCAACCCCTCGCTGCTGCTACCTCTAGCGCTGGATTACAGGCCACTTGCATAGCCACCACCGTCCAAGCACGTAAGAGACGCAATCACAGTTAACCGTGAGAAATATAAAAGTTGGGCAGGTTACGTCACGATGGCTAAGAAGGGATGGTGGCCGAGACCAAGGGGGGAGCGGCAGTCCAAGGAAGGAGACTGCTGGGAACGCAGCAGCAGCAGAGGTACCGACGGGCTGGGCCTCACCTTTTCAGTGACAAGACGACTCCTCCTTCCATCTCCATCTCGCTGAGCCCCTCTGAAGCGGGGAGGGGGGGGGGGTTGGAAAGGAAAGCAAAACTCAAAAAAGCAATCGCTGTTTGTCGAGTGCTGAGGCGGCAGGGAATAAGACGGGCGGCGTCGCACGCACGCACGCACGCACGCACGCATCCCGTCGCACGTTCCCGCACGCAGTTTGGTCTTTGTAAGGGGTTAATTGAATCGCGGGTTTACGGAAGCGAACGGGCAGCGGGTTCGGTGTTTTTGGCGAGCCGATCGCACGCAACGACAAATGCGGTCCATTGGATGATCGCGCTCGTCGCGTGACCCCTTTGATGAGCGTGTTACGGGTCGACTCTGGACGACCGAGGGGATCGGTGCATGGAGGGGGGGGGGGGCGGTACCTGGGTCTCCGTGCCGCCGGTCCACCTCTTCCACCTTGACGAGGAGGCTCCCCTCCAGGTGCGTCACGCCGGCCTGCGTCACGCGCACACACGGCCCCCCGCGGTCACGCGCGGCAACCACCACCACTACTACCACCACCACTCAATGGCCGGTGCCTAGGACCGCTGCTACAGTTGCAGCTATCGAACACGGGCGGCGAGACTCGGCACAGGCTACACCTGCGCACTCGTGCACACGGGGATCTTTGACGTACGTGTACATGTGAGAGTGCGTGCGCACACGCATTTCCGATGACACTGGGCACGTGCGCTCGTACGTGTACATACACACACACACACATGCACGTGTGGTGACGTCAACGGTGAAATCCAGGTTGCGTGCGTGCATCGCACCAGGGACGTCTCTGCGTTGGCGTCGCCGTTGGTGGCCGCGTGCCGCGCGCCGGCGCTGCTCCTCGCCCGCGCCGCCATGGAAGCCAGGCAGACGATCACTGCACACGGGGGGTTGCAATGCATCACTAAACTATAAACCAGTAGACAATTTTTATTTATTTTATCAGTTAGGGCTCACTGAGCCATAAAGCTTTTTTCAGAAGAGACCTGGCCATAAATGATAGTTCAACGAAGTGGCTTATCACGTGGAGATTTACCGCAGCCAAATACTCTGAATGTATGTTGATTCTAAATTTTGAAAAACCGGAGGACCCGGAGAAAAATTCATGCGACCACGGGGAGAGAGACACGCACACTCCTAAAATGCAGGTGTCAGGGTCGGGATCGAACCCACTACCTCCTGTATACCAGGCGAGGTAGTTAAGATATCGGCACCACGGTGCTACATTGAGAAGGTCCCGCTACTTTGGGATGTTTAGCCAATTCCATTCCAGAGCGTTTGACTGGCAAGTCCTGATGAGCAAGCATCCAAACACTGACCTGGCTGCATATTAGTACCGAGTATACTTGGCATTCCTTTGGCGTCATGCATATGGGAAAACATGAGGTGTCTGGAGGTAACACAAGTAAGAGGACATCATCGCTCAAATCGTGTGTGTGTGACATCTGCTTACCATCCTCTTGCTTGATGACCACGGTGGGCTGATGGCAGATACCTTGAATCTTCTTCGACCCTTGAACTATGACATCGTCCATGGTGGACGAGTCGGCCGTGTCATGTGACCTGGGCTTTATGGCCGTGCTGCTGATGACCTGTGGGGTAGTGCAAATGTCAGAGGTTACGGGACGCCACCCACGTAACTATTCACCCCTCGATCTGTTCAAGGAGTCGTGGCGATTCGGTGTCTTTTACTGCCTCTCAGGCAATGAACAACAATCTGACCAAATTTATGTCGTAGGACCCTCCCACCACCCAGCCAACACGAATCAAACTGCAACGTATGCAAGCGTTTGATGCGCCAATTATTACAATTCTCACAACTGATTCCAGCAACTATATACAAATTTCACCTCTATATTTGGTTTTGAGCATTGTCTTTCATGTCAACGGCGAACGGAAAACGACAGTAATTAACTTGTTAAAACGCCTGTATGCATGACGGTTTAAAGAAATACATCTGTGTCGGACTTTCCCAGAAATATTTGCGAGTCAAAGGTGGGAGAACCACGCATTAATGGCATTTTTTTAACGTTGAATTCATGGTAAAATGTATCCCGACAGTTGTGACATTTCTGCCGTTGGGAATTCGGTCCAGCCCACAATTCGACACCAGGCCAGAGAATCTGGACCGCAGCTGAAGATTCCCACGGTACTCGACCTGGTCGTCCCACGATAACGTGGGAGCAATGAAAAAAAACCTCACCCCGAAGCTCACTGGCTTCTCCACTTGCTTCTCCTCCACCGCGCTCTTCTCCACAGGTCGCACCACCTCCACCCTTTGACCCTGCCCTTGCTCCTGACAGGTCACGACGCTCATGGGCGCCGCAGGCCCCACCACGTGGCTGCCAGTGGTGCTGCCGGTGCCACCGCCGGCGCCAACGCTATGCTCATTCGCATCGCCCCTGCAGTCGGCGGTCGCCCCCGCCTGCTCCTTAACCACGCAGTCCGAGCTGGTGACCCAACGCTTGCGCTGGGCGAACTCCAGCAGCAGGGCGGCCTCCAGCGGCAGGGTGTCCGTGTCGAGCGATGCCACCGCTCCCGCCGGTGCCTCCTGGGTGGCCAGGCTCATGATGATGCTCGCCGGCTCCTGCGCGTGGCTCTGCGCATGCAGCCACGGATCGCACGCCAACATTAGGCCAACGTTGCCGTGTTTACTGGGGTGATCGATTTCAAATCGGTTGAACGGCCGCCTCGTGCCGCACCTGCGTGCGGCTGCGTCGTCAAGGGCAACGTCTCATGCGTGGGGAAACAAAATGGCCGCCTGTTTCTATTGCAAGCTCTCGTCGTGACTTATCAATAAAAAAAACTTGTCACCATTATCTGATTCGGTTATGGGCCTCCCCCTAGGTCGACTTAGCCTCCGATGAGTACTTGGTGGTGGTGTGTAAATATAGCCACGAGGGAGATAAAGGCGGCTGAGCGTGATGCTGGCCACCCACCCCCTCGTGTGCCGTGCTGGCCTAAAATGGGTTATCGTTATTTCGTAAGTATGTGTGTCTACTGCATGCTAGTGTGTACATCTGTCTCTGACGATGCGAGTGTCTGCATATGTTTGTCACCTACATATTTGTGTTCGTCTATTTGTGAGTATATGTGAGAATGTGTATGTATGTCTACTACATATTAGTTTTCATGTATTTCAGAGTATCTGTGTGAATGTATGTGTATGTCTACTACATATGTGTATCTGTATCTCTGAATATCTCTATGTGCATATGCGTCTACTGCATATTAGTGTGTCTATATCTCAGTATCTTTGTGAGTGTGTATATGTCTACTACATATTTCTGTATCTCTATCTCGTAGTATCTGCGAGTGCGTATGTGTGTCTACTGCATATTAGTGTATCTCTATCTCGGAGTATCTGTGCGAGTGTCCGTCCATCCGTGCCTCTTCGTGCACGGTTACTCCACCGAGCGTCCAGCGGCACATTCCATCCTCCCCCGTGCTCCCCCTCCTCTTACCCCAACGCGCCGGCTCTGCCGCCCCCCCCCCCCATGCACGGGAGCCTTCCCCCCCCCCCGCAACGTGCCGTGCGAGGCCAAACAACGACCGCCACCGCCCGCTCTCCGCTCGCGTTCCCAGGCAGGGGGGCGGGAGCGCCCGCGATGTTATCGGCGTGGAGGGGTTGGCGGCGGGGTGGGGAACCAGAAAATGTTGCCGCGATCGCTCGCAGCCGCGTCCCCGCAAACCGGTCCGGTTGGAACACCGATGCGGGAGAGAACCGTTAAATGCATCGCAGAGCGGTTCGGGTTTTTTTTCTTCCCCCTCCCCCATCTGCCCCCCCCCCCACCCTCCCTGGCCCCAACGGTATCGCATGTACAGGAGGGCAGTACAGAAAGTCGGTCGCCTGACCCTAAGCACCCCCCCCCTCCCCCCGCCGCGTGCCGGTTTTGAGCGTTTGGAATTTCGTCCGGTAACGTTGCGTGGGCCGATTGCACGCACGGCGAAGCTCGGCAGGCAACACGAGCCCGGTTAATTTTCGGAGGGTCGAACAACACCATGGCTTGCCAGGTGTTGTAGGTGGCGAGGAGTAACCAGGAGATGGCATTACTGAGCCTCACACCACCCCCCCCCGCCCCCCCCCCCCGCGTCGCATACAAGTGGTGGGTTTTGTCCCAGGCCAAGCCAAGCCACTTATTAATTAATGTAAGAGGCCAAAACGTCCCCTACGCTGGACGGTCCGGATAACGACTCGGCTCACTTCGGGTCCTACCCATTGGTATTGCGGACGTGGCTCATCACCCACCCCCCCCCCCCCCCCGCTGCGGAACGCTGGCAATGGTTCAAGCGTCGCGACGCGCTGACCACACGGCCCGAACCGGAGTGACACACCACGGCCCTCTCTCTCACCTCCTTGGCGCTCGGTCGGTCTCGCTCTCCCGCCTGCCCGCTCCCGGGCGCCTTGATCACCAGCGTCATGTGACCCTCCGTGTCGCGAGATTGCGGGGAGTAGCCGGAGCTCTCTGAGATGGGAACATGGGGGGTGCAAGCGGCACAAGATTGGGGCCGAACGTCAGCTACGAGGAACCGTGAATCGCACATCATCGTCATCCTTACAGGGTCAAATCATAGCCCGTGGTTCAGGGATCACAGACGCATAGCCGGCACCGCTGAGAACCTGAACTCGAATCCAGGACTCAGTCGCGTGACCACGAATTAAACCGGGTTCTCAAGTGTCGCTGGTTGATGGTTTCAATGAAGTCACCATAGGCTCACATGGAGATCCGCAGACTCGCGTAGAACGAGTTGCGAGTAGACCGGAATTGTTGCGAGGTGATGGTTTTCAACACAGCCACCGATGACCACACACCCGGAATGTACATAAGACCGTCTCATTACAAACCATGCTGTCTACGAGCCCGAACTGCGGCCAATGTCGTTGGATCTCAGAAGCTGACCCCCACAGGGACGACGCGAATACCGGACGCGCTCTCACAAAACGAACGGCCCTCTGGACCCGCTCGAACGCTGGAGGTTTGCGGCTGCAGGAGCGGGGGGGGGGGGGGGGGCAATCCGCGAGCGCCCGTGCGGGGGATGGCGCCTTAAGCAGGGTAGGGGGCACAGCTGGTGCATCATCGGCCAGTCATCTCAGTCAGTCAGCCCATGCCACCTGGGTCTGTCCCGTGACCTCCCGGCCTGGCACAAGCGCCGTGGTGACGTTAACGCCACTAAGTGGTGAATGTCGACTGGTGTTGTTGGTTTGCGTGTATTAAGGCTGAGTGAGGAGTGAGGACGAGTGGTGCAGTGGTTAGCACGCTGCGCTATGATGTGGATCAGAAACGTGGATATTTACAAGAAAGTATTGAATAAGGAACGGACGCAGGCTTGAAGTTGTATTGAGGCACAGGAAGAGCGGCGCGCGGGTTTCAGACTGTGTGCAAATGAGAGACACTTCATGTGACAGCCTCCAAGTGCACCTGGCCTGGCACAGGCACCATGGTGTGGTTACCTCACTGGTCAGCGAGTGGCGAACGGCAGGTATCGGTATTATCGGTCCGACCATCCGCGCACGGGTACTTAACGTACTGCCCGCGGCGCGCGTGTGACGAGTCGAGCGCGCGGCTTTGTTCCCCGTGTCGGGCGCATCGCTGCACGCCAGTGAATCGCATCGCACCTGACTACCGCCTGCGTTTATAGGGGACGGTGAGGAATGAGAGGGAAGATAAGGGGTGGTCCGCGTGTGCGTGCCCGTCTGTGCGTGTGTGTGTGTGTGTGTCTGTGCTGATGGGTGTGTGTGCGCGTCTGTGCTTGTGGGTGTGTGTGCGCGTCTGTGTAAATGTGTCTTTATATGTCTGCGTGCTTAGTGGAGTAGTGTAGTGGGGAGCGCGCTGCACTACGAACCTGGCGACCCGAGTTCGATTCCTGCTCATGGCAAACACCAGTGACGATTATTTTAACCGGTTCTGGGCCTCGCCTAGGTCGACTCGGCCTCAAATGAGTACCTGGCGCGGTGTGTAAACATCGCTACACGGGGAGGGGGGGGGGTGTGAGGACGGAGGATCTTTGTCAAAATTCATCACTGCGAGCGTCACGTGGACACAGAGGACAAACCACCCGAGGCCAATTAGCGGCAGCTGAATTAAAACTCCAAAAGGTTGAAAGAAAAAAGAGGCCGAAGAGAAAAGAAAGGAGAGGGGGGCAGGAGAGGGGGGCGGGAGGGGGGGAGAGCTTTGAAGGCACCTGTGCACGCATGCCGATCCCAAGTTCAGGTTTCTTTTTAAATCACCCGACCCCGACCGACACGCAGACTCGGCGGTAATTTGGTGGCCGGTTCACGCGTCGGGGCACGCTTGGCTTGCAGCGAGAGAGCTCTCCACCCCCCCCCCCTCGCGCGCTTCCGTTCAGCCCATCATCATCACCGTGTGTCCGCCACGGTGGATAAAACTCGTACCGCTTTGTGGGGGCACGTCAACGGAGGTTGTTTTTTTTATTTCCTCCCGTTAATGGACTCCGGGGGCTCTGTCACAGTAGGAAGGTGGAATTTCCTTTCCACCACTGCCTCTAGGTTTGCCGACGGACGCGGGCGGGCGGGCGGGCGAGCGAGCGAGCGACAGCGCACAGTCTGGTGCGTAGTAACCAGCTAGGACGACCGTGACCCATAACCTCGCTTGGACGCAACAACAGGCGAGACATTTCATTCGTCAGTCCGTGAAGTCGCCGCGCTCACTGGCGGCGCGCTCGTTGTGCACGGCCGGGGGGGGGGGGGTGCGAGCGCTCGCTGCGACCCACACGGAGCCAGCGAGCCGTCGTATTGGTTAAGAGTCTCGTCCGAGAATCGGGAGAACCGCTCGATTAGCACGGTTGGCTACGAGCGGTGCGAAAGAAGTTCAATGTACGTGCAACTTTGATGGAGGGTAAGGTGGGGGGGATGGCTGCATCCTTCCTTTCAAATTTGTTTTGAGTGACAGTTGAGAGCAGCACTCGAAAACTACCCATGAGGAGAGGGGGTGGGAAAGAGGGGGGGGGGGGGTGGAAGAGGGGCAGGGGTGGGGGAGGGCAGCCCGCGGGGGGGGGGGCAGCGCTGATGGGTTTCATCAGGCCTCCTAAACAGGGCTCTGAAATTGATTTTGAAAACAAGCATTCAATGGATTTTCGGTGTGGTCGAAACATCAATGAATACCGACTGTGGATCCGCCCCAAGACAGTTGTTGGGAGAGGGGAGAGAGAAAGTACCCCCCCCACCCCCCCCCCCGTGTCGCCCCCCACACTCCACCTCCCCCTGGAGCCTGGGATCCCGTGACAGCGGCAAAGTGGTCTAAGCAAAGTCACGTAGAAGGGAAATAATAATAAAATGTTATTTTATTATTATTTTATTATTTTCCTTCTACGTGACTTTACCGAAAGAACCAATAATATGAATCTCTGCAGTCGAGAAAGCTTTAAATCGAAATTTGGTCCGAGCAAGTTCTATATCATTTTGTTCGTACGATTGTGGATGCGAGCGGGGTACATCAACAACAAAAAACAACAAAAAACAGCAAGATACACAACCCGCAGAAGACACAGGGGAGGGGTGGGGTTGACAAAGACACGCTCGAGTGAAGCCCACAGATTTCACTTCTCGTCGAACGGTGCGTGGCTTCCCTGTGGCGAGCAAGTGGGCGTGAGACCGGGACACTGAACCCATAACACCTTGGGGTTTGTCCTGTGACCCCATCCCCCTCCCCCCTCCAGCGAACCTACCTTGCACCTAGCCTAGCACAATTACCGCGATGTCACATCTACTCAGAGGCGAATGGTTCTTGTTGTTGTTTGCGCTTGTGAGCGTGCTTATTCATCTGTGTGCGTGTCTCTGAAAGTGTGTCTGTGTGCGTGCATGCCCGTCGTTTTGTCGGACTGCGTGATCGTGTGCGTCAGTGTGTATCGGTATGAGTGCGTGCGAGTGACTGCGTCTCTGTATCTGTACGAGTGTGTGTGTCTAACGGTCTGTGCGTACGTGTATATGCTTGTATCCGTGTGTGCGTGTACTTGCACGCGTCTATCTATACGTCTGTACATCTGCTTATTTCTCTGCAACGCCTCTATGAGTTTGTCTGTGTGTGTTCGTGTTTTCCCCTCTGTGCGCATACCTTGATGCGCGGTATGCTCCAGTGTGTGTGCGCGACTTGATATTCGTATGCGGGCGTCTAACGGCATATGCGGTAACGCAGAACCCCCATGTGGGTGTGGACTACGTGTCCGTGTAAGACTTGTATATTTAGGTAACTTTGTGTAAGACTTTGCGTCAAATTCCACTCGTTTTGAGATTCCATCTTCACCGCGCGCTTTGCTTCTGTCTTTCTCTTTAAAGGCGACCCCTTTGCGAATTACCAATCATCAAACTCCGTTCTGCTTCGTCCACCCACTGCCCTAGCCAGCGACATTCTCTATCGCTTCTCCGTTGGAGTCTCTGGTAAACTTTCCTTGTTCGGCTCCTATCGTTAAACCACGAGCTCTGCGCATTTCGTGAGTCGTGTGTGGATTGTACATCGGCAGTTCGCCAGTATTGATTCAAGCGAGCCCGACTGCTGCTGCTGATGATGAGACACTGCGTGTCGAAACCGGCCCGTAGTTTTGCTTGTGCTTAACCAATGCCGCTGGAAATTACGCACATCCAGAAAGCCGTGCGGCTGATGGAAAGTATAAAAATCCTTTTTTACATAAAAGTTGATGCTTATTAATTTCGTGTTTTAAAAAAAGTGCGCGTTTAATGTTCTGTGTTCACATCTGCCTCTTTCTCACGAACATCTCCCCTTCCGTAGCAGCACTTCCTCTTTGTGCTGCACCGCAACGAGAGGGCGATGGAGTCAGGGTGCTCTTCGTCTAGCAGTGGATAGATCATGGCTGACGATAACGATGATGAAGACGATGTGAACCATTTATCCCAGCAGCCCACGCGATGCCAACGGCAAACATCTCAAACTGGTCCTGGGCTTCACCTAGGTCAACTCAGCCCAAAGCGATGAGCCGATATTGTATTATTGTATTATGCGGTCATACTCGGCACCGAGGAGACAAAGGCGGTCGGGCACGCCCCCGACAACCTGGGTTCAACACCCGTTGAGCGGCAAACATCTGAACCTGTCCTGGGTCTCCCCTTGGTCGACTCGGCCTTTAAAATAAAATTGACATGTGTGTGTGTGTAAGAATATCAGCGGCGGATTTAAAACCAATAAAAGAAACCTCACGCCACCGTTGAGTTGAAGGTGCCGCGCCGGGAGATTGAACCGGCGACAGCTGCCATCGTGGCCCGTGCCCCTTGCGCCGAACGACCCGGGGCCACATTTGCGAACACTAAATGTGGCCTTAAAAAAAGTTGCGCGTTTTGTTCTTTCAACAACAACACAAAAAACAAGTATATAGCAGGAGCAGTGATAGTTTTAAAAAAAAGTTAATAAATAACAGTGGCTGAGCCGACGGATGATCTGGCAGCGGCAACAGGAGGGACCGGTTTTGCCGTGGCTGTGAGGAGGGTGTGGGGCAGACGGCGGTTCTGAAACCCAACGCGTTCTGGGAAATGGTCGCGTTACATTCGCTCAAAACCAAACAATTCGCAGGCTCCCAGACGCCTCGCCCCCGTCCCACCACCACCCCGAGTAGAACAAGAATGTACACGCGACACTTCCCACCAGCATCAGCAGCACCTTCACCGTTTAGCAGCGCACATGGGGGGGGGGGGGGTGATGGGGGGGGCTCAGATAGGGCCCAGGTGTTTTCCCCAATTCCACCCCCCACCACACCACCCACCACCACCACACCACACGACCACCATACCATCCACCACCACACCACACGACCACCACACCACCCACCACCACCACCCACACCACACCATCCACCACACCAACACACCACCCACCACACCAACACACCACCCACCACACCAACACACCACCCACCACACCACCCACCACACCACCACCCACACCACCCACACCACCCACACCACCACCACCCACACCACCACCACCGGGGGTTGGCTCCGCTACTCTGCCTTCGTTGTTTTGTGTTCGCAGGTGGCGGCCGCGTGGCCGTTCGTTGTTGGCGCACCAATCCAGAGGTCCGCCGGTAGCCGTATCGAAACTATCTCCCGGCGCGGCATTTGTAAACGGGGACACGTTTCTGAAATCTCCACTATCACCCACGCCCCGCGCTCCCTTCGCTGGCGTGGAGCGGTGGCACGGTGGTTAGTGTGGGGCGGTGGTTAGCGAAGAGTGGTGGCACGGTGGTTAGCGTGGAGTGGTGGCACGGTGGTTAGCGCACCGCGGCTATGAACTTAACGACCCGAGCTCGATTTGCCGGCCGTGTCCAACGTCTACGATGAGCGATATCTGAACCGGTCCTGGTATTCCCGCCACCTCCTTTGCCAAACTCCCACTGACCGTTGTGGTGAAGTATGGTCAAACAACGCAGGCGACTGACACGGCATCGGGAGGCCTCACGCCAGTAGTGAATTGGCAAATGACAGATGATTACCAATGTAAAATCAGATTTTTCCTGATTCTGGTCAATACTAAACTCCAGCCCTAACATCACTCCAACCCCAAACCAGCACCAATTTGGAGACTTCCGTAAAACGATGGTTTCATCATTATCATCATCAACCTTTGGCATTCTAATAAAAACCTATCCGTACGCCCTTTGCGCTAACTCTATTCAACAAAATGTCATCTGGCGATGATGCTGCAGCTGCATTGTCAGTGGTGCACAAGCACAATTAACACACTCACACCCATCAATAACACCGTGGCCTTAAAATGAAATTGAAGTATATATAAAATAGACGACGTTTCGGGCAATGACCCTTTGTAGTATATATATATAGAGAGAGATGGAGTTAATAAGGGTGAATAATTAAGGGTGCGAGACCTGCACGTAACTCCACACGGACCGCTGCGGGTAGGCTCACCAGCAAAATAAGAATCACCGTGACCTATGACCCCAATGCGGCTGCAATCGGCAACGTGGCCTCGATGGGAAAAATGAGAACAAAAATCCAAGAAAGAGAGAGAGAAACACACACGGACGGAGACATCTCAGCTGAAATGTCACCACCCCACCACCCCCTCCGCACATCGCATTCCGCCCACGAGAATGCGTGTCGGCTCATGCGAACCCCAGCGATTCCTAATCCCATTCACTTTCCTGTGAATGTGCGCGCGCGCGTGTCTGTGTGTATGCATGTGTGCGTGCGTGCGTTTGTGCGTGGTGCTGGCCACCCACCCACCTCGTGTGCCACTGTGCCGGTCTTTATAGGTGCTGCTACTCGCTGACAGCACTTGCCCCAACAGTCTGTTAAGGCTATACGGGGATCTTTGTCTTTGGCCATACCACACCTATATGCACCGTGCCGGCCTAACTAGGTGCTCGTTGACAGCACTTGCCTCCTCAGCCGTGTGTATGCTACACGGGGGGTCTTTGTGCGTGTGTCTTTGTGCGTGTGTGTCTGTCTGTGTGTCTGTCTGTGTGTGTCTCTGTGCGATAGTGCAGCGGTTAGCGCGCTGCGCTATGAACCCGGCGACACGAGTTCGATTCCCGCTCACGGCCAACACCAGTGACGATTATCTGAACCGGTCCCGAGCCTCCCCTAGGTCGACTCAGCCTCAAATGAGTACCTGGTGCGGTGTGTAAACATTGCCGCTAGGGAGACAAAGGCGGTCGGGCGTGGTGCTGGCCACCCACCCCCTCGTGTACCGTTCCGCCTTCATAGGTGCTCGCTAACAGCACTTGCCCCTACAGTCTGTTAAGGCTACACGGGGGATCTTTGTCTCTGTGTGTGTCTGTGTGTGTGTCTGTGTGTGTGCAGCACTTGAACCTGATGGCGGCACCCTGGTTCTTGCACGATGTCCGTGATGCAGTCACTTTTAGTCTCTGTTGATGGTCGGCGACGCGGCAATCGACTCGTCTCGACGAGCTGTGCACGATGCACCACTACGGTGCGTACCGCGAGCGCTCAGGGTTTCGACGCAATCGTCCTCGCTGCGTTTCGACATCGAGGAGTGGCACCGATTTCGGATTGATTGGTACCCCAGTCGCAGAGTTAAGTACACCCCTAGAAAGAATAGTGTCCCAGAAATAACATATCTTATTGCCTCGGGAGTTTTGTATTATTTGGTACCCTGCGGTGCCGCCATAAGGATCATTTGCCCCATAAAGTCTGTTCAAGGCTATACGGGGAACTTTGTATGTGTGTGTGCGAGTACCTGGTGCGGTGTGTAAACATCATCACGAGGGAGACAAAGGCGGCCGGGCGTGGTGCTGGCCACACCCCCTTGTGTTCTCGTTCCAGCCTTCATTGGTGCTCGCTAACAGTACTTGCCCCAACAGTGTGTTCCAGGCTATACGGGGGATCTTTGTCTTTGTGTGTGGGCATACCTGTGTGCACAGTTAAGCTGTATAGGTGTGAGAGATTTAATCCCGATGGCAATTACTGACCGACTTGTAATTTGGTGAGTTGGTGCTAAGTGTGTGTCTGAATGTGTGAGCGAGTGCATGGGGGGGCCGGGCGTGGTGCTGGCCACCCACCCATCCCCTCGTGCGCCGCAGCGCTGCTGCTCGCTCACGGCCACTTGCCCCAACAGTTTGTAGAGGCTATA
Organism: Lampetra fluviatilis; assembly: GCF_964198595.1. NCBI lineage: Eukaryota > Metazoa > Chordata > Hyperoartia > Petromyzontiformes > Petromyzontidae > Lampetra > Lampetra fluviatilis. The sequence goes on from NC_136296.1 coordinate 11,743,248, forward strand.
CGGGGCTCTCAATGTCCTGATAGTGGCATTGCCTTTGTACTGTTCGACTTTTGGCGTCCTCTGGTCTAACACTGTTTGAGACGTCGCAGTTTTTTGTTATTTTCTTTGAACCTATCTAAGTGACTTTACCGAAAGACCCAAATTATATTAATCGACGGAGTGAGTGGACTGGTGGCCACGGGAGGTAATGACAGGGGAGTCAGCCTGCAGTACGGATGAACTGGTGGCTACGGGAAGTAATGACAGGGGAGTCAGCCTGCAGTACGGATGAACTGGTGGCCATGGGAATGATCGAGAATAGGAGCGTGGCCAGGTCTAGAACCAGCGAGAAGATTCGGGAATGGGGGCGTGGCCTCACATCGTATATAAGGGGTAGATGCGAGGGAGACTCGGGGCTGTTGCAGTGGGGGGGGGTCTCCGCCTGTCCAAGTGTGAGCACGTGGCTCCTTAATAAAATAAACCATCTCAAGGCGAGTGCGTCGGAGTCGTCTTTACACCAACACCCGCCATTCGCCACTAAGTGGCCGTGACGTCACCACGGCGCCTGTGCCAGGCCAGGTGCACTTTGAGGCCACGTGAAGCGTCAAAGGCTCGATGACAGGGGGTCTTGGGACAGACCCAGCAGGTGACTGAGAAGACTGGCAGATGCACCAGCCGTGCTCCCTACTGTGCCAACTTTCTGCATCTTAGCCGCCCGGCGCTCCGCTCGTTGTTGTGAGCGTCGCTCCCTCCGCCCTCCGTTGTTGCTGGAGGGCGACTGCCTCCAACTGCCCAGTAGCAGCGTCCTTCACGAGCCTCATTCGCACGCACACACACACCCGCCCGCCCGTACACACACACACACACACGCGCGCACACATACACACACACGCGCGCACACCGGCCCACCCGTGCATTTCCCCTCTGCGGTTTCTGGCCATGGCTCCAGGTGCGGCTCGTGCCGAGCGAGCGAGAGAGCGGAAGGCGGAGTTCGTCTGCGCGTGTGTGTGCATGTCTGCGCGCGTGTCCGTGTGTGTGGGTGGGTACGTGTCTGCGTGTGCGTGTATGTCAGCGTGTGTGTGCCTGTGCGCGCGCGTGTGTGTGCATGTCTGCGCGCGTGTCCGTGTGTGTGGGTGGGTACGTGTCTGCGTGTGCGTGTATGTCAGCGTGTGTGTGCCTGTGCGCGCGCGTGTGTGTGCATGTCTGCGCGCGTGTCCGTGTGTGTGGGTGGGTACGTGTCTGCGTGTGCGTGTATGTCAGCGTGTGTGTGCCTGTGCGCGCGCGTGTGTGTGCATGTCTGCGCGCATGTCCGTGTGTGTGGGTGGGTACGTGTCTGCGTGTGCGTGTATGTCAGCGTGTGTGTGCCTGTGCGCGCGCGTGTGTGTGCATGTCTGCGCGCGTGTCCGTGTGTGTGGGTGGGTGGGTACGTGTCTGCGTGTGCGTGTATGTCAGCGTGTGTGTGCCTGTGCGCGCGCGTGTGTGTGCATGTCTGCGCGCGTGTCCGTGTGTGTGGGTGGGTGGGTACGTGTCTGCGTGTGCGTGTATGTCAGCGTGTGTGTGCCTGTGCGCGCGCGTGTGTGTGCATGTCTGCGCGCGTGTCCGTGTGTGTGGGTGGGTACGTGTCTGCGTGTGCGTGTATGTCAGCGTGTGTGTGCCTGTGCGCGCGCGTGTGTGTGTATGTCTGTGCGTGTGTACAGTAAGTGTCCCGCCGTTGTATATGGGTACGTGCCTGCGTGTACGTGTGGGGCAATGCGCACGAGGGAGTGTGTGTGTGTGGGTGCCTTTGTCTTTATCGGTGTGGATTTGTGCGCTCGCTTACTGCACTTGCCCCAATAGTCCACAAAGACCCGAGCGCCTTGGCGTGCGCGCATTTGTCCGTGCGTTCTAAACTCATCTGTTCAGCCACGCGCGCGTTCCCTCGGGCGCTTAAAGCGTGGCGACCTCTCAGACCGCACACACCACGGATCATCACCACCACCACCACTACCACCGCCGCTTTTCACTTCGTTCTCCCCTCCAACTTTAGATCCAACAATCAAGTCCCCAAGCGTCAAACTCCGCTCACAACAACAGTCCGGCTGTGCTCGAGTCTGCGCGCCGAGCAATAAACACGTTAATTTGTTACTAATCAGCCCGATAACCCCCGCTAGCGGTCTCAACGACGTCGCGAGTAACAAACCATTTTACCGAGCCTCCACTGTTTAGTTGCTACGCATGAGCCGAGCAAAATCGCCATCGTCACCATCGTCACCATCGTCATCCCACCACCGCACGTCACGGCAACTTGCGACCGAAGCAGCCTCGCCACGCACGAGCTCTCCTCTCGGTTGTTTTTGCTCCCATTTCTATTCGCTTCATCGTTGACATTGTGGGGCGGGGGGGGAGGTGTGAGCCACGTCAATTTCCAATCGGAGAGGAAATTTTCGGCAGCGAGGCGCCCTCCAGCACCCAAACGTGGCCAACCGACTGAGATTGTCACGTGGTGCGAAAGCGTCTTCACGAAATGAACGGTCCTGGTGGTTTTGGCTCGCCCACGGGTGACTCGTGAGACTCCACTCGACAGGATGTACCGCAGTGGGCTCCACAGAGGTCAACGTTAAAAAAATAAACACGAAACTTTTTCATTTCAATTTATTTTATCAGGTGTAATGCTCACGGGGCTATGTAGCTCTTATTCAGAAGCGCCCTGGCTATCACAAATGATAGCTCAACCAAGTGGCTTGTCATCGCGTACACATTTATAGCAGCCAAATACTCGAAACGCGCGTTTCTAAATGGAGAGAAAATCCGGAGGACCCGGGAGAAAAATCCACACAACCACGGGGGGAACACGCAAACTCCAAATATACAGCATGTTGCAGGGGTCGTGATCGAACCCACGGCCTCTTGTACACCAGGCGAGGTAGTCAACATCTTGCCACAGCGGTGAGATGTTGACTACCTCACGCCAAAGTGAACAAAAGGCAGAGACAACGGCGATGCAGCACCGCATGCCGCTCAATCGGAACACGCGCAGCACCTAAACGTCGCACGACCCTCGTGGGAAGGCGTCTTGAGACTCTGCGACACCTTTCCTGGGCGAATAAGGGCGACGATACTCGCGACAAATCGTGTTCCCGACAGCGGCCGAGGTCACAATGACCGCGTGCCGCGCCACGGAGCCCGACTCGGGTTGTCCATTACGTCTGGGACACGCTGCGCTACGACACGCTGCGCTACGACGCTCTCGTTATTATTATTATTGCCATCGTCGTCGTCGATTTCCGCGAGTGGCGCTCACCTCTGGAGTGGTTCGCCGGCGCCTTGAAGCAGGGCGGCGCTCCGGTGCGCCCGCACGACACCACGCACGAGCCTGCCGCGCCACCGCCGCCACCGCCCGTGGCACCGCCGCCACGCTCCGTGCGCAGCGCCGCGCCGTGCGGCTCGCCGCTCCGCTCCAGCGCTGCTTCGGCCTGCGGCCCCGGGAGGGCGCTGGGACCACCGCGCGTCACAACTCCGCGTTACAACGTGGTGGTGCCGTGGTGGTGGTGCCGTGGTGGTGGTGCCGTGGTGGTGGTGCCGTGGTGGTGGTGCCGTGGTGGTGGTGCCGTGGTGATGGTGCAGTGGTGATGGTGCAGTGGTGATGGTGCAGTGGTGATGGTGCAGTGGTGATGGTGCAGTGGTGATGGTGCAGTGGTGGTGGTACCGTGAAGGTGGTGCCGTGGTGGTACTGTGATGGTGGTAGTGGTGCCGTGGTGGTGGTGGTGGCAGTGGTACCGCGGTGGTGCCGTGATGGTGCGTTGGTGGTAGTGGCCGTGATGGTGCGTTGGTGGTGGTGGCCGTGGTGGTGGTGGCAGTGGTGCTGTGATGGTGCCGTGATGGTAGCATGATGGTGGTGGTGGTAGCAGTAGTGCCGTAGTGGTGCCGTGATGGTGCCATGGTGGTGGTGGTGGTGCCGTGGTGGTGGTGTCGTGATGGTGGTGCCATGGTGGTGGTGCAGTGGTGGTGGTGCAGCCCGTGCCCTGCTCACCTGGGCGAGCGTCTGACTGCCTCAAGCGTGTCCTTCAGTGAGCGGTTCTCCTCCGTGAGGGCGTTCCTCTCGTTAACTGTGCACAGCCCGGGCAGAAACGACCGGAGGCAAACATCACGCACACGCAGGGATCCCCCGAAAGCTTCCTGGGAATAATTTAGTCGTCTCCATAAAATTGATCAACACATTCGCCGACTACACCGTGCGGTCTTAACAGAAAAAAAATCGATAAAGAGACCAACTTACATCAGGCCATGTCTGTGCTATGAGGAAGAGCCAATGGTCAAAACGTCACCGATTACTGACGCTTCCTTTTAAGGCCACGTGCCCACAGGTGTTGGTGACGGAGCGTGTCGAGTTTGCTTTTCTGAATCATCGGACACAAACCGTCGGAAGCTCGGACGCGAAGCAACAGACGACGACGACAACAATGACAGCCTGCACAGACATTCATGTGCCAGTAGGGGGGATGATTGCATCGTGGATATGGTGGTGACGGTTGTGATGATGGTTATGGTGGTGGTGATGATTATGGTGGTGGCAATAATGCTTTTGGTGGTGGTTGCGATGATGGCTATGGTGGTTGTGATGGCGGCTATGGTAGTGGGATGATTATGGTTATGGTGGTGGTGGCAATGATGGTTTTGGTGGTGGTCGTGATGATGGGTATGGTGGTGGTGGTTGTGATTTGATGATGGCTATGGTGATGGTTGTGACGATGGCTATGGTGGTGGTGATGATTATGGTTATGGTAGTGGTGGCAATGATGGTTTTGGTGGTGGTTGTGACGATGGGTATTGGTGGTGGTGGTTGTGATTTGATGATGGCTATGGTGATGGTTGCGACGATGGCTATGGTGATGGTTGCGACGATGGAGATGATCGTGGTGGTGATGTGGTGTGCGCTGCACGCACTGAGCTCTGTGATGAGCTTGAGGTTCTGCTGCCGGACGCTCTCGAACTCCACCTGCTTGCGCCGCATGTGCTCCTCCGTCACGATGCAGCGATCGCACACGCCAGCACGGAGCCTGCCAGAGACGCGGGGTTCAGTGGGCGGGGCCTCGCGAGCGGTAGGCGGGGCTAACGACGGTGGGCGGGGTCACATCTATGGTGTCACCAGACACATCACGCGAGGCGTGGCTTGTCGGGGGTTTCCCACCTTCGGGAGGCAGGATGTTGGGGGCATCCCATTTTTAAAAAGGGGCCTGAGTAATCGACCAAACCACCAAAGTATCGATTCCAATTAATAGTCGATTCGTCGACTTAACGGTACCAGCGCTGCTCAAGTCCTCCTCCCTCCTCACCTGTCCTCCAGCACCTTGATGTTCTCATTGAGAAGCTTCTGCTGCTCCCTCAGCTGCTGATTGGCAGTGAACACCTTCTCCAGCCTGAGTGAACACGCACGCACGCACGGCACCGTCCGTTGAGTGGACGGGCAAAGACCTCGTAGACCCTCGTTCAGAGAGAGCAAGGCGCTTCGTGCGCCCCGGCCTTGTTATGGTCCAATTTGTTGCCAAATCTGAGATGAAACCACGAAACCACAAAACCACTCCACCGGGGATCAGCACGCAGCAGCAGCAGCAGCAACATCGCCCCCGACTGCGAAATTACTGCAGACCGTGCGTCTGCGCGGAACACAGCAGCGCCTTCCTGTACTCCAATTAGCCCTGTGCTATAAGAACAATAGCACAAACACCAAATATACTCAATGATTATTATCACCACGACGATTATTTCAATGAACGCTCTATTTTACACAACCATGGCACGAATTTCGATTTAAAGCTTTCGTGACTGCAGGGATTCATCTTCTTGGTTCTTTTGGTAAAGTCACGTAGAAGGGAAGTAATAAAAAAATAAAAATTAAACAAAATAATTCTCACGACGTTTCGGCCACAACGCAAGCAGCCGTCCTCAGGTGAAGAACAGGTCTGTCAGAAAGACAGCTTGCGGGCGCCAACGTGCGAGCGCTAGCACGTGGTGCTAACTTGCGGCCGCTAATGTGCAGCGCTAGCTTGTGGCCACTAGTGTGTGGGAGCTAGCGTGCGGCACTAGTGTGCAGCGCTAGCGTGCGGCGCTAGCTTGTGGGTACTAACATGCGGGTGCTAGCGTGCGGCGCTAGTGTGTGGGCACTAATGCGCACTGTAGCATTCAGTGGTTAGACCCCTGCCCCAGGGTCTCGCCACGTAAACCACGGGTGGGTGCCAAGACGCCGGTGGTGTCGGAGACTCTTATTCTCGTTCAGCCGCGGCGCGGCGGTTGCTGCACTCACCTCGCTCGGCGTTACATTCGATTACCGACCACCGCCGAACAAACCGATCGTGGACGCACCCCCCTCACTGCCGTCTGTCCTCACCGACGCGCACGCTGACCGCGCGTGGTGAAGTATGGTCGAACACCACCCCCCTCCCCACCCCCGTTCCCTCCCATGATTGACATGGCATGGGCAGGCATCCGCTCTGGCAGTGGATTGCCCGTCCACAGTCGTGAACTTGCTGTCGTGCGTTCACGTTTGTCGCGCGCGGGCGTTGTAGTCAAGGCAAAGGTGCAGCCCTGCAATGCCCCTCGTTCGAGCCACCGCTGGCGGAAGGGGACTCCACCCGAGCCAACTCCGCCAGAGAGAGAGAGAGAGTCTCGCCTCCTCTTTCACACTGGCCAAGGCAGACAGACCCGACGACGACGTCTTGGAACATGGGCACCCACACTTTGCCCCACCCACCCGCGGATCGACTAACCGTGGCGCGCATCATAACACGACGTCGTCACGCTGGCAACATTGCAACTCGTTGCGTCGTTCATCCGCGGGACACTTCACGCGCCGCTCGCCCGCCACGGAATTCCAAAGGGCTGAGCAATGGGCGGAGGAGGGGGGAGGCGGCGGTGATGATGATGATGTGATGTCTGTAGGAGCCTCTAAGCTCAGGGCAATGCCAATGGCATAAGTCACTTCCGACACGCAGCGACGGCAATAAACCGCCCGGCTATGGCAGTGCAACGACTTGAAACACATAAGAACAAGACCCCACCCCCCTCACCCTGTATAGCCTCAGCAGGCTCCTGGGGCAAGTGCTGCGGTGAGCGAGTGGCACTTCTGAAGGCTGGGACGGCATACCAGGGGGGGGGGGGTGGGGGGGTGGCCAGCACCACGCCTGGACGCATTTGCCTCTCACCGCACCAGGTACTCATTTAAGACTGAGTCGACCTAGGGGAGGCCCAGCACCGGTCCTCATGGATACCGGCCATGCACGAGAATCGAACATGGTTTCGCCGGTTTTCGTAGCGCAGCGCGCTAAACACTACGCCACCGCTCCCCACATACATACAAAGATAAAGGTTCCCCGTATAGCCTTAACAAAGACAAACGTAGCCTTTAATAGACTGCTGGGGGCAAGTGCCGTTTGTCTGTGAGGCCAACAACGGTGAAGGATGCGATGCCCATTTTCAATAAGAGGGAGTTGAGTCCGGCACGCTTCCCCGGTGGTCGTGTGAACGCCGCAGTTGGACTCGCAAACCTGTCAACCCCTTATCAGTGTCTACCTCATTCATACCTGTCAACCCCTTATCAGTGCCCTACCTTATTACAGACCAAGTCAGACCTCATTGGTCACCTCGTGCTCCTTATAAATCTCAGCGTATATCCTACAAAGTCCCATCACAAGGGAGAAACTCAAACAAATAGACACGTTGGATTTTCTTTTTGCACGTATTGAAACGACTGTACGCCGTATGGACCTGCCTGAAAACTCAATTTCCCTGCACAAGAACACGGGGTAATGAACCGTGTGGGTTGACAGCTGCGGCCTGACTCTGGAGAGATAAAGTCGACAGCGACTGCCCAGTGGCTTGCCCGCCCCGCACTCAGCAAGTGCCACTCGTTGCCGCGTAGAACAAACACAAGACCCCCCCCCCCCTAAGAGGGGGGAGACGCAGAGAGGTATGTCCCGGTCGCTCAGAGCCACCAAACAAAGGTTTCTTTTTTTAAGGGCCCCCCCCCCCACGCCACCCCCCCCCTACGGAATGCGATTTGCTGAGAGCTTCGTAAGCCGATCTGAGTGGGGGTGGTGGGGCTTGTTGGAGATGATGAAGAAGAAAGGGGCTTTCTGCGTCCTTTATTGAATGTGCCGAGTCACTTTTTAGATTTGTGGTGGAGTGGGGAAGCTCTCCACCCTACCACTCTTACGGCTCGACTTGCGCTCTCTCTCTCTCTCGGAGCGCGCGCACACGCAAGCCACTCAGCTGTAGATACACACACACCTGTAGATATACACACGCACACCTGTAGATAGACACACACACGCACACACCTATAGATACACACACACCCACACACGCCTGTAGATACACACACCTGTAGACACATACGCCAACACACACAGACGGCCGGACACGCAAGCCACTCACCTGTGGACACGCACAAAGATCCCCGTGTAGCCTTAACATACTGTAGGGGCAAGTGCTGTTAGCGAGCACCTATTAATGCCTGCACAGCACACTAGGAGGTGGGTGGCCAACACCACGCCCAACCGCCTTTGTTTCCCTAGCGGCGATGTTTACACACCTCACCAGGTACTCGTTTGAGGCTAACTCGACCTAAGGGAGGCCCAGGACCGATTCAGATAATGGTCACTGCTGGTGTTGGCCGTGAGCGGGAATCAAACTCGGGTCGCTGGGTGCGTAGCGCAGCGCGCTAACAGCTGCACCACCCCTCCCCCTAAACACACACCTGTAGACACCCAACTCACCTGGAGACACACACACACGCAACGGTACACACATGGACACGTGCGCCCCACCACATTTCACTGAGGGATTTTTTTCCCCCTATCATCAAAGGCCCTGAAAGTGCCGCTGCCGACAGCCCGTCGCGGGAACGGTCGCCACCACCCTGCGGGTTATTTTGAAACGCGCGCTCCACGCCGCGACGAGTTGCCAACTCTTGACAAAACACGTGGCCCGGAGCCTTCTTGGCGGCGCATTCGGCTCCGTCGGTCAGCGGCGCTCGGACAAGGGAGGCGCTCGCTCGGAATTGCCATTGAGAGACGGAAGGAAGAGGAGCAAACGTTGACGAGAGAGAAGATGAGGCAGATCAACAGCGACGTCATTGCAAGGGTTAAGAAACGTGAGCGGGGCTCGGCCCGGAAGCGTCACGCCAGAAGGGATGATGGACGGTATGTAGATGTGTGTGTGTGTATGTTGGAACTTCTTTCGCACCGTACGTCGGCAACCGTGCTAAATCTCAGGTGCGGGGGTGGTCGAGGCTAACGACGGAGCATCAGCCAAAGGAGGCGACGCGCCCTAGGGGACGTTCACGGTGGAGATGGAGCGATTAAAACGGATGGCGTGAAGGTTCTGGGCATTTCCATCACATCAGAGAGACGGGGTACGGCTTGTGGAGGGCCTTCATCCAGCAGCGGATTGACCACGGCTGGTGGTGATGATGACGGTGACGACGAAGATGAATCCACGAACGACTCGTGTGAGTCAAGTGGCGCATGTCGAGTTTGTGGGGATGTGGACGGGGTTCGCACTACTCACATACAGCGCTCCTGCTTCAGCTTGGACAGCTGCTGCGTCAGCCCTGCACGCGGAGAGCGAGAGGGTCACGGGGAGAGCATTGGCGGTGGTGATAATCATCATCATCATCATCCTAGCGCTGACGACGACAACGATGATGATGATAGCAGTGACGATGCTATTGATGGTGATGATGATGGCAGTATTCATGATTGCAGTATTGATGACAATGCTAGTATTGATTATGATGATAATATTGATGATGCGAGTGTTCATAATAGCATTGATGATGATGGCAACAATGATGACGACGACAGAAGAGACTTCGATTATATGATGACAGTACACGTGGTGGCAATGACGACGCCAAACCAGGCGATGACAATGATGACGGTAACCGTGACTACGACAGCACAGCTGGGTAGATGATAACGACGACGACCCCTACCTTGCACCTCCCTCTCGTGCGCGTCCAGCAGCCGCCGCAGGACCTCGCTGAAGCTCTCCCCCGCCGCCGCAGGGGCGGCCCCCCTCTCCCTGTCGGCCGCGCCGAGGCCCCCCGCCAGCAGAGGGTGGCTCCCCACCGGGTGGGCCCCGGCGGGCCCCGCCCCGGAGGCCAGCGGCCCGCCGCCCTGGGCCCCGTGCCCGCGCGAGCTCCCGTTGAGCGTCCGCGCGCCCACGGGGACGCTGCTGGAGCGCGAGAGGGCGGCGTGCGCCACGGAGGCGCGAGACTCCGACATGACGGTGACGACGACGACGACCGAGCGGGGAGGGCGAGCGTGCACGTGTCCACCTCCTCCTCCTCCACCTTCTCCACCACCACCTCTACCGCCTCCTCCACCACCACTGCCGCACGATGCGTGCGTCCGCTGGGAAAAGACAACAGCAGCAGCAGCAGACATTATGGGACCTCCTTTGCCAGTACCAAAATATACTAAAAGGGGTTTCCCCCTTTTTTCTGGCAACAAAACTGACACCTTTTGCAAAAGGCGCACTTTTGGCGTCATCTGCTCGAGCACCATATGAGACTAGGCTCAAAAGAAAGCTGTCTCTGGTGTGGACCAATCAGTTTCAAGGACAATGCATACATTATCAGAGTATTGATTTTTGTTTGCATTTGACTGCAAGTGTTGTGGTTAATGTAAGCATGTTGCTATAAAAAAGGGGAAAAACCCTATTAGCAGCAGCAGAGTTTGTGAAGTCAGCATGGCGAGACCGCGAGAGATTGCGACGCGTTTGTGGAGGCCTTCATCCAGCAGTGGATAGATCAGAGCTGCTTATGCTGCTGATGTAAGAGGCAGTCATAACGGGACAGGGCTGAGTGGGTATGGGCGCCAGGTGAGTGCCTCCCGACCCCAGTGGAACGAGACGGCAGCCGGGTGCTTCTGAGTCACTACCTGGCAGGCACACATTTCTCCGTGACGTCTTCCAAATTAATTCCCCAAACATTCCGCTTGCGGAGAGACACGCGAGTTTCACGTGCAGGCCCGTTTGTCACTCCACAGCTGGATGAAGGCCTCCCCACCCCGTGTCGATCATGGGGGGTTGTTTGACCATACTTCACCACGCTGGTCAGCATAGTATTTGAAGTAGGGGCCGGGGGGTGTGGGGTAAAGGGCAGACCTAGGACACAAGGACAAGTTCATATATCACTCGCCACCGATGTTAGCCGTGACGAGAAATTGAACTCGGGATCGATGGGTCCAAAGCGCAGCGTGCTAACCGCTGTGCCACCACTCTCCACCCAATTTCATACCATCACAACATACCAAGCCTCCCCGTAACATGAAGGGAACTGCCAGGTTCTTAATTCGACAGGGGTCAGCGACCAGCAAAAATATCCAGTGACCCGCCACGCGACATCCAGTACTCCTCTCGCTGTATAGGTCGTGGCCACTACGGTCATTTTCCACCGGCGAATTATTCGGTGATAATTTTTTGCCGGGCGGCGGCGGTGGTGGCTACGCTGCACATGGCCTATAGCAGCGAGGGTTAGTGGATAGTCGCAAACACGTCGCGAAAATCCCTTCCCATGGACGTCGAGGAGGTGACCATACCATGGCTCGCCAGGAGAAGGCGGTACAGCGAGTGAACTGATCGCCACCGGTTTATTCCATCCGTACGGGGGGGATGGAGCATTGGCCCCTCGCGCAAGGCGTGGGTTTTATCCGGTTTGCTCCCCACCTTGCATAATAAACACAACTCATCATTCATTGGCTTCAAAACATCTTCGTAAAATAAAAACACGTTTATAAAATCACAACGCAGCGGCAGGACGCTCCTGAAAAATGAGCACCAAAGACCCCGCGTGGCTTTCGTGGATGAATAAGTGAAGCGCGCGTATAATGCACGATTATCATTATTATTAAATTATTATCCGGGAGAATTTAAGCCCTGGGCATTCTGCTGCGAAACTGTTATCCGGTAACCTGGGCGCCGCGCGTGTTGTGCCAGGAACCGGTTTCACCCGGCCCGGGCTGGGCCCTGCGCCGTGACGTCACGGCGCACGCTGTGTCCTCACGTCGCGTCCCGGTACCGTGACGTCAGGACACCTGGGTGGTGGTGGTGGGAGCGGTGGTGCGGCGGTTAGCGCTACGCTGCTCTACGAACCCGGCGACCCGAGTTCGATTCCCGCTCGCGGCCGCCAACATTGGTGACAATGATCTGATCTGGTCCTGGGGTCTCCACTAGGTCAGCTCAGCCTCAAATGAGTACCCGGTGCGGTGCAAACATCGCCACTGGGGAGACAAAGGCGGCCGGGCGTGGTGCTGGCCACTCCACCCCCTCGTGTGCCGTGCCGGCCTTCATGAGGCGCTCGCTAACAGCACTTTCCCCAACAGTCTGTCGAGGCTACACGGGGGATCTTTGACTTTGGTGGGCAGAGCCACACTCCCAGTGCAAGCGAGATCCTACCCCCCATAACTCTACACCCCCCCCCCACCCCCGCTCCAACACCTAACCAACTAGCCTGCAGCCAGACACTGCAATCGTGTTACTAGCTATACCTATAACCCTAACAAACTAGCCCGCAGCCAGAGACAACTTGGAACTAGCTCTACCTGTGTAGTGACATAGAATCGGTCACGTAGCAGCACAGCGCCGGCTGCTGGCAGGGAAGGGGATCTGCAGCTTGCAGCAGCCCCGACTGACAGCAGGTCACGTGATAGAGCAGAGGGATCTAGGTGAAGGGTCACGGAAGGGGCACGTCGAGAACCCGCTAGTAGATTCCAGAAGGGGTCGTAGCCGGGGGCGGAGCCAGGCCACGTGACAGTATAAGAGGGGCCCCGGGAGGGGAGCTCGGGGCTGTCGTGTGGAGTGGGGTCCCCGTCGTGCTGCTGCTGCTGCTGGAGTCTTCACCGTCTCGGCGTCGCCAGTCAGGCAGTCTACCGGCTGTCCTCACTGGGACCCGTAGTTACTAAGTGTTACAGTCAGGTCGTGTTAATAAACAGGGTGCCTCCTACTCTTTGTGTCCGAGTCAGTCACTACACCTGCAGCCCGAACCAGCCAGCTTGCAGCCAGATACTGCAAGCTTGGTATTAGCTATATCCCTAACCATAACTAACTAGCCAATCAGCTACTAGTTCTACCCCGAGCCAGCTAGCCAATCGGACGCAAGTGCCAGCTGTACCCCTAACCCTAACCAAGGAGGCAGCCACGAGCAACGAGGCGGCTTCCCACCACTCAAGGCTACTCTCACCTGTCCCCCGCTCTTCACGAACGCCGTCAGCGTTTTGGCGTTCATGGCGCCCTCTGCTGTCGCCGAATGCCAAAGAGGCGCGTGACACCACTGACAAGAGGCGCGTGCCCCACCACTGAAGTGACGCCACGGTGCCCAATGCAAAATGTAGCTCGTCGAATTTATTGCGACGGACGGGACGTGGGGGGGGGGTGTAACCCATCGTCATCACGATCCATGGGGGAAGATAGTCCGTAGCAGGTGTCCACTGCACGCTTCGTCAATTTGTTTCCACTATCCTCTCTGTCCTGTGCCAATGTGCTCAGGTAGTGTGCTAACATCGGCTGTGTTGAAGTTCCACACTGCGCAGGTCGCAACGACACACATATATCACCCACCAACTCACCCACCTGTTCACCTACCTACTCAATCATTCACCTACTCACCAAATCACCCACACACCTATTCACCTACCCACGCAATCACCTAATCACCCACTCACCCACCCACTGAACCACACTGCAACCTCATTTCTCTCTCCGCTTCTTTCCTCGCACTGCTCAACCTTTGGTGAAGTTCCCTCACCACCATCATCGTCCTCGTCGTCTCTCCCCCCCCCCCCCCCAACTCTTCCTATAACAGCATCGCGCTTAGCTCAAGACCACGTGTCCAGGCATAGTATCTATCAATGCCGCAAGGGTGCTTTTTGTTGCTGGTCGCTTCTGGTTGTTGGCATTATTTAAAAAAGAATACGACTCCAGCGAAACTCGATCATTCACATCGGAGCGACGTGAATTGTTCCGAATTTAATCGAGTTCTCCCAATCGGTAAGACAAAACAATCACCCTATCCCCCCCACTCCCAAAGACAAAGTTCCCCCGTATAGCCTTAACAGACTGGTGGGGCAAGTGGTCTGAGCGAGCACCTGCGAAGGCCGGCTCGGCATACGAGGTGGCCAGCACCACGCCCGGCCGCCTTCGTCTCCTTCGTGGCGATTTTAACACACCGCACCAGGTACTCATTCGAGGCCGAGTCGACCTAGGGGAGGCCCAGGACCGGTTCAAATAATCGTCACAGGTGTTGGCCCTAAGCGACCCCCCCCCATCCCTCCTAAACTCGTTCCTCTTCCCCACAAACTGGCTATGCTAAGCACGCCTATTTGTATTTGGTGGTGTTGACTATTGTGATTACACTCATCCATGTGCGATTGGAATGGATCTACAACACACACACGCGCACACAAAGGTAACACCCCCCCCCCCCCCATGTGCACACACATAAAGACAAAGACCTCCACCCCATATAGTCTTTAACAGAATGCTCTTACGTTTTGTCGATAAAGTCACGTAGGTAAAGAAATAAATAATAATAAAAAATTAAATAATAATAATATAAATTAAGAATAAAATTTAAAAAATCCCTACGTGAATTTACCGAAAAAAACCTAAGAGTATGAATCCTTGCAGTCACGAAAGCTTCACATCTAGAATCTTTAACAGAATGTCGGGGCAAGTGCTGTTAGCGAACACCGAAAAGTGCAGCACACGCACGGAGGCATCGGGTGGCCAGCACCACACTCGGCCGCGTTTGTCTCCCCAATGTTCGTAGCGCAGTGCGCTAACCACTGTCACACGACTCGACACTTACACACGCACAATCACATAGATGCGCGCTCACATACACCACTTGTAGCTGTATGGAGAGCGGTGGTGCAATGGTTAGCGCACTGCACTACGAACTTGCGTATCTGGGTTCAATTCCCAGTCACGTCTAACCACAGACGCAGGTTCTATCTGAATCGGTGCTGGGCCCTCCCCTAGGTTGACTCAGCCTCAAATGAGTATCTGGTGCGGTGTGTAAACATCAGCACTGGGGAGACAGACAGTTTTGGCGTGGTGTTCACCACACCATCCCCTCGAGCGACGTCACGGCACTTGACCCCACCAGTCTGTGTAGGCTACACGGGGGATCTTTGTCTTTGTGTGCCCGTGTGTTAGGTGTATGCGTGAAAGCCACGTGTGCGTGAGATCACAGCATTGAGAATTAAGAAAACAAGACAAAGATGACCCCCGTATCGGTTTTAAAAAATAGATTCTTGGGGCAAGTGCTGTTAGCGAGGACATATATGAAGGTCGGGACGGTACACGAGGGGGTGGATGGCCAGCACCACGCCGGGCCGTCTTTGTCTCCCCAGTGCTGATGTTTATAAACCACACCAGGTACTCATTTAAGGCTGAGTCGACCTATGGGATAGTCCAATACGGTTTCGGATATCGCTCGCCACTGTTGTGAGCCGTGGCCTGGAATCGAACTCGTAACGCGATGCGCCAACTGATGCGCCACCGCTCCCCACACACAGGAATAACAACGAAACACGCACACGAACAACCCGTTTGTCAATCCACTGCTGGATGAGGGCATCTCCGTGCTGTGCACGTAGTGGAGGGTAGTTTGACCACGCTTCATACCTGTCAACGCATATTGGTTTACCCCGTATTCTTGTGCAGGAAAATGAGTTCAGGTCCATACGGGCAAAAATGTCTTTGTGTTTCTCCCTTGTGATGAGACTTTGTAGGATGAACGTTGAGATTTATAAGGGTCGCGGGGTGACCAATAAGGTCTGAATTGTTCGGTCTGTAATAAGGTAGGGCGCTGATAAGGGGTTGACAGGTATGAGACCACGCTGGTCAGCCGCGGGTTAATGAATGTGTGGGAAGGGCTGGTATAGAACAATGATTCGTCGCAGTATTTTCTGCACTGCCCTCTACTGCCCACACTACCTACTGCACTCGTTTATTTTTTCGTGCCCAGTGCTCATCCTAACCAGGCACTTATCCAGGCTCAAACCTGCTGAGCTTCTCAGGTCTAACGGGACAGGACTATTTGGTCACAGGCAAGTCACATTGGTACACGTAAACGCAAATACACATGGAAAAAAATACAAATACCCCCTCTATAGCCTTAAACTGTTGGGGCAAGTGCTATTAGCGAGCACCTATTAAGGCCGAGACAGCACACGAGGGGGTGGGTGGCCAACACCACGCTCGGCCGCCTTTGTCTCCCTAGTGGCGATGTTTAGACACGGCACCAGCTACCCATGAGGCCGAGTCGACCTAGGGGAGGCCCAGGACCGGTTCAGATAATCGTCACTGGTGTTGGCCGTGAGCGTCAATCGAACCCGGGTCGCCGGGTTCATAGCGCAGCGCGCTGACCGCTACACACATACAAACGAAATCAAAAGTAGATTTAATTAAGACCCCCCCCCCAATCCCAGCAAATGTATGGGGGGGGGGGGCTTCATTGAAGCCGCATCGCCAATGCAGCCTCGAGTCGCTGCGTCCTCCCGACTGCCTGAAACGCCGGAGTCGTGAACGTGCCACGGCTCCTGCGAGCGAGGAGGTGGTGGTGGAGGAGGTAGTGGTGGAGGAGGTGGTGGTGGTGGTGGAGGAGGAGGTGGTGGAGGAGCAGGAGGTGGTGGTGGAGGAGGAGCAGGAGGTGGTGGTGGAGGTCGTTGTCTCGACACGCGGTCGTGTCTCGACACGCACGCCCGCGTGTTTGTCATAGCTCAGAGCCGCGTCCCTCTCTGCGGCCCACGGTTTCACCCCCCCCCGCCCCAAAAACGGAACAAAGCGAGCAGAGCCCCCCCCAACCCCCCCACCCCCATTGTGCAGAGAGCCGCACGGATCGTCCTGGGTCAAGTTCTGTTTGCGAGCACCTATTGTTATTATTATCACGACGGCGCACGAGATGGAGGGGGGGGTCCAGCAACCACGCTCGCTCGCTCGCTCGCTCGCACGATCTCTCCCGCCTTTGTCTTCCCCAGTGCTGATGTGGTTTGCGTCGCATCAAAGGTGCTCCGCATTTAAGGCTGAGTCGACCTATTGGAGCGATATACCTTTTGATTTAGTTTGTGTGTGTGTGTATGATGCTATAGCCACCCGCGAACAGCACGTGCTCCAACAGTCTCGGGGTGTGATGTGCCCCTGTGTTGTCTCTGTGGGCGACACGGGGCGGTAGGTTGCCTCGGCCTCTTGGGTGTTCGCTATAATCGCCACTGGGGAGACAAAGGCGGCCGGGCGTGGTGTTGGCCACCCAACCCCCTTTGTCGTGCCGTCTCGGCCTTAATAGGTGCTCGCTAACAGCACTTGCCCCAACAGTTTAAGGCTATGGGGGTATTCGTATTTTGTCCACGTGTATGTGCGGTACGTGTACCAATGTGACTTGCATGTGACCAAATCGTCAGGTTCGCATATCACTCGCCGCTGATGTTAGCCGTGGGCCCGCAATCGAACCGAGGTTGGTTTAGTTCGTAGCGCAGCGCTCACTCGGCCTTTGGCTTCCCTGCCTCGCCGTGAAGACACGCTTAACGAGCCAGATGCTTGCTCATTTAATGCCGAGTCGACGTTTCGGCCGAGGGACCGGTTCAGACACCACGTGTTGTTGTTGTTGTTAGTGGTGTTGTCCGTGGACGAGCCTCGATCTTAGACTCCCCATGAAATAGCCGCGCGTGGCCACCGAGCCCCATATTGATGTGTACACACGTGTGTGTACACGTGTGTGTACACGTGTGTGTACACACACCACACACGTGTGTGTACACACACCACACACGTGTGTGTACACACACCACACACGTGTGTGTACACACACCACACACGTGTGTGTACACACACCACACACGTGTGTGTACACACACCACACACGTGTGTGTACACACACCACACACGTGTGTGTACACACACCACACACGTGTGTGTACACACACCACACACGTGTGTGTACACGTGGGTACGAACCATCATCACACATTGGTTGCATAAACCACCGCGCCACGTGCGTGCCTGTGTGTACGGGGAGCGGTGGCGTTGTTGTTAGCGCACTGCGTTACGAACCCGGCTAAATAACATTTTGCGATTATCCGAACCGGTCATAGAACCCCGCAAGGTCGGCTCAGCCTTGAATTGAATTAGTACCTGGTGTGGTGTGCGTGTAAACACCAGCATTGGGAAGGAGAGACAAAAGCGGCCGGGCGTGGTGATGACCACACAAACCGCTCTCTCGTGCTAAGTGCCGGCGTTGATAGGCGCTCGCTAACAGCACTTGCCCCAACACTGTGTTCAAGGCTATACGGGGTATCTTTGATGTTGTACATGTGTGTTGTGTGTATAGGTGTTTGTGCGTGTCTGTATGTAATTGTGTTTATGTCTTCGGTATATAGACCAAGTAGAAGTGGTTTTGTATTGTGCATAGGCCTACGTGCGTACATGCAAACGATGTACACGTGCGTATGCGCGTGTCATCCTGTGCGCTTCAGCTAAACGCGTGCGCGCGCGCGTTCAGATATGCGTAAACACACACAAACGTACACACACACAAACGTACACACACACAAACGTACACGCACACACACAAACGTACACGCACACACACAAACGTACACACACACAAACGTACACACACACAAACGTACACACACACAAACGTACACACACTCGTCGTATATTTACCAGGATGCGAACTGGGGTCCTCCTCCTCCTCGGCTCCCCGTGATCGTCGACTCTTCGTCCCGTGCACGATGTGTGCGGGATGGGGGGGGGCGCGCAAGGAACAACGTCTCGGTCGGCAAGGAATGAGGACTGTGAGCAATGGGCGAGAGCAATTCTCTATATTTCAGGTCGTGACAAGTCAAGGCTGGTCCGTCTGGAGCGAGGGCGCGCGTGCATCTGTGTTCCTGCGGTGTCGCGCGCGTGTGCGCTCTCGTGTGTGTGTGTATGTGCGTGTACGGTTATAACAAGGCATTCACCCACCCACCAACCCCTCCATCCATCCTCCTCCACCCACCACTCACTTCACCCCCACCCCTCCACCACTCACCTCAGCCAGACCAACCGCCTCCTGTGTAATTGCCACTGTTCCGGATCGTCTGGCATAACCGGTTTGTGAAGGGGCGAGGCAGCGTTTGGCGATGGCGCGTGTGGAGGCGTGTGCGTGTGTGCGCGGCGTGGAGATGCGCGCGCGTGTGTGTGTGTGGGAGCGGTGGTGTAGCGGTTAGCGCGAACCCAGCGACCCGAGTTCGATTACCGCTCACGACCAACACCAGTGGCGATGATCTGAACTGATCCTGGGCCTCCTCTAGGTCGACTCAGCCTCAAATGAGTACCTGCTCCGATGTGTAATAACATCGCTACGAGGGAGACAAAGGCGACCGGGCGTGGTGCTGGTCACCCACCCACTCGTGTGCCCAACTGGCCTTCATAGGCACTCGCTAACAGCACTTGTCCCAACAGTCTGTTAAGGCTATATGGGGGATTTTGTCTTTGTGTGTGTGTGAGCAAGGGAACTGCATCGGCAAGGTGGTGAGTCACAGTTCTCTCAAGCGGTCTGAGCAGAGCCAGAGAGTCACGGAGCGAGTCACGGAGCGAGTCACGGAGCGAGTCACGGAGCGAGTCACGGAGCGAGTCACGGAGCGAGTCACGGAGCGAGTCACGGAGCGAGTCACGGGGAGAGTCACGGGGAGAGTCACGGGGAGAGTCACGGGGAGAGTCACGGGGAGAGTCACGGGGAGAGTCACGGGGAGAGTCACGGGGAGAGTCACGGGGAGAGTCACGGGGAGAGTCACGGGGAGAGTCACGGGGAGAGTCACGGGGAGAGTCACGGGGAGAGTCACGGGGAGAGTCACGGGGAGAGTCACGGGGAGAGTCACGGGGAGAGTCACGGGGAGAGTCACGGGGAGAGTCACGGGGAGAGTCACGGGGAGAGTCACGGGGAGAGTCACGGGGAGAGTCACGGGGAGAGTCACGGGGAGAGTCACGGGGAGAGTCACGGGGAGAGTCACGGGGAGAGTCACGGGGAGAGTCACGGGGAGAGTCACGGGGAGAGTCACGGAGAGAGTCACGGAGAGAGTCACGGAGAGACGAGGATGGAGTAGATGGCTCAACGAACTCTTCCTATCAGCACCTCCTCGTATAAACAATCACATCAAGCGTCGCGTCTCTGTGCAGGAGCGCAATAACATTGCTAGCTGACGATAAGTCGTGTTCTGTCCACTGCTGGATGAAGTCCTCCCCCACGTGGGGTGCAATATGACCAACCATAGGGATTTGCCCGATGAACCTACTGACTCGTCGAGGCAGGGAAGCCAAAAGGCGAGCGAGTGCTGCGATACGAACCCGAGCACTGCGCTACCAACTTCAGCCACCTGAGTTGAATTCCCGGCCACGGCTAGCATCAGTGGCGAGTGACCTCGGAACCAGTCACCGATCCCATTTCCCCTCGAATGACCAACTTGGCCCGGTGCACGACATCCAGGTGAGATGTCGCGGTGGCGGTGGCGATGTCCGCAGTCACCCCCCACGTACTCCCTGAGCTCTTGAGCCAGCGACGTGACACTCACACACCCGCCGTGGGGAAGTATGGCCAAATATCCGCCCCGACTCGCAGGGCGGTGGCAAGGAGGCCCTCCATCCGACAGTGGATTTACTACAACAACAACAACAACAACAAAGCGCCCTCCGTGCATTTCGTGAAGAAGGGTCGTTGCCCGAAACGTCTGTTATGGCCACACCGTGTTGTTGTTGTTGTTGAGTCGGCGCGTGTTGAGCGTCGTGTTGCTGGCTGAGCTTGCGCAGCGATGGCAACGCAGCAGCAGCAGCAGCAGGATCAGCAAATAAAGAATTCGTGAAATGTAACATCAAGTTGATTTGCTTAATCAGAACCCCAACTCTCATCCACAGAATCACTACTGTATTAGTGACTCAATCGCAATAATAATAAAAATGATTATTATTATATTGTGTCTGTGTTCTGTCTGTGTGTGCTCCCTGTGTGTGTGCTGTCTGTATGTGTGTGTCTGTGTGTGTGTCTCTGTGTGTGTGCTGTCTGTGTGTCTGTGTGTTTGCTCCCTGTGTGTCTGTGCTCCGTGTGTGTGTGTGTGCTCCCTGTGTGTCTGTGTGCTCCCTGTGTGTGTGTCTGTGTGTGTGTGTGTGTCTGTGTGCTCCCTGTGTGTGTCTCTGTGTGTGTACTCCCTGTGTGTGTGTGTGCTCCCTGTGTGTCTGTGTGCTCCCTGTGTGTCTGTGTGCTCCCTGTGTGTGCTGTGTGTGTGTGTGTCTCTGTGTGTGTACTCCCTGTGTGTCTGTGTGCTCCCTGTGTGTCTGTGTGCTCCCTGTGTGTGTGCCCCCTGTGTGTGTGTGTCTGTGTGTCTGTGTGCTCCCTGTGTGTGTGTGTGCTCCCTGTGTGTGTGTGTGCTCCCTGTGTGTCTGTGTGCTCCCTGTGTGTGTGTCTGTGTGTGTGTGTGCTCCCTGTGTGTGTGTCTGTGTGTGTGTGTGTGCTCCCTGTGTGTGTGTGCTCCCTGTGTGTGTGTGTGCTCCCTGTGTGTGTGTGTGCTCCCTGTGTGTCTGTGTGCTCCCTGTTTGTGTGTCTGTGTGTGTGTGTGCCCCCTGTGTGTGTGTGCGGTGTGTGTGTGCTGTGTGTGTGCGGGTTGTAACGAGTCCGGTAACGGCGCGTGGCGGTGGCGCTGCGGTTCGTGCCACTGACACGCGATGCCGCCTCGAGCGCAGCTCAATTCCTGGCCGCGAATACCATCGGTGGCGAGTGCCACCCCTAGGTCGACTCGGCCTTCAATGTCTGAGCACGATGTGCCAGTGAGCCACACCACCACTCGTGCAGAGGTGCGACGCTTGCTCCAGCGGTCTGTGCGAGGCAACACATGGGATCTGTGTCTGTGTGTGTGTGTGCATGTAACACACGTGCGTGTGTGTACGTGTCGATGTATGTGTCTATGGCTATATGTATCTGTGCGTCTGTGTGTGTATGTATGTATGTATGTGTGCGTCTCGGTGTTTGTGTCTATGTGTGTCTATATGTGTCTCTATGTGTGTCTATATGTGTCTCTATGTGTGTCTATGTGTCTCTATGTGTGTCTATGTTTCTCTGTGTGTGTCTATGTGTGTCTCTGTGTGTCTATGTGTGTCTATGTGTGTCTATGTGTCTCTGTGTGGTGTCTCTATGTGTCTCTATGTGTGTCTCTGTGTGTCTCTATGTGTCTCTTTGTGTCTCTGTGTGTGTCTCCGTGTGTCTCTATGTGTGCGTGCTGAGAGCTCCATCTGTCCCTGGGCTCTCGCCTTCACACCAGAGGAGTTGATGTGGCTAGGCTTTGTGTGTTATGAGTCGAGTTCGGGGGGGGGGGATGCGTGAAACGTCGAATGCACGACCAACACACGACCACCGTCATTAAGCAGCACAGCGCCCAAGCTCCGCTGAGCGACTGAGCAAGAGACACAAAACACAGCGCTACTAAAGCAAACCCAAATAAACATTCCAAGAAAACAACACATTACGCACTGTTACAAACACCGCGTAAAACAGGGGAACACAACGCAAACAAATACAACTAACACACAACACTCAAAACACGTCGATCAACACAGTCCCCCCCCACGCCCGTGTCTGTTCGACTGGCACAAGAACACAGATGTAGAAAAACCAACACGCAGCAAGGCAACATCAGCGCGGACAGAGACGCGAGACACGACGCGACCGATCTGGAGGGTGTGGATGGCTGAGCGGGGTTGACAGGTGGGCTGAGCACAGCGGCTCCCGTTAGGAAAGTTTCATCACGTGATGGTAACGACACGAGATGGGGAGAGCGCACACGCAGGTAAAGACGAAACCCCCCCCCCCCGTATGACCTTAAATAGACTGTTGGGGCAAGTGCTGTTGGGGCGAGTGCTGTTTATCTCTCGTTCCGTGGCAGTGCCTGCATCTGAGCTGTCATCTGCGCCGGTGATTCATTTCATCCGAAACAAAATGGAACTCTGTTCCCGAAATTATTCTGACAACGCCGCTCTAATCTCGCTTTGTTTCTTGTGTCCTGTGGCGGGGAGCGGTGGTGCAGCGGTTAGCGCGCTGCGCTACGCACCTGGCGGCCTCAGTTTCGATTCACGCCCAACACCAGTGACGATTATCGGAACCGGTTCTGGGCCACCCCCTAGGTCGACTCAGCCTCAAATGAGCGGTGTGTAAACATCGCCATCGGGGAGACAAAGGCGTCCACGACGTGGTGCTCGCCACCCCTCGTGTGCCGTGCCGGCCTTCATAGGTGCTCGCTAACAGCACTTGCCCAAAAATATGTTTCGGCTATACGGGAGGTCTTTGCCTTGTGTGTGTCTTTAAATTAGCCAGCGCTGTCGAGTGTTGGTTAGGAGCAGGGCCGGATTAAGATTGTGTAGGCACCTGGGCTACAGCTACTGTGAGGCCCCCAGTAATATTTTCAAACAGGAAAACAAAGTTCAAGAAAAATACAATTGTATTTTTTGACAAGGCTAACAAAAAATTCAATTCAGAATTCACAAAATAAAAAACTTTCACTTCAATCTCTGGAGGACCTCCAGCTGGCGGAGACCCCTGGGCTGCAGCGCCTAAAGCCCCCACGCCTTGATCCGGCCCTGGCTAGGAGTGTTGGTTGGGAGTGGTGGTTAGGAGTGTTGGTTAGGAGTGTTGGTTGGGAGTGTTGGTTGTGAGTGTTGGTTGGGAGTGGTGGTTAGGAGGAGTGTTGGTTAGGAGTGTTGGTTAGGAGTGGTGGTTAGGAGGAGTGTTGGTTAGGAGTGTTGGTTAGGAGTGTTGGTTGGGAGTGCTGGTTAGGAGTGTTGGTTAGGAGGAGTGTTGGTTATGAGTGTCGGTTAGGAGGAGTGTTTGTTATGAGTGTTGGTTGGGAGTGTTGGTTGGGAGTGGTGGTTAGGATTGTTGGTTAGGAGTGGTGGTTAGAAGTGTTGGTTTGGAGGAGTGTTGGTTGGGAGTGCTGGTTAGAAGTGTTTGTTATGAGTGTCGGTTAGGAGTGTTGGTTAGGAGTGTTGGTTTGGAGGAGCGTTGGTTTGGAGGAGCGTTGGTTGGGAGCGTTGGTTTGTTGTGTATGAGTGTTGGTGAGGAGGAGTGTTGGGGGAGCATACTTGATGTCGAAATAAAAAGAAACAGAACTCGAGACGTGAGTCACGGTGTCGCGAGCACCTGGCGTGAGGTCCCTGCCCGCGGGGAGACGGCGGCGCGTGAGCGAGGGGGGAGCAGGGAGTGTGTGAGTGTGTGCAGACTCTCACACACACACATACACACACACACATACAGACACACACACAGACTCACATACACATACACACACATACAGACTCACACACATATACACACACACACATACACACACATACAGACTCACACACACACATACAGATTCACACACACATACAGACTCACACACGCACATACAGATACACACACGCACATACAGATTCACACACACACACAGATACACACACACACATACACACACACATACATACAGACCCACACACACACATACAGATTCACACACACACATCCACACACATACAGATTCACACACACACACTCGCACGGCTAGACACACACACAGACACACACACAGACACACACTCACTCGCACGGCTAGACACACCCACAGACTCTCACACACACATACAGACTCACACATACATTTACTCGCACGGTTAGACACACACACAGACACACACACATAAAGACCCACACACACACACTCGCACGGCTAGACACACACACAGACACATACAGACCCACACACTCACTCGCACGGCTAGATACACACACACATATAGACTCTCACACACAGACTCACACACACATATAGACTCACACACATACAGACTCACACACACACATACAAACTCACACAAATACAGACTCACACACATACAGACACACACACAGACTCACACAACAACAACAACAACCGCCATTCGCCACTAAGTGGCGGTGACGTTACCACGACGCTTGTGCCAGGCCATGTGCACCTTGAGGCCACGTGAAGTGTCGAACGCCCGCTGGCAGGAGGTCACGGGGCAGACCCAGGTGCCACGGGTCGACTGACCGAGATGACCGAGATGACTGGCTGATGCACCACCTGTGCCCCCTACTGTGCCAACTTGCTGTGCTTTAGCCACCCGGCGCTCCGCTCGTTGTTGTGAGCGTCGCTCCTCCGCCCTCCGTTGTTGCTGGAGGGCGACTGCCTCCAACTGCCCAGCAGCGTCCTTCACGAGCCTCCTCCATAGAGGCCGATCTTGACACCGCTGGTACCAGTCATCGGCAAGTCCACTCAGCTCCACGTCCTCCTGTACTACATCACTCCATCTCTTCTCTAGCCCGTGCCGTGCCCGTTTCGCCCCCTCGATCCGGCCGAACAAAAGCTGTTTGGCCATGCGGTGGCTGGACATGTGGGCTACATGACCCAGCCAACGCAGCCTTGCCTGCCGGAGGAGCTCACCGATGGGACTTTGCCCAGATCTTTCAAGGATTTGTGAGCTCCTCACACAATCCAGCCTGGTCAAACCCAGGATGGATCGTAGGCAGGCCAGCCTAAATGTATCCAACCGGCGTAGATGCTCCATTAGGGACTCACACACACACATATAGACTCACACAAGTGCTGTTAGCGAGTAGCGCCTATGAAGGCTGGCCCCACGCACGAGAGGGGTGAGGTGGTCAGCACCACGCCCCCGGTCGCCTTTGTCTCCCTAGTGGCGATTTTCACACACCGCACCACGTACTCATTTGAGGCTGAGTCGACCTAGGAGATAAATCATCGTCACTGGTGTTGGACGTGAGCGGGAGTCGAACTCGGGTGGCTCGAAACGTCGCCAATTGAATGCTTCTCCTTTGCATGCCGCAGTGTTGTTGAGTGTTTTGATGATTGTTAACACAGTCCGCTGTAAGTAAGAGGAGTTGTTTTATGTTCTTGGGGGATAAAGGGGGTGGGGAGGGGGGTAGGATCCTGGGTCCCGTCCCTCGTCCGTCATCGTCGCCGCGTGGCAGAGCGAGGCGACATGCAGGCGACTGCGCCTCGCCTCGCACACGTGCGATTCTATCGCTGCGAGTAACCTCACCACCACTATAACCACCACCAAAGCCACCACCACCAAAGCCACCACCTCCATAACCACCACCTCCATAACCACCACCACCATAACCACCACCACCAAAACCACCACCTCCATAGCCACCACCACCATAACCACCACCACCATAACCACCACCACCACCACCACCACCTCCATAACCACCACCACCATAACCACCACCACCATAACCACTACCACCAAAACCACCACCTCCATAACCACCACCACCATAACCACCACCACCATAACCACCACCTCCATAACCACCACCACCAAAACCACCACCTCCATAACCACCACCATCAGAACCACCACCACCACCACTATAAACACCTCCACTATACCACCACCTCCATAACCACCACCAAAACCACAACCTCCATAACCACCACCACCATAACCACCACCATCAGAACCACCACCACCACTATAAACACCTCCACTATACCACCACCTCCATAACCACCACTGTCACCGCCACCATCGCCACCACCATGTTACATTTGAATCACAGTTCCTATGATCACTATTACATTGCTTTAATAGCTTTATCTTGGTGATTTCGAAAACTTTGGTTTAGCCATGTTTGTTTGTTGAAGTACAGAGTTACCCTGATAACTTTAATCTAAATGATCTCATGGTTGTTATTGTTTGACTTGTATCCCACTGGGATTTTTGCACACAGCGTTGATATTCGGTGCTTTTTTCTGGAAGACTTTGCTGTTTTTCCTGGATGTTTCTGTTGCGCGTCGTCACTTTAAGATGTTTTCTTGTTCGTGATTTTGTTTGTTGCGGTTGCATCCCAGTCAAGAGCCGCATGGCTCACAGGGCTCTACCTAACACACGAAGTGAAAACTGGAACACATCACACGTACATCGACAACGATACCCACGTGTAGACCTCCGTAGATGCTGCTGAAGCGAAGGGGTTGTTGTTTCGACACACGAGTGTTTTTTTAAAACTTTTATTTTACATTTGAATTTCTTTTTTTACTTTTATTGAATTTATTTTAAATTTTCTATCTACGTGACTTTACCGAAAGAACCAAGAATATAAAAACGCCACACGAGTGGGTGGAGGAGGGGCAACGCGACTCCCGACCGCCTTTGTATCCCCACTTGGTTGCCGGTGTTTATTCGCACACCGCGCCAAGTACGGCACTGTGCTCGTTTCGGGCTGAGTCGAGCTAGGGGAGGAGACGCAGGAGCGGCTCTCCTAAATTGTCGCCACTCGTGTTGCGTCGCGAACGCGAATTGAACTCGGGGTTTTGCCTGATGACCTCTGTCCGGGTGCTCCCGATTTCCTCCATACATCCAAACTACTCGATACTTATCATCAAACTACCACTGGAGTAATCTATTTGTTCTATATTTGAAGCTTTCGTGACTGCAAGGATTCATACTCTTAATTTTTTCGGTAAAGTCACGTAGGTAAAAAATTAATAAAAAATAAAATAATAAAATCTATTTGTCATGTTAGCCGGCTTACCGCTGGCTCGGCCTCTTTCCACCCCAACAACGATCCTATATATAAACAATCCTATTGTTGGTGGCTGCAGCCGCGGGCCGTTGCAGCCGAACCTAGCTGGGTAACTGGCTGATTTTCCGTGCAACAAATAAACACCGGTGGAGTTTCGGAAGACGTGAAACGATAATGGAGAGTGACACCGAAGAGGCGAGATAGAAGACCGACCACACGGGTGTTTGTATGCGTGCTGAACTTCTTTCACACCGTCGGTAGCTAACCGTGATAACAACAAATTACACACACAACATTTGTTCACTTCTTAATTTGTGCTCCTATTGCATGCAATTGTTTCACCAGAATATTCTCTAAATCTTTGAGAGTAGAGAAAATAGATGAAAATATAACGATACAATCATTTTCTTGGTTCTTTCGGTAAAGTCACGTAGAAGGGAAGTAATAAAATAATAAAAATAAAACATAATAAAATAATTCTCACGACGTTATTATGTTTTATTTTTATTATTTTATTACTTCCCTTCTACGCGACTTTACCGAAAGAACTAAGAAGATGAATCCCTGCAGTCACGAAAGCTTTAAATCGAAAGATACAATCATTATCCCAGCAATTGTATTGCAGGACAAAAGCGTCGCTTCGCTTCCCGTGCTCCGAGTAGAGGGGGGGGGTCTCGAGAAGAGGGTGATCACGACAACTCTCTCTCTCTCGTTAAGTCCATCAGCGAGCAACAACGGGAATGTCCACGAGTTGATGTTTCTAATTATTATTAACGTCATCATTAAATACATCCCCATCATCACCACCAATGTAATTGTGATGTCCGTCATCATCATTTTCACCAACTAACATTAGCATCAACAACATTCTAAGTATCCAGTTAGTTCACTTGTATTATATCATCATCATCAACGTCGTTTTCATTGTCATCATGATGACCATCGTCATTGCAGTCATAATAACACTACAACCACCACCGTCATCACGGTCGTCAACATCACGATCATTACAACAATTATCGCCACCATCAACGTCGTTTATCTTCCCACGCTCCATATAACAAGAAACACGTGCATCACCACGCGAGTGAAAGTTGAGCAACGTTCGTACCTACGAAGTGACCGCAGCCCGCCGCAGGAATGTGGAATTTCCACCACCGGCTCAGGGGGGAGGGGGGGTGGCCGTAAACACGAGAAGTGCACATTCACACGCTCGCTCTGAGAGCCGGGGAGAGGGGGAGCGGGCGCTGGGGGGGAGATGTTTGACTCTGACCCCGGGGGTTTATATTGCCTATAAAGTATAAACAATCACACGCCTCGCCCAGACGCGGCCAAGATGAGCCTTGTCCAGAGCGCGCGGCCACTCCGCGTTCGATTCCCGCTTGCGCCGAGTGACACTCCGTGTGTGCCTGAGTCCACCCAGGCAAGACCTCACTAATGATCCAGCGCGGTGAAGTATGGTCAAACAACGCCCGCAGCCCTCCACACCATCACCGTGACCAACTTTCATCCAGCAGTGGAATGAACGAGGGTTTTCTACGCACTGTATATACGTAGGATGCACACATCCACCCGTAACTACAATTGTACGTTACGTAGGAATGTTTGTACGCTCGGTAACAGCACTTGCCCCAAAGGTCTGCGCAGGCTATACGGGGGGTCTTTGTCTTTGTGTGCCGCTGCGCGCTGTTGTCCACCAACCCCCTCGTGTGCCTTCATAGGTGTCCGCTAGCGGCACTTGCCCCAACAGTTTGTTAAAGGCTACAGGGGCATCTTTGGCTTTGGTGTCACTGCGCAATTCTGAGCGCGCCAGGCTTCGAACCGGGCCACCCAAGTTCGATTCCTGATATTTGAACCGGCCCTGCGCCTCCTCCCCTAGGTCGACTCAGCCAGCATTAAATAAGTACCTGGCGCGATGGTGTAAACATCCGTAGTGGAGGAGAAACAAAGGTGGCCGGGCGTGGTGTTACCTCACACCACCCTCTCGTGCGCCGTGCCGGTCTCAATAGGTGCTCGCTAACAGCACTTGCCCCAACAGTTTGTATAACTGGAGGGACCTTTATCTTTATCCCTGCCGGATGTATGAGATAGGAGTGGTCAGGTCTGTATAATGCAGGGTGTATCTTTTCAGCGTGTACCCAAGTAACGCATCAACATACCTGGGTACACTTTGAAAAGAGACACGCACCCTGCACGTTAACTACACTTATCAAATTACATTTCATCAGACTTATATTTGAACAAAAGTTTTGCTGGCTGGCTGGCTGGCTGGTGGGACGGACGGACGGTCACGTCCAGAGAACGTCGAGCGCTCCTTGTAGAGATCGCAGGCTCGGGGCGCAGCACTTAACGTCAACCCACTGCTAGATGTGCACTTCTCCACGCCGTGCGGGTGGTGAGAGTTATTTGACCATACTTCACCACGCTGGTCAGTCAGGTCAGTGCGTACTTGGTGAAGGCAGAGAGAGAGAGAGTAGGACAGATTCGGCAGCGTAAAGAGTAAGCCATAAAAAATATTTCATTCATTTTATTTTACCAGGGAAGGTCCACTGAGCTATGTGGCTCTTTTTGGAAGCGACCTGGCCACAAATGAAAGCTCAACGAAGTGGCTTATCACCTGTAAATGTACAGCAGCCAAAGACTCTAAACGCGTGTTGTTAATTCTTAATGTGCAGGGAAAACCCGGAGGACCCGGAGAACACGCAAACTCCAAATATACAGCAGTCGTCAGGGTGGGCATCGAACCCACGGCCTCCTGTATACCTGGCGAGGTAGTTAACATCTCGCTACCGTGGCGCCCAGCACGTCAATAGATTTTGCAGCGTTACACCGTCACGTAGCCCGCCCGCCCGCCCCGGCTATCGCAGAGCAACGCGTTCGTGCGCGGTGGTCGGACATCCAAACGATATCCAGCCCCAACGCCTGCTTAGCTTTTGAGATCTGACGAAATCTGGGTGAATTGCGGGTGACATGGTCATGCACGCTTAGCCACGTGGGATTTCTCACAGTTTTAGGAATTTAATCTCGAGAATAATAATAAATAATACATATATTCGGGGGGGGGGGAGGGGGGTTCTTGTCCCAATTTTGGCCCAATTGTGATGACATCAGCGCCAGGTCAGGGGATGACGACTCCGTTCGGACATCGTGCAGAGCGAAGCGCATCGCACTCGTGCGCTTGAGAACGACCCGCGGAAGGAGGCATCACAGAACATCTCCCTAGATCCTGTCGAGTGGGCTTGTTTAAAATATCCGAACATCGTTCCATACCAGTCAAACCGATATGCGGTATATTAATTGGCTGAGCTGGAATTTAGCCACAATAATGAACAATTCTGACTTAATGGGATGTATTTTTTGTGTGCAGTCATTGGTGACCAGGTTGCGACATTCATCAGGGAACCCGCCTTACTCATTTCCATTCCTTGTGCCAGGACCCGATGCTAATCCCACACCAATCAACTTACATAGAGACTCACATGGAGATACATATACTGCATTTAAATAGACAGCCATAGACACCGGACGCCCTTATAATTACATAAACAGTAGACCCAACAGCTTACATCTCGTGTACCACACAATTAATACACATAGAGAACCATACACGGATACTACAGCAACTCCCCTATAGATTTACGTAGCGACCCGTAGACTCACATCGACTTAGAGATCCGTAGCTTCCCATAGGATCCTTGGGGCCTAGCACAGTACCCAGAAGCCAGCGGCGTAGTTGTGGGGGTGTACAGGCGGTGCAACTGCACCTGACGGTAGGGAGCCAGGCGCTGGGTTACGAACATTTTGACGTGGAGGGGGGGGGGTGACGGGGAGGGGATGGGTGGGTAGGGGGCAATTGGACAGGTAGGAGGACGTTAAATTCCTTCAAGCATGACCCATGCCAACCACGCTCTACGCCACCACCGATGGCTCCCAGTGCGTTCTCTCTCCGCGCGGGTAAAAGCGTGCGCTGTTGGGACAGGTGTTGTGGTCGCGTGTGATGTGGGTCCCAAGGAATGTCCTTTATCACTGAGCACCTTAATAATGCGAGCGATGCCTACAGACACCACGTGCATACGCGCGCATGCACGCGTGCGTGCGTGCGTACAGATAAACACGTTATACTGCACAGACAATGCAACCCTGCACCCGGTGTAGCCTTGACAGACTGTTGGGGCAAGAGGGGGTGGGTGGCCAGCACTACGCTCGACCGCCATTATATTCCCAGTGGTGATATTTGCACAATGTTACCAGGCACTCATTTGAGGCTGAGTCGACCTAGGGAAGGTCCAGGACCGGTTTAAATAATCGTCACTGTTGTTGGTGGCCGTGAGCAGGAATCGAACTCGGGTCGCCGGGTTCGTAGCGCCCAAGAAATCGCTCCCTCATTAGAATTCGCACACACAGACACCACAAAGACAAAGATCCCCCGTCTAGCCTTAACAGACTGTTGCGGCAGGTGCCGTTAGCGAGCACCGACCGAGGCCGGAATGGCACACGAGGGGGTGGGTGACCAGCACCACGCCCGACCGCCTTTGCCCGCTACCAGTGTCGCTTTTTGCCGACCGCACGCGGTGCACATTCACGTAAGGCCGAATCGATCCTAGTGGGAAGCTCGGGAGAGGTTCCGATGAATCACCGGCGGGTATGGAAGCCCCCGTGGCGCAGCGCGCTAACCTCTGCGCCACCGCTCCCCGTTCACAGTGACCCTATCGCGCTTTGTAGGACGTTGTAGGACGTTGTAGGACGCGCCCCATCGATTTCTTGGGTGCTGAATAAACGGTGGGAGGGGGGGTGTAGGGGGGGGGGAAGTTCTTTGTCTATGTTTATTTAGCGTGATAGTCCATCTGCGAATGATAAATACACGCGTGCACTTTCTCCCAGTCGAGGGCTATTTTTCTCTTTCCTGTTTTCATATCTTCTGCGTTTAGCCTTTTATCTCTGCCGCCTTTGTGCGTGCGAGTTGCGCTGTCGTTTACGCAGCGAGCGAGTCGCGCTTTGTGTTGCCCGAGCATAGATCAAAACCACTAAACCATTACCTCCGCCTCGTAACTCAAACAAAGACAAAGATCCCCCGCGTAGTCGTAACAGACCGCTGGGGCAAGTGCTGTTAGCGAGCAGCACCTATGAAGGCCTGGCACGGCACACGAGGAGGTGGGTGGCCAACACCACGTCCGTCCGCCTTTGTCTCCCCAGTGAGAGATGTTTTACACATTGCGCCAGGTACTCATTTAAGGCTGAATCTACCTAGGGGAGGCCCAGGATCGGTTCGGATAATCGTCATTGGTGTTTGCCGTGAGCGGGAATCGAACTCAGGTCGTCGGATTCGTAGCGCAGCGTGCTAACCACTGCGCCACCGCTCGCCTAACTCAAGCGCGCACACAGACACAAAACAGGTTTTGGGCTATAAGGGCCGTGGTCAGGGCGTGTGAATGGTTGCTCACGCCACTTGGATGTTGTAGCCCCATTCGATCTCCTGGCGCGGCAGTCGACACAGAGGTGGGAGTTTTATTTAAATCCATCCTCCCCACCCCCCGCGCGCGCCCCTGCCTCTATCCACCCCAGTGGTGTAGTTTGGGTAGACCGGAGTTAGTGTGTGGTGGGGTAAAGTGTGGGCACTCCCACCGCTTCCAAGACGTCTGGCACAGTGTGGAAGAGCAGGCCAAAATCACCCTCTGGATGGGGCCTCTCCAGGGCTCCCTCTCATGGAGGCCCTTCCGCCAGCAGTGTCGTGAACAAGCAATTGCAGGGGCTGCGCCTTCAGATCTTAAGTAAGAGCCCAACACGTCTGCCGAATAGTCGAAAGTATCAGTCAGTTTAACACGTAGGCTTTCGCGACCAATATTGTTCATAATCAACGATTTTTGGGTTTAGATCGCGTTATTTATAAATGTGTCGTAACCCTCCACCACCCGACACGGCCAATCAGTAAAAAAAGTGTCACGTTGACAAAAGACAAATAGTTCACTGCTTTAGCCCACCGGTGTGTTGAAGCGTGAAACCACAACATTTACAATTTGAGTACGACGTTTCGCTGGTAATTGCATCCAGCATCATCGGGCAATTCGCCAGAATGGTGAGGCTCTGCTGTGTCTCCCGTTCTTATATAGAGCAGCAGCAGGGTGACGTCATCATTAACTCATTAACTCATCAGGTGCAAAGATTTGAGGGGGGGTTATTGTAATTATATACTTGATTAGTAATAAGGCTATTGTTACGATGCGAGTTGTAGATTAGTAATCATTTGGAATGTGTTCTATTGTGATTATGCTACATTAATAATCAGTTAGTGCTTGTTTCCCTTATAAGGAATTGTAATGCATCTTATTTAATAATACGCTTCCAGGCCGCACTAAGCCTGTAGCTGTCTGAGCGATTAAAGTTATTTCTGTTTCTCTCAATCTCAATAGATTCTCTAATTAGTCTTTGCCAGTAGTAACTAGTTTTACACAACACTTCAACGTTGTCAAAATCAATTGAGTGTCCCTGTTGACAAGCATGTTCTGCCACTGCCGACAGTTGTGTTTGCGATAGTTTAATATTTCTCTGGTGTTCTTTTAGTCTTACACTAACGTTACGCCCTGTCTGTCCAATATAGCATCTGCCACATACACAATTAATCCGATATACACCTTCTGTTGATAATTTAGGTAATTCGTCTTTAGTGCACGTTACTAATTGTTGAATTTTGTGTACTGTACCAAATCTTACTGTAATGTTTTGCTTTTGCAAAACACGGGCTAATTTGTCAGTTACTCCTGAGATAAATGGTATTTTTATTCTTTTAATAATCTGATCGCTTTCAGCAGTGTTGCTTTGCGATCGTGATTTGGCATTTAGTGCTCTGTTAATTTGAGCATTATTGTAGCCATTCTGTCTTAGTGCTTCTTTAACATGTTTAATCTCTCTCACTAGACTTTCATCATCTGACACTGTTTTAGCCCGATGTATGAGCGTCTTGATTAGAGAGGATTTCTGAGCTGGGTGATGATGCGATTTCGCATTCAGATAGGCATCAGTGTGCGTTTGCTTTCTGTAAACGCTGTGTGTTATTTTACCATTTAGGCCATGCCCAAGTAAAATATCCAGGAACGGGAGTGTGTTATTCACCTCCATTTCCATGGTGAACTGAATGGCCGGGTTTTGTGCATTGAGATGATTTAGAAAATCGTTAAGTGTATCTTTACCATGTGGCCAGACAACCAAAGTGTCATCCACATATCTAAACCAAAAGGATGGTTTTAATGTGCTCGAGGCAAGTGCTCTGGTTTCAAAGTTTTCCATGTACAAATTTGCTATAGCAGGAGATAAAGGAGAGCCCATTGCTGCTCCCTCCCTTTGTTTAAAGAATTCACCTCTCCATAAGAAGTAAGTGTTATTTAAACAATGGTCAGCGAGTTTCGGAATATCTTTTGGTAAATCTGTATTCTTTACCAGTGTATCAAGTAATTTAAGCGACTCGCTCACTGGAACCTTAGTGAATAGCGAAATCACATCAAAACTCACCAAAATATCATTAGGGTTAAGCTTAATATCTTTGATCATATTCACAAGATGTTCTGAATTTCTTATGAATGATGATGTCCTACCGATGTAGGGCTGTATTTGTTTAGTTACATATTTTGCTAATTTATATGTGGCAGAGCCAATTGTACTGACTATGGGTCGTAAAGGGATGCCGATTTTATTTTATAAATTATCAACAGAAGGTGTATATCGGATTAATTGTGTATGTGGCAGATGCTATATTGGACAGACAGGGCGTAACGTTAGTGTAAGACTAAAAGAACACCAGAGAAATATTAAACTATCGCAAACACAACTGTCGGCAGTGGCAGAACATGCTTGTCAACAGGGACACTCAATTGATTTTGACAACGTTGAAGTGTTGTGTAAAACTAGTTACTACTGGCAAAGACTAATTAGAGAATCCATTGAGATTGAGAGAAACAGAAATAACTTTAATCGCTCAGACAGCTACAGGCTTAGTGCGGCCTGGAAGCGTATTATTAAATAAGATGCATTACAATTCCTTATAAGGGAAACAAGCACTAACTGATTATTAATGTAGCATAATCACAATAAAACACATTCCAAATGATTA
The DNA here is from genome assembly GCF_964198595.1 of Lampetra fluviatilis. Lineage (NCBI taxonomy): Eukaryota > Metazoa > Chordata > Hyperoartia > Petromyzontiformes > Petromyzontidae > Lampetra > Lampetra fluviatilis. The sequence goes on from NC_136296.1 coordinate 11,778,944, forward strand.
CTAATCTACAACTCGCATCGTAACAATAGCCTTATTACTAATCAAGTATATAATTACAATAACCCCCCCCCTCAAATCTTTGCACCTGATGAGTTAATGAGTTAATGATGACGTCACCCTGCTGCTGCTCTATATAAGAACGGGAGACACAGCAGAGCCTCACCATTCTGGCGAATTGCCCGATGATGCTGGATGCAATTACCAGCGAAACGTCGTACTCAAATTGTAAATGTTGTGGTTTCACGCTTCAACACACCGGTGGGCTAAAGCAGTGAACTATTTGTCTTTTGTCAACGTGACACTTTTTTTACTGATTGGCCGTGTCGGGTGGTGGAGGGTTACGACACATTTATAAATAACGCGATCTAAACCCAAAAATCGTTGATTATGAAAGTATCAGTGTTGGAGGGAAACAACCCCAAACCACGTCAATGTGAGCTGGAGTTTATTTTGATATGTTTCCACGGATGATGGTCCCGTTTAGCCAGTTGTTGCCCGGCTAGTTTACACGGGAGATCCGTGCACAAAGGAAGATAGAGAGTGAGAGAAACACATCGATAAATCCTGTTTTACAGAGAACGAGTTAGAGCAGGATCATCAAGGAACATTGCACAACTCACAAACGAGGTTTTTTTTGACGGTCGTAAAACTACACTCACGCGAATTGAAAAAAAATCAACAGTGCAGATATAATAAAGCAGTTCTGGTGATCTGTGCCTAGCGCCGAACGCTGTTCACTGCGTGTAACACTTCCTGCATTTGCAATCACTGTCAATAAGTCACAAGTATTGTTGGACTTTTTCTCAACGAACCCGGTTTTTATCCCCCATGGACAACTTTATTACGTCGCCTTGTCAAGATGCAAAAAACTCAACCAACATCAAAGTGCCGATTCAGCAAAATTCGTCTCAAGGAAAACTTTTGGGAGATGATCGTCAATTTACACCAAATGTGCTATATATACAGACATTTTAAATTAAATAAATTCAATACAATCTTTACATTTTTTTCATTACATTTTCATGAACCATATGACGGGCAATTACACTAGTATAATATCAATATAATTATGTGTACCGACAGTAGTTATTTAAAACTATGACATAAAGAGGCGGACAAGAGAAGGTGGTGGCAGGATTTTGGGTGGAGACATTGATAACGATGAAAAGTGACACGGCAATTAACCCCGAAGATGAAAGTGTGAAATCATCGCGTGCTGTCTGCTGTGATCGACGGGGGTCTGAAACACGGCCACGGCGCAGCTGAAAATGGAACCAGAGCCGAAGAGTGCGCAGAGAATCGTGGAGCGGAGTACTCGCTTGGAATTACAGAGAGTCAGGAGGAGGAGGAGCACGTGGATTCGAGAACAGTCTCGCCGTAGAGACGTCATTTGGATTACGAGTCGGGCTTGGGTAAGACGCGTCATGGACAGAAGGGAATTATTAAAACTATCAACTATTTTTACTTCATTTTACCGGGTAAGGCTCACTAAACTTGATAGCTTTTTTTTTGTTCAGAAGCGACTTGGCCACAAATGATAATTCAACGAAGTGGCTTATCATGTGGAAATGTAAAGCAGTCAAACACTCGAAACGCACGATTTTATATGTGGAGGGGAAAACCCGGAGGCCCCGGATAGATAGACACGCAAACTCCAAATATACAGCAACAGCAGCAGGCATCAGGGTTGGGATTAAACCCACGACCTCCTGCATACCAGGCGAGGCAGTTAACATCTCATAGCCACCGTGGCGCCACAGGAGGGAACAAGCCCCAGACGACTTACCCAGTGCAGACGGAGCGATGACATCGGCTCATGCACAGGTTCTGGGTGGATCGTGACATCGCAGGACCGTGCCGGATGGCGACGGCTTCGGGGAGGCCTTCATCCAGCAGTGGATAGGTCATGGCTGATGATAGTTATGACGATGAAGAAATATCGTCTTGGTTCTTTCGGTAAAGTCACGTAGAAGGGAAATAATAAAATAATAAAAATAAAACATAAAATACAATGCTCACGACGTTTCGGCCACAACGCTAGCAGCCGTCCTCAGGTGAAGAACAGGTCTGTCGGAAAGACAGCGTCTGAATGAACAGGTCTTGAGAATTGTATTTTGTTATGTTTTATTTTCATTATTTTATTATTTCCCTTCTACGTGACTTTACCGAAAGAACCAAGAAGATGAATCCCTGCAGTCACGAAAGCTTTAAATCGAAAGATGAAGAAATAGTTTGCGTTCAAGACTTAACGGTCCTCGTCGGAGTCATGTGGAATCTCCACCACCGTCGTACGGATAGGAGTTGCCACTCCATGCTGGCAGCCCAACGTCGACTTGAATGGCGTAGGCGGGGGGGGGCACAAACAGGACTGGGGGGCACTTTAGATCATTGTAGGGGGAGGGTGCCATACCCCCCCCCCTAGAGACCACTGGGGCTTGTGGGGGACGGTTTAGCACAAAGCACGTGGCACCATTGACAAGGGGGGTGAGTGGGAGAGGGCGAGCACGTGAAGGGTGAGTGGACGAGTCAGTGAATGGGGTGAGTGGCTGTGCCGGATTATCCCAGTAGCACAAGCAGCTACATATGTAGCTACGGGCCCCGCACTTTCAAGCTAGCAATTCCGATTCAGTGATTCTGCACTTGCTCTATTACTATAGTACTATACGGCCTTCAACTTTTATGAACGACTGGGTGCTTAAGGTTAGCGATTTGTCGTATTTTCAAACTTTATAACAAATGAAAAAAATCTAATTACTTTACTATGCAAGTAAAAAAATGCGTGTTTTCATATTTCCGTGTTTTTTATGCGGGCCCTTTGATAATATATGCTGCAGGCTTCGCACTAGCTTCATCCGGCACTGGTGAGTGGGAGAGTCAGTGAGTGAGTGAGTGTGGTGAGTCAGTGCGTGAATGGGGGGGGGGGGGAAGTGGGCAAGTCAGTGGGCGAGAGGAATACGCGAGCAAGTGAGCTGGCTGATTGAGTGGCGTTGCGAGTGGGAAAGCTTCGCCGACACGTGAGCCGTTTGCGGCCCGCGACTTCATTGCACACGGAGCCGTGGCCACGTACGGCCGTTACCGCTACGAAGCAGCCCACGGACGGTATTCAATGCGTGTCCCGGCAAGCATCGTGGCCGCACTAATCGGGCGCTAGCGGGGGCGATATTTTTCCATCTCCGAACGACGCGTGTCTAATTTTAGCGGCCCCGCTCAGTCGCTCCCGTGGCCGCGGCGTGCGTGTGAACGCGTGCGCTACCCCGCCAAAGGTGCTTTTGAGTTCCTCCTCCAATGGACCCTCGGCAAGGGAAAGCGTTCTCTCGCCCTCGTGCGCATTCTTGCGTGTGGCTGAAAAATAGGTCCGGTTCTGCCGTGCATTGTGTGCAGCATGGGAACGGACGGAGCGGGTTTTCTTTTTGCCTAAAGAGGTGTCGATTGCAGGGGCTGCACGCGTGTGAAACAAAAAAAAACACGATTCGGATCCTTTTCTCCGAGTTCGGGCGGGTGCAACGGGTTCTGGCATTGCGCTGTGCGTGGCGTGTGTGTGTCTGTGTGTGTCTGTGTGTGTGTGTCTGTGTGTGTGTCTGTGTGTGTGTGTCCCGGGCTTCCCCTAGGTCGACTCAGCCTTAAATGAGTACCTGGTGCGGTGAGTAAACATCGCCACTGGGGAGACAAAGGCGGTCGAGCGTGGTGCTGGCCACCCACCCCCTCGTGTGCCGTGCCGGCCTTCATAGGTGATCGCTAACAGCACTTGCCCCTACAGTCTGTTAAGGCTATACGGGGGATCTTTGTCTTTGTCTGTGTGTGTGTGTGTCTCTCTGTGTGTGTGTCTCTGTGTGTGTGCCTCGTGTGTGTGTGTGCCTCGTGTGTGTGTCTCTGTGTGTGTGTGCCTCGTGTGTGTGTGCCTCTGTGTGTCTCTCTGTGTGTGTGTGTGTGTGTCTGTGTGTGTGTGTGTCTCTCTGTGTGTGTGTCTCTCTGTGTGTGTCTGTGTGTGTGTCTGTGTGTGTGTGTCTGTGTGTGTGTCTGTGTGTGTCTGTGTGTGTGTCTGTGTGTGTCTGTGTGTGTGTGTCTGTGTGTGTCTGTGTGTGTGTCTGTGTGTGTGTCTGTGTGTGTGCCTCTGTGTGTCTCTCTGTGTGTGTCTGTGTGTGTGTGTCTCTGTGTGTGTGCCTCGTGTGTGTGTGTGCCTCGTGTGTGTGTCTCTGTGTGTGTGTGCCTCGTGTGTGTGTGCCTCTGTGTGTCTCTCTGTGTGTGTCTGTGTGTGTGTCTCTGTGTGTGTGCCTCGTGTGTGTGTGTGCCTCGTGTGTGTGTCTCTGTGTGTGTGTGCCTCGTGTGTGGGTGCCTCTGTGTGTCTCTCTGTGTGTGTCTGTGTGTGTGTGCCTCGTGTGTGTGTGCCTCTGTGTGTCTCTCGGTGTATGTCTGTGTGTGTGTGTGTCTCTCTGTGTGTGTCTGTGTGTGTCTGTGTGTGTGTGTGTCTGTGTGTGTCTGTGTGTGTGTCTGTGTGTGTCTGTGTGTGTGTCTGTGTGTGTCTGTGTGTGTGTCTGTGTGTGTCTGTGTGTGTGTGTGCCTCGTGTGTGTGTGCCTCTGTGTGTCTCTCTGTGTGTGTCTGTGTGTGTGTCTGTGTGTGTCTGTGTGTGTCTGTGTGTGTGTGCCTCTGTGTGTCTCTCGGTGTGTGTCTGTGTGTGTCTGTGTGTGTCTGTGTGTGTGTGTCTGTGTGTGTCTGTGTGTGTGTCTGTGTTGTGGTTGTGTGTCTCTGTGTGTGTCTGTGTGTGTGTCTGTGTGTGTCTGTGTGTGTGTCTGTGTTGTGGTTGTGTGTCTCTGTGTGTGTCTCTGTGTGTGTCTGTGTGTGTGTCTGTGTGTGTCTGTGTGTGTGTGTGTCTGTGTGTGTGTGTGTCTGTGTGTGTCTGTGTGTGTGTGGGGAGCGGTGTTGTAGCAGTTAGCGCGCTGCGCACACGAACCCTGCTTCCCGATTTCCATTCCCGCTCACGGCCAACACCGGTGAAGATGATCTGCACCGGTCCCCGTCCTGAGCCTCCCCTAGGTGGACTCAGCCTCAATTGAGTACCTGGTGCGACGTGTAAATATCGCCACTCGGGAGACAAAGGCGGCCGGGCGTGGTGTTAGCCACCCACCCCCTCGTGTGCCGTGCCGGCCTTCATAGCTACAACTCGCTAACAGCACTTGCCCCAACAGTCTATTCAGGCTACACGGGGGATCTGGCCATCTTCATAGCTAATCGGATGCCTTCGGTATAAATACATATTCTGATTCTGATCGTTGTCTTGTGTATGGGACCGGTATGAACCCCGGTGACCCGAGTTCGATTCCCGCTCACGATGGCGAGGATTTGAACCCGGTCACGGGCCTCCCCCAGTTCGACTCGGCCTTAAATGAGTGTCTGGTGATGTGCCGTACTCGTGCCTTCATAGCTGCTACTCGCGAACAGCACTTGCCCCTACAGTCTGTGCAGGCTATACGGGGCACCGTTGCCTTCGTGCTCTCGTCTCCGCTGTTCGTGGCGCTCGCTGCCCGAATGTCTCCCGGCCCTCTGGTCCGCCGCTCCGTCTCATCCCAGAACGCCTCTTACCTGAGCCTCGAGCTCCGTCTTGTGGCGGATCGGAACGTGATTTCCCAACGGAGTTCAGTGTGGGGATGTCAATAAAACAGTTGTGTTAATATGTTAAAACACCAAACTGAAACCTTTGCAAGGAATCGTGTCTGCATTAACCACGTATGCTTGCGGTAAACATGCAAAAACAAACATGTTCTGGCAGTATGTGCATTGTCTAACATCTTAACACAACAGGTTTGTTGCCAGAAAGGGGAAACCCCTATGATCATAATATAATACTGGCAAAGGAGGTCTCATGATGACTCAGTGTGAGTGTGGGAGGGGTGGTGCAGCGGTTAGCGCGCTCAGCTACGAACCTGGCGACCCCACTTCGATTCCTACCCACGGCCAACACCAGTGACGATTATCTGAACTGGTCCTGGGCCTCCCCTAGGTCGACTCAGCATCAAATGCGTATCTGGTGCGGTGTGTAAACACCCCCATTGTGAAGACAAAGGCGGCCGGGCGTGGTGCTGGTCACCCACCCCCTCGTGTGCCGTGCCGGCCTTCATAGGTGCTCGCTAACAGCACCTGCCCCTACAGACTGTTAAGGCTACACGGGGGATCTTTGTCTTTGTGTCAGCGATATTGTGGCGGTGAGCGCACTGCGCCATGAACCCTGCGACCCGAGTTCGATTCCCGTTTCACGGCCGAAATCGGTGACAATGATGTGAACCGGACCTGGGCCTCCCCTTATACGAGTTCCTGATTTGCGGTGTGTAATTAGCCCGCACCTCCGATTGGCACGGGTAGCTACGTACTGTGCGAAAGAAGTTCAACATTCATGACGCACATGTCGCTGAGTGTTATCGGTACACATCTTAATTACAATCCTTAATTGGTGCTCGCAAACAGCACTCGGCCGTAAGCGCAACACATTCTGCAAAAACACTCCCTGAAAATGAAATATATACGAAATTACGCGTTAAATGTATACGGTAATGAGTCATTCCGAGCTTCGTGCGTTTTCGCTTAACGCGGAACTTTTCAGGAACGCATCTGCCGCGGTAAAAGAGGAACTACTGTACTATTACAGTATATAAAGTGGGCGACGTTTCGGGCACTGACCCTTCTGTCAATGACCCTATGGAGGTGGCGGGCGGGGAGTGGCGGCGGGGGGGGGATATTTGTCTTATATTTGATATTTGGGGATGTTGGGACATCTGTAGAAAAAGAGCTTCATAGCTCATCGGATTCCTCCTGCAGCCTAAATAAAGATTCCTGATGCTGACAAATAAATACTGGGGTTTCGCGAGCGGTCGATGCGACTGCTATGCAGAGTGGTCCCTAGGGTACGGCGAATGGGGGCGACTGCCCCGGGCCCCGCGCTTTGGGGGGGTTTGGGGGGGGGCACAGCTGTGTGATTTGCCCCGGGCCCCCTATGGACGGCACTGCTACGAGGCAAGGTGCGACAGGCAGGGGCGACTCCCCTCCTCGCCACCACCGTTCGCCAGGCATGTGGGCAGACCAGTTGTAATCTCCACGCCACAACTCGCCACAGCCACCAGTAGCGGCAGACGCGTACATTATACAGCGCGCACCCTGCCTCCACTCGTCCACCCGTCAGAGGCGGATCCGAGGAGGGGGGGGGGGAGGTGGCGATGGGGGCGACAGCTGCATGCACACTTCACACTTGAGAACCATGAAAACAATTTGTTTTTATATTGAGCACAAAACGAGCAACGCACACGTCCATTGGACGTGACCGTCTGTCACCACCCACTCCCCCTTACCTCCCTCCGCACGTGACGTCTCGCCAGCCAGCCAAAACCTTTATAAAGTACATATGAAACTATATTTATATATCTTTTTGCGATTAAGGTAGTGCCCTGTTAACAAGACAAATCGTGGAATTCGAATCTATTGTGGGTGACGGTTTAGATTATTTGGAACGATTCGATAATTATAATCTGCCGTGAATTGATTATTCGTGACGATTCCATTGTAGACTGGTTTCTATTGTTGTCTCCCGTCTGTCCTCGCGACCAGAACGCGTTGAACGCGTCCGGTGTTTGTAAATCTCGCAAGCCAAGCGAGGTGGGGGCCTGCTCACCGTATTGAGAACCGGTTACCGATACTTGGATCTGTGCAAGGCGGTGTGTAGTCAACATCGGCACTGGGGAGACAAAGGCGGCCGGGCGTGGTGTTGGCCACCCACCCCCCTCGTGTTACATGGCGGGCTGTATAGGTGTGCCCGTTAACAGGACTTGCTCCAACATTCTGTATGTCATATTCTTGGTTATTTCGGTAAAGTCACGTAGAAAGGAAATAATAAAATAATAAAAATACAACATAATAAAATAAAATTCTCACGACGTTTCGGCCACAACGCAAGCAGCCGTCCTCAGGTGAAGAAACAGAGTTGTCGGAAAGACGCTCTGTTTCTTTACCTGAGGACGGCGTCTTTCCGTGAAACGGCTGCTTGCGTTGTGGCCGAAACGTCGTGAGAATTTAATTGTATTGTTTATTTTTTATTATTTTATTATTTCCTTTCTACGTGACTTTACCTAAAGAACCAAGAATATGAATCCCTGCAGTCACGAAAGCTTAAAATCGAAAAAATGCTGTATGTCGTTAGAGGAGCTCTTCCTCCGTGTGTGTGTGTGTGTGAGGGCTTTGTCCCTCTGTGGGGTGTGTCTGCGGCTGGGAATTTTGAGCTACAATACCCAGCCAACGCCACCTCGGCTGCCAAGATGATCTCACTGATGGGACTCTGTCCAGAACTTTCAAGGATCTACGCGAACCTCTCGCTCACCTTTATAGCCGGCGGTGGCTGCTACTGTTGTTCTTGTTGTTCTTGTCTGTGTGTGCGCAGTTGTGTCAGTGTGTACGTGCCTTTGTGTCAGTGTGTGTGTGTGTGTGTCTTTGTAGCGGAGCGGTGGCGCAGTGGTTAGCGACACGAGGTCTATTCTCGCTCACAGACAACATCGGTGACAAATATCTGAACCGGCACTGAGCCTCCCTTCGATCGACTCAGCCTTAAATGAGTTCCACCTTGTGTGGTGTGTAAACATCAGCATTGGAAGAGACAAAGGCGGCCGGGTGTGGTACCGGCCACCCAGCCCCTCGTGTGCCATGCCGGCTTTCTTCGGTGCTGCTACTCGCTAACAGCACTTGTCCCAACAGTCTGTTGAGTCCATGGGGGGGGGGCATCTTTGATCTTTGTGAAGGATTTCTGGGGCCTCCCCTAGGTCGACTCAGCCTCAAGCATCGCCCACTGGGGAGACAAAGGCGGCCGGGCATGGTGCTTGCCACCCACCCCGTTGTGTGTGGCGTTCCGGCGCCCATTTGGGTGCTCGCTAACAGCACTTCCCCCCCCACCCGATCTGTTGAAGGCTATACGGGGGTACTTTGTCTGTGTGCTGCGTCAAGTTCACCTCTTTCCCCTTCGATTCGCTGTCTTTGTGGCGCTGGGTGGGGTTGGTGGCGGCGGTGAGAGAGCGGTGGTGGCGGTGGTGAGAGAGTGGTGGTGGTGATGAGAGAGAGGTGGTGGTGGTGAGAGAGCGGTGGTGGTGGTGATGAGAGCGGTCGTAGCGGATTCCTTGACGGAGGAGAGGCGTGGTCGCAAACAGCCCCGCGCAGTGCGCCAACTCCGTGCGCCACCACCATCATCATCATCATGAGCCACGGTCCACTCCACTCTACTGCTGGATGGAGGCCTCCGCCAAGCCGCGGCGGCCGCCACCTCTCACGATGCGGCGATGTGACAACCCACCGAGCACCCACGCATGAACTGATTTCATCGCTCCATCTCCTCCTCGGTGGTGGTGGTGGGGTCCTCTCGGAAACGTTTACCACTCCCTGCCTGCTGCAGCTCTGCTGTTCTGAACCGTCGGACATGAGTCCCTTGCAGCCGTGACGCGACCCGCCAATACCCACTTTCCGCATACAAACAGAATGCACACAGGTGTGTACACACACAGAATACGTGGGACAACATTGTGTTAGACATCTGTGAAAACAACGTGGCACAAAGTGGGTATGACCCTGCTGAGGCTGCAGTGCCTCAAATATTGGAAGAGGTCACCCCCTGTGAGTGACTGGCTGAGGTGCCATCTGTTGAGGAAGTACTGAAGGCGATCCAGAGTCTGAGACCAGGAAAGGCACCGGGCAGAGATGATCTCCCAAGCAAAATGCTGAGGGAGGGTGGCGTTTGTGCACAGACTGCCCTACATGACATCATAACAACAGTCTGGACCACTGGAAGGTTCCGCAGGATTGGCAGAATGCCCTGGTGGTCCCCCTCTTTAAAAAGGGGGACCACACAGACTGTGACAATTACAGAGGCATCTCACTCCTCAGTGTGCCGGGAAAGGTCCTGGCAATGATTATTCAACATCACCTTGCTAGGCACGCTGAGGAGAGGCTTGCGGAGCCCCAATGCGGTTTCAGGAAAGGGCGGTCCTGCACAGATGCAGTATTTTCTGTCCGTCTGCTACAGCAGAGGTGTAGAGAATTCCAACAAGACCTACATTTCTGCTTTATTGACCTGGTCAAGGCCTATGATACCATCAGTAGGCCTGGGCTCTGGGTTGTTCTTCGTGCTTTCGGAGTCCCTGACACTCTGCTCACGATCATTAAGGACCTTCATGATGGTGAGCTGGCCCGGGAAAAACTACGTGGCCAGGAATCAGAGCCATTCCCTGTACACCTTGGGGTGCGACAGGGATGTCCTCTGGCTCCCACATTATTTAACATATATTTTGACCACGTAGTTCGTGAAGCCTTCAATAGCTGTACCGGAGGAATTTCCATTTGGTACAGATATAATGGGATGCTGATCAATGCCCGGATACGGTCAAGAGATGGCTCCCGATTGGTCAACCATGTTATGTATGCCAATGATTTGGTAACTGCTGCTCATTCAGAGGAGGAGTTGGAGACGCTGCTGCTGAAACTGGAGCGTGCCACTAAGAGGTGGGACCTTACCATCAGCCCTACCAAAACTAAGCACCTGCCTGGGTATTTTGTACCATTGGACACACCACCCCCACAACTCCCAATTGGTGATAAGCTAGTTCTGGAGAGAGTGGAGAGTTTCCCATACCTTGGCAGTGTGCTCATGACCGGTTCTGGTTTAACAGCAGAGGTCTCACTCCGAATCAGTCGAGCGGCATTATCATTTTATCGGTTGCGTCACGCTGTGTGGAAGCTACCTGGTCTATCACTCCGCACGAAGCTTCAGGTCTTCTCGGCCATGGTCATTCCCTCCCTTCTCTACGCTTGCGAAACGTGGACACCCCTAATGGAACATCTTCGCCGGTTAGAAACGTTTAGGCTGGCCTGCCTACGATCCATCCTGGGTTTAGCCAGGTTGGATTGTGTGAGCTCACAAATCCTTGAAAGATCTGGGCAAAGTCCCATCGGTGAGCTCCTCCGGCAGGCAAGGCTGCGTTGGCTGGGTCATGTAGCCCACATTCCCAGCCACCGCATGCCTAAACAGCTTTTGTTCGGCCGGATTGAGGGGGCTGAACGGGCGCGGCACGGGCTAGAGAAGAGATGGAGTGATGTGGTACAGGAGGACGTGGAGCTGAGTAGACTTGCCGATGACTGGTACCAGCGGTGTCAAGATCGGCCTCTGTGGAGGAGGCTCGTGAAGGACGCTACTGGGCAGTTGGAGGCAGTCGCCCTCCAACAACAACGGAGGGCGGAGGAGCGACGCTCACAAAAACGAGCGGAGCGCCGGGTGGCTAAAGCACAGCAAGTTGGCACAGTAGGGGGTACAGGTGGTGCATCAGCCAGTCGTATCAGTCAGTCGACCTGTGGCATTTGGGTCTGCCCCGTGACCTCCTGCCAGCGGGCGTTCGACACGTCACGTGGCCTCAAGGTGCACATAGCCTGGCACAAGCGTCGTGGTGACGTCACCGCCACTTAGTGGCGAATGGCGGTTGTTGTTGTTGTGTACTGTGTGTGTACTGTGCTGTATGTACTGTGTGCGTACCGTGTGTGTGCTCATTCTCACGATGGAGTATTGAATGACAAGTCTTTCTCAAATCACACTTGTATCGGAAGTGAGTGAGCGAATGGATGAGTTGCAGAGCGAATCCATTTTCCGTGTATAAAAAGCACGTGTGTCGTCCAGTCTTTGTTGCCAATACAACCGCATTACGCGATCAGCTGCTGTGTGTTTTCACAACAAAGACCTTGCCCGGTTCGGCAGCAATGGAGAACCGGTTCTTTCTCATTGCGTTGCAAACATTTAGCCTCTCGAATTTGCAAAGTCCCTTTGGCAAGGATCTATAAATACCCCTCGCCGCCCGCCCGCCTCAGGGCCACCCGCTGGTTACCAAATGAAGGCAAGATGCGGAGGTGTGAATTTCAGCATTTTCGCTGTTGGTAGCCCCGTGAACAAGCGGTGCAAATTCCACAGTCGCGTGGCGGGAACCAGTCTGACAGCAGGGCCATCTGCTGGTTGGGGTTTCCACGCTACAGTGGAACAGGTTTTCTCGACCTTGTGGCATCGACCTGACCCACCCGCCCCTATTAGACGTCTGTGAAAAAGTAAAGAGCTTCATTGCTCATCGGATTCCTCCAGGATAAAGAAAGATTCTGATTGATGATGAAGCGGGGGGAGGCGAAATAATCAAGGGCTATTGCCTGAAACGTCGCCTATTATATATATTTCTTTTTAAGGTCACACTCTATGATTTGAAGAACGTGTCGAGTTGTCCGCATTATTGTGATCAATGTAGCGCACGAGTGGGAGGTGTAGGGAGCGTTCGTGGGCCGCAAGTCCTGAGAGAGAGGTTCTGCCGTGGGAGGGCCACGCGCCAGTTACTCGGCCACCAGTGAACTCACTCCACGCCTTCGCCAGTAACACCGCGGCCTGGCAACGAAAAGGGGACGTGCTGTGGAGAAGGGTCGCTGCCTGAAACGTCGCCAGTTGTATTTATTTATTTATATATCCAATTAAGCCGGGAGGGGGGTTAAAGCCCCCCCCCCTCCTGTAAAATGAGGCGGTGGGGTTGGGGCACTCACATCCACAGCCCAACGAGGAGCCTATTGAAGTATTGGATGTTCTTATAACGACACTATATTTACACATCCTAATAATAATGATGATGTTCAGTTGTATATAACCGCGAAGTCGTCCGTGCACATCGCATCTTAACAATCGTCAAGGAACCACGCCGGCGGTGAGCCACGTGCTACCAACAGTTGCCCAAGCTCCGCCGTCCTTTATGTATGTTAATATGTTTACCAGACAATGAACGAGTGTTCATCACACGCTGTGCGGGAGGAAACCCACGCGTGCGAGAGAGGGCGCAACACTCGATCCCACACAGAAGGTGGACACACGGACGTGAGTCGACACTTTGCTGTATGTCGGGTTGAACTTCTTTCGCGCCGTACGTAGCCAACCGTGCTGATCGGAGGTGCGATTTGATGGACTTGCAATCTGCTGACGGGCCAGGGTACGGTGTGTCTCCTCCTCGAAGCCCACGGGGGGTTCGGCACCGTTCGTGTGATCCATCAACCCTCGCCGCCTCCCCCCCGTGGAGGATCACAGGCCGCATGCGTAGTCTGCCGAACCATGTGGCCAGCCCCACGGGCTGCCGAAAGTGTATACACCGCACTGGGTACCAGTCTCTATTTGTTTTAATGCTGATTCGACCGAGGGGAGGCTCAGAACATATTCAGATATTTGTCACCGATACCAATCGATGTTGGCCCTGACCGGGTATTGAACCCAGGATTCTGGCTTCGTCGCCCAGTGCGCTAACCACTTTGCCACCACTCCCCTATCCACAAATATCATTTCTGGCAATCAAACAGTTGTGTTAAGATGTCGAAACAATTATTCTACTACCAGGGCATGATTTTTGTTTGCATGTTATTATTGTGGTTAATGGGGGCAAGATTCCTTGCAAAAGGTTTCAGTTTGGTGTGTGAACATCTTAACCCAACTGTTTTATTGCCAGAAAGGGTAACACATTATCCTTATATTGGGGAGCTTTGTGTATAGGGGAGTGGTGGCAAAGTGGTTAGCGCACTGGGAGGTCCCATAAGCCACCATCGTTGTCATCGTCAACAATAGATATCGCGCGCAGCCTCTGTTGTTGTCGCAGCATCGCTCCACTGCTCGTTGACGACGTTCTCGAAGTGGGACGCAGATCGCGGGCGGTTGTCTGGCCACGCTGGTTCAGCGCGGGTTCAGCGCGGGGTGAAACGCACAGACGCCGGAGCATAGATGTGCAATACAACAAATGGATGTTCTTTTTTTTCTTTCGATTTAAAGCTTTCGTGACTGCAGGGATTCATAGTCTTGGTTCTTTTGGTAAAGTAACGTAGAAGGGAAATAATTAAAATATAACAATACAATTATCGTGAGAACAATACAATTCTCGTGAGAATTTAATAGTTTTATTTTTATTATTTTATTACATCCCTTCTACGTGACTTTGCCGAAAGAACCAAGAAAATGTATATTCGTTACACTCGCCCTCTGCTAGTTCAGCACGTAGCCCAGCAGTAGAGCGCGCCCCGCCCTCCCCCCCATTGTGTAATACGTGCACGACGATCCATTCATAGATATCCCACGAGAGTGATAGGGAGATTATAATTGAACTCGCATTATAACTTCAAAGCCTCTCTCTCTCTGTGTCTGCACGACGCCCCAATGACATCGCTTAATAGCGCTCTGCGCTGTAAGAGACGGAGCCAAACGCTTTCACCGTAGCATTGAGTCAGCTGTTGGGAATAAAGCGATTGGTGACGGTTCTTTAAAATTCAGCGGGGCGTCTTTAAACGTATCGCCCAGTACATTTGTAACGCGACGATGGCGTGTGTTACGCGCTCCGAAAATTACGTTTTTTGTTCTCTCTCTCACTGCTAAGGTTTATTGTTAGCTTAGTTCGGGGGGTTGAATCCCCCCCCCCCACCTCCCATATCCCTGCACCACGATTACGACAACAAAGGCCCCCCCCCCCCCCCCCCTGTAACCCGGCGTGGTGACCCGAGCGACGCGACCGGTCCGACCAGAGCCACCGGCTCTGTGCGCCGGTTAGGCAGCCGACCCGGTGCCGGTTGAGTTGTTCGCTGTGCAGTTGGTGGACTTGTTGGTGGTGGACTTCTTGGTGGTGGACTTGTTGTTGGTGGACTTCTTGGTGGTTGACTTCTTGTTGGTGGACTTCTTCGTGGTCGACTTCTTGGTGGTCGACTTCTTGTTGGTGGACTTCTTCTTGGTGGACTTCTTGTTGATGCAATCCACCGCTGGGCGAGGGTCTACCCAGGTAGTGTTGACCATACTTCACCACGTTGGTTGCTAAGTGCGGGTTGGTGAAGCGTGGGCTCCACCCGGGACTCGTTCCCGATGTTACTCGCCACGCGCGCGAGCCGCGGCAGGGAGTCAAACCCAGGCCCGTCGAAATTCGTCACCATGTGCGCCGTTCCATCTCTTGCCTCGGTACATGGAGTTCCAGCTCATGATGATGATCATAATAATGATGATGATGATCATAATGATGATCATGATAATAATGATGATCATAATAATTGTGGTATTACTAACCGTGCCATTTAATAATTATCCACCAAAGCCGCTCTGAGTCGCCAGACTCATTGTCAGGAGGGTCCTGCGACATCGGGATGTTTGGCGGATTTCCATTCGTGAAGAGTTTGGCTTCACGTTCGGAAGAACCCCGAGACAACCCACCTCGCACACGAAAGGGGTTCACACTCAAAGGCTCCGCACAGATAGATTCAAGAACCCATCGCCGCACTGCCACCTCGCAGGTCTGTCGTAATAGGACACGTGGTATTCTCATGCAGTCTCCCAGTACTAAGCAGGCTCAACATTGCTGAGCTTCCCAGATGTGACGCGGGGGGTGGTGGGGTTACGGGCAAAGCCGTCCCTAGGGCACGGCGAATCGGGGCGACTGCCCCGGGCCCCGTGCTTTGGGGGGAGGGTGGCGCTTCGACGTCACGGTGTCAAATGTAATAATACTTAGGGGGGCCCACACGGCGTGATTTTCATGGACCTCGCCCCCCCCACCCCACTCCCCGATGGCTGGCCCTGGGTACAGGTGGCAGAGGCGGATTCACGCATCGCGGCCTCTCGCCGCCAGCCCGCAGGGATGAGAAGGGAACCCGACGGCTCAAGGGCAGAGAGAGGTGACGAGAGACGCGGCGGGTGGCGATGGGGAGGAGGAGACGGCAGACGACCACGCGCTGGGCGGAGGCAGAGGAGCAGCAGCAGACAGACAATCGGAGCCCAACCCAGGGCCATCGCTCTCGCAAGCGGGCTCCATCGCAAGGCCCGCGGGTCACTGGGGGCCCCTGGTGGCCTTTAGTGCGGCCCCCTGACGTGCGCGCCCCCCCTCTCTCCCCGACAATACACAAAATAAAGTGATCACCCCCCCATCATCATCATCGTCGTGCTGATGTTAAACCCCCCAATTGTTTCAAATATGTGGCGGCCCACACACGGATGATGCCTTATCGGCGAAAGTGGCCCCTCTATAGGAAAAAAATTAGTGAAGAACGCGGCTCTATAGTCAAGTATAGCCACGAGTGATAACTCTACCCCTAACCAACTAGCCAAGCAGCCACGAGGTCTAGGAATGTACATGTACACATACACGAATACACCTGATACGTATGCTGGGTCTTTCCCAGCATACGTATAAAGTCCCATGAATAAAGGTCTCATGATGGCTCTTTTTTGTTATTACACGCTTTCATTTAACTCACTCTGTCTGTTGTTGTTGTATCCTCAAATCTTGAAACTCTATTTTAACCCACTTCCCAATGTGGTATCGACTGCAAACTTGGTATACTTATGTCATACTGATGACAATACTATATTCCAGAGGTGTGGACTCGAGTCATGTGACTTGGACTCGAGTCAGACTCGAGTCATGAATTTGATGACTTGCGACTCGACTTGGACTTGCATAACAATGACTTTGTCCCACCTATGAGATGTGGACTCGAGTCATGTGACTTGGACTCGAGTCAGACTCGAGTCATGAATTTGATGACTTGCGACTCGACTTGGACTTGCATAACAATGACTTTGTCCCACCTATGAGATGTGGACTCGAGTCATGTGACTTGGACTCGAGTCAGACTCGAGTCATGAATTTGATGACTTGCGACTCGACTTGGACTTGCATAACAATGACTTTGTCCCACCTCTGCTATATTCTATAATAAAAAAATAAAAGTATATATTTTAAAACATTATTTTTTAGATGGTATGTTTCGGCTTGGGTCTAATTGTCCACGCTCAACTCACGTTGGCTGTAATTGGCCAAGGTCCCTTACGTCATGGCAAGCTTCGGGGCCACTTCCTCGAGTCGTGGAGTTCTTCCATTACTAGTACATTTTATAAAAGCGTGTTTAAAAAACGTCTTTTTTAATATTACTTATTTTAACATCTGTATTTATGTAGCTCGATGCGTCTGTGTTGTATAAACACGTGTAGGGAGCAGAGGCGCGTGACGAGCCTGGCCACCCCGATTCGATTCCCACTCACGACCAATGACAGTTGGTGAATATCTGAACCGGTCCCGGGCCTCGCCTAGGTCAGCTCAGCCTTAAACAAGTACCTGGTGCGGTCTGTTAAATCGTCAGCACTGGGGGAGACAAAGGCGGTCGGGCGTGGTGTTGCTCCAACAGTCTATATGTGAGATATTTGTGTTGTGTATATATTAAAGTGGTTGAGAAAATCGGACAAGGTCTCTGGTCGTGGCAATACAGAGATCGTGTTAACAATGAAAGCTGAACCTGTCTGTGCAGTTTCGTGTTCGCCCTGAATCCAGGGCTCCCCCGGAGAACCGGTCGAACCAGAATATCGGCCCCTTCAAAGTCCAGGGGGAGCCGGTCCGGGGTTGTTGAGTGGGGTGTTGTGGTGGTGGCGCTGCTGGTTCAGAGGTTGCTTACACTGAACCAACAATACTTCTTGTATTGTGCACTCCCGTTGGAGTCTGCCCATCGACGGGAAGTAGAAATAAACGCGAAGCAGATTCATGAACGAGACATTTCTAGATTAGAAGTTTTCGTGACTGCAAGGATCCATTCTCTTTGGTTTTTTCGGTAAAGTCACGTAGGTAAAAAAATATTAAATAAATTAAAATGAAAACTAATTAATTAAATCACGACGTTTCGGAAGCAACACAAGCAACCGTCATCAGGTGTAGACTGCTCCAGCAAAAATTACTTAATTCCGAAACGTGATTTAATTTATTTGTTTTCATTCAAATTTATTTTATATTTTTTACCTACGCGACTTTACCAAAACAACCAAAGAGTAACGAGACATTTGTTTGCTTATTTATTTTCTGGCGAATTATTGTTTTTGTTGGTGGGCGGTGGATCGGTTTCGGGTTTTCTGAGGCTCATCAGCTGGGTCCAGGCCCAGTTCATCGAACGCTGCTGGCTTGGCAGACGTTCCTGACAAGAGCGCCCCGCCTTCACGAGGGGGCCCTGTTCGGTGCAGAATGGAAGGCTCGATATGAAAAAAACACTCAGGGAGTGAACTCAATAACATTGACGACAGCAACAGACAGACGCTGTTCCTGCTGCTGATGGCACTGCTACTGCTGCTGATGTTACTACTGCTGCTGTGAATGCTACTGATATTACTACTGCTGCTGCTGCTGTTACTGCTGCTCCTGCTGCTGCTGCTGATGTTACTACTGCTGCTGCTAATGCTGCCGCTGTTCCTGCCTGCTAATGCTGTTGTTATTACTGCTATTACTACTGCTGCTGTTACTGCTGCTGCTACTGCTGCTGTTCCTGCAGTTGCTGTTTTACTACTGCTGCTACTACTACTAATGCTGCTGCTACTGCTGCTGTTATTGCTGCTGCTACTACTACTGCTGCTGGTGCTACTGCTGCTGCTACTGTTACTGCTGCTACTGTTGCTGCTTTGTGTGAGATGTCAGCCCTTCTCCGAAAGACGGCGCTGTTCGCGCGAGTGCACAGGATTGCTCGGGTTGCCGCGATGTGGCCGATACTGCACCCACGATATATCGTACGATGCAATGTGCGATCATCCTGTCGCCAGGTTTGCTAAGTGTCGCTCGCATCTCTCTTGGGGGTTGCAAGCACCGCACTTCTCTACCGTAAATTTCGATTTAAAGCTTTCGTGACTGCAGGGATTCATCTTCTTCTACGTGACTTTACCGAAAGAACCAAGAAGATGATTCTCTACCGTACACAAATAGTTCACAAATAGTTCTGAAAGATGAAAGGCAATAGTTCAAGTTAAAAACACATTCCTGCGGAGGGAGCTGGTAGGAACGTTGGGTTGCTCGGTCAATGGCCAGGGTCAACGGCGGCGTGGTGTATTCCGCAAATATGCCCGACTGTGAGGGCGGGCACAAGCCGGCGTGAGTAGGTTAAACGTTGAGCTTTATAAGGGCACCACGGGGTGACCAGCCCCTCCCCACCCAGCCCCACCCCTCCCACCCCCCACCCAGTCCCACCCTCCCCACCCAGCCCCTCCCCACCCTCCCCACCCAGCCCCTCCCCACCCTCCCCACCCACCCAGCCCCTCCCCACCCTCCCCTCCCCACCCAGCCCCTCCCTCCCCACCTAGCCCCTCCCTGCACGACGGACCGACGGACGGACACAATAATCCCCTGTGGGCTGGTGTAACCAGGAGGTTCCTACCAGTACTATCTCGCTAAGTACTCGGTAAACAACGGCGGGTTGGATTTTCTGTTTGCACATAGTCACTTTAATATGTTTTCTTGTTCATGTTTTTTTTTTATGCGGTTGCACCCGATTCAAGAGCCGAATGGCTCACAGGGCTATACCTAATAAATGAACTTTGGGTTTCGTGCCCCGTCACATCGTAAAGTCGGACGACTGGAGCCGTAACTGAGGGCTCGTGCTCCATAGGTCGGAGCGCCGCAGATTGTTGCGTTTCGTCGGCGAGAAAACTCGCGCCTGGCTCTTCGTGTTGAACCAACTGCAAGTGAATGACTGTAGTTTTAGTTCATCTTAATCCGTACCGCAAGTTACGGCCACGCACGACAGCAAATGCCAGCGACAGGCAACGTCGAGTGCGATTACAGAGTTACGGGACTCCGATATCGTGATCATTGTCGCGTCGTGGACAGCTGATGTCGCGGAAAACCAAAACAAACAACTACTGTAGACGAAGCAAAACGAGCTGATTGGGACCGAGGGAAGGGAGACATGGGCCGTGAAATGTATTTCTACGAACTCTTCATCCGCGGCAAATTCTGTGACTAACAAAAAAACCAGACTCAACACGTTCGTCAATAACTCTGTCTTGAATGAAAAACAAACATCTATAATGGGCGACGTTTCGGTCAATGGCCCTTATTCATAGCACATAAATATTTGTTGTCATGGCAATGCCTCAATGTTATGGACGAGAGTGTTGATTTCTGTTCCTTATTCGTGCCTTTGACGCCACTTTCAATGCCGCAGCAGCAGTAGCAGCAGTAGCAGCAGCAGCATCGTCAATCTGATTTGTTTAACTCTCTGACACGAGGTGGCGACCTCGTGCCAGTCGATACCTCTTAGACCCCGAAGATGGAATTTGTAAACTTATTGAGAAACCACATACTGGTAGGAACCACCTGGTTCCTCCAGCCCACAGGGGATTATTGTGTCCGTCCGTCGTGCATCCAAAAATGGGAGGGGTCGGGTTGGGTGGAGAGGGGAGGGTGGGGAGGGCTGGGTGGGGAGGGTGGGGAGGGGCTGGGTGGGGAGGGGAGGGTGGGGAGGGGCTGGGTGGGGTGGATGGGGCTGGGTGGGGGGTGGGAGGGGCGGGGCTGGGTGGGGAGGGGCTGGTCACCCCGTGGTGCCCTTATAAAACTCAACGTTTAACCTACTCACGCCGGCTTGTGCCCACCCTCACAGTCGGGCATATTTGCGGAATACACCACGCCGCCGTTGACCCTGGCCATTGACCGAGCAACCCAACGTTCCTACCAGCTCCCTCCGCAGGAATGTGTTTTAAGTTGATCGGTGTGGGTTTTTTTTACGTTGATGCAGTCATTGGTGACCAGGCTGAGACCACCACCACCACCATCACCTCACGACGCCCGAGAACGCGGTTTAACCACAACTCAGACGATATCGCTCTGTGGGTCTCCGCGTGATTCCATCATCGCTGTGCAAGTCTGAAAGCGCGGAGAAGCTGCAGCCCTGCAATTGCTCGCTCGCGCCACTGCATGCAGAAAAGGGTCGTCCATAAATGACGTCACGCACCTAGGGGAGGGGGGAGGGTCAGACTTTTGTGACGATGTGTGACGAGGGGAAGGGGGGGGGGTGAGAAATGTGACGTCACGTAAAAATTTTCAACTTTAAATAACTATAGACAACACGTTCTACTTAATTAAATAGAAGTTTTAATAAATGTTTTCTCCTACAACATCAGAGTGCAGCGCCACATTAAATACGCACTCCAATGACAATAGTTTAAAGCGATTGGAAGCATGTTTTATTTTGGGGGGAGGGGGGGCAGAGCTTTGTGACGTCATATTTGAGGGGGGGTCTGACTTTTTGTGACGCCGTGTGACGATGGGGTGGGGGGGGGGGGTCAAAAATCGAGGGTGCGTTGGTCTACTCTTCCACAATGACCAGACGCCTTGTGGTAGTACACACGCGACCAACTGCGATGGACCCATTTACATCACAGGCTGGCTAGGTACGGTGCGAAAGAGGTTCAACATAAATACATGGCGGCGGGGTGGGGGGGGGGTTAAGAAGATTGATCCACTGTCGCAAACAGCCGCGCTCGGAGATTGAACCGGCGGCCTGGGGGACTTGTAAAGTCTTCGTGAATCTAAGCAGCTGCGTGGACGTCTATGTCAGACTTTGGCCATCGGGCTGATGCCACAGACTCGCTACGCGTGAGCTTCCAAAAGCAACCGCGGGCGGCTGAAAACCCGGATTCGAACCCAGGTCCACACGGGTGAGTGGCCTCTCCGACTTGTGGAGCAACCCGGCCTCAGCAAAAAAAATCTGAGAATATCCGTGGAATCCAATCGCAATTCGCCCCGTGCGTGGCGATGGCGCGCGGAGTCCCACCGTTGCGTTGATTCGTCCGCTGGTATTTGACTCGAAGTGTCGCGCAAAGTCAGTGGGGACTGGGTAGGACGCGCCGTGAGCTCGCGAGGGGCGACCGGCGATGGTGGGGAATGAGAAGGGAATGACAGCCACGGAATGGAACGCGTCCTTCGAGGATGTCCCCCCTCCCCCCAAACCCGACGATGCACAAGAGCTTGGTGTATTCTCACAACGCCGAGGGAACGTGAGAAATGGCGATCGGGTCGGCTCGTCAATTGCCTTCGTCCAGCAGTGGACGATGATTACAGAATATTAAATTGTAATATTTTTTATTCTTCAAAGGGGCGTTGATTTGTTACGATTCGAGATCCTCGTTCCTGCTGCCGTTACTCTGCCCCTGCAGTCACTCCACCAAACCACCAATCACGCATTCTTGTAATCCAAGATTGATTGAATCGCACGGTTTAGGGCTGGGCTAATTAGGGACGTACATCATCGGCTGGCCGGTTCAATTAGCGGGGCCCTCACCCCCACCCCCGTTATGGCTCTGTCGCGGGGGCAAAATTCCATGCGCAGCACGTGCCACCCGCCCTGAACCACCGGACGAGACTGCCCTCTTACATTCTCATCGCTCGCGGATTGCCGAGGCTCACAAACAAACAAACAGCAGCAGCAGCGGCGGCGCAAGCGGCGGAGAATTTTGCGGCAGCGGCGAACAAGGGACGCCATAAATAACCGCGTGCCTTGTCGAAGCAAAGGGGGGCGCGAGGGGAAATTTTGCGAGGAGACGGAGCGATGAATTTAACAGCTGGTGCGAGCTTGGAATGTACCGCGCTCCATTCGCGAGGAAGATGGTGACGGATTAGAGGGAGGGGTGCGGGAGGCGCTCATCCATCCGTCAGTGGATTGATCATGGCTGATAATGAGTTCACTCCTTGCGTGTTTATTTTACACCTCGTCCGAGCTGCGTTGCGTGCGGTGACATCATCATCATCGACGTCGTCGTCGGTGGGGAGAGGTGGCGCAGTGGTTAGCGCACCGTGACCCGAGTTCAATTCCCGCTCGCGACCACAAAACAGCGGGCGAATATTTTTTGTAACCGGCGCTGGGCCTCCCCTAGGTCGACTCGGCCTTAAATGCGTATCTGGGGCAGTGTGCACATTAGCACTGGGGAGACAAAAACGGACGGGCGTGGTGTTGGCCACTTACCTCCATCGCGTGCCGTGCCGTGCCGGCCTTAACAGCTGCTTGCTAGCGGCACTTGCCCCAAGCGATACCGCGGATCTTTGTACATATATTATTATTATCAAAACCTCATCATCATCATTATCACCCACGAGCATCATCCAATCACGAACATTTTTTTGTCATCATGAGCAGCTTCTCTCTGGCCACTGTTAACATCTCTGGGCGTGATCATCCGCAATCATCATTACTCACAGATTAGCAGAACCCCCATCGCTGTCATCAGCCGATTCACGGAAATCATCGACCACCTGACACAGCCATCGGCACGACTCGCCAATTACTACAATCACCACCATTATTCATCTTCACTCACAAGCAGACAAAGACAAAGATCCCCCCTATAGCCTCGCAGGAGTGTTGGGGCAAGTGCTGTTAGCGAGCACCTATGAAGGCCGGCACGGCACACGAGGGGGTGGGTGGCCAGCACCACGCCCGACCGCCTTTGTCTCCCTAGTGGCGATGTTTACACACCGCATCAGATACTCATTTGGGGCTGAGTCGACCTAGGGGAGGCCCAGGACCGATTAAAAACTCGGGTGGCCGGGTTCGTACCACAGCGTAGCACTAACCGCTGCACCACCGCTCCCCACAGTCACCACCACCACCACCAATCGCTCACTTCCACCACCTATCTCCACCGCCGTCTTTATCTTTCTTTCCTCCGAGCCGCCGCGCGGCTGCGGTGTCTCTGCGCGTGTCGCGCCTAACGTTGAGCACCAATTCGTGGTGAAGTATGGTCAAACAACTCGGGGGACGGGGGATGGGGCTTCATCCAGCAGTAGATCGAGAAAGCGCCTGACGGCACACACGCACAGAGGCGTCACGGCCCTTTCCCTCTGTCAGAAAGAGCGGGACGAGGGGTGGTCGCTGTGGTTACGTCTGGGGTGGTGAGGGCGAGGTGAGGGGTGGTGAGCTGTGGTGAGGCGTGGTGAGGTGAAGTATGGTGAGGCGTGGTGAGGTGAGGTTTGGTGAGATGTGTGGTGTGGTGAGGTGCGGTGAGCTGAGGCATGGTGAGGTGTGGTGAGATGTGGTGAGCTGAGGTGTGGTGAGATGTGGTGAGGTGTGGTGAGATGTGGTGAGCTGAGATGTGGTGAGGTGTGGTGAGGTGAGGTGAGGCGTGGTGAGGCGTGGTGAGGTGTTGTGTGCTTGCCCCGTGAAATATTTATTGCGCGCTCGCACCGCTCATTATCCGCGCTGCACAATTAAACCGGGCCGGTCAATAACTCGTTAAAGAACCTCCCCCCACCCCACCTCCCGCTCCCCCCCCCCCCCCACACTTTTTAATTATTGTGACGGCAGTGCGTGATGGGGATGCCTGTGGAGGCGCGTACTGCTCGTGTCCGACGGAGCCTGGCTCTGCGAGCCTCGCGTATTGAGCACAGTAAACCCAGGGTCGTAACGGTGCCCTCGGGCTTGGCTCGATGCCCCTTGGTGTGGCTCTGTGATGCTCAGCCTGGCTCTGTGATCATTTGTCTGGGTCTTTGAATCTCAGTCTGGGTCTCTGAGCCTCAGGCTGGGTCTCTGATTCTCAGTCTGAGTCTCTGAGCCTCAGGCTGGCTCTATGACCCTGAGTGTGGCTCTGTGATTCCCAGTCTGGGTCTCTGATCCTCATTCTGGCTCTGATCCTCAGTCTGGCTCTGTGACCTTTATTCTGGCTCTGTGATCCTTTGTCTGGGTCTCTGATCCTCAGTCTGGGTCTCTGATCCTCAGTCTGGGTCTCTAATCCTCAGACTTGGTCTCTAATCCTCAGTCTGGGTCTCTAATCCTCAGTCTGGGTCTCTGATTCTCACCGACTCATTAGATCTCGGATTCCACAACAACAACAACAATCGCCATTCGCCACCAAGTGGCGGTGACGTCACCACGGCGCTTGTGCCAGGCCAGGTGCACACTGAGGCCACGTGAAGTGTCGAAGGCTCGCTGCTGACAGGAGTGCCATGAGTTGACCGACCGAGAGGACTGGGAGGTGATGCACCAGCCTTGCTCCCGCCGCGCCACGTCTCACTCACACTTTCCTGGACACGTCTCTCTAGCACGCCACTTACCGTAACCACATAGATATATAATATATATATAATTTGTAGTGTTTCTCGGTCTATCGGCAGAAGTGAATATTTTTGTAATGAAACATTCAAAAAATATATAAATATTTTTGTAATGAACCATTCAAACAAATTCATAGTTTCGTAATGAAACAAACAAACTTTTAATCCGATTGTTAATCATTTGTATTCGCACAACCATAATAAAGATATTGTTAATTACTCGTCACATCTAGTCATTGCCCACCAATTACCAGAATAATCCTCATCCACCAATCACCACAATCATCATCATCGACTGTATTTGTTCAACCAGGGTGAGAACTCAAGAGACCAGGAGAGAGTCGAATTTGCAACAGCGACCTGAATCACCAAAATGACAATCAAAACAACACTAACAGTGGCAGCAACGCAGCAAACAGACACGGCATCGTCCACAAGCTCTCACGATCGTCAGCTCCGTCTTCCACCAATAGCCACCACCATCATTCTCACAATCAGCCCAATCATCATCATCATCATCTAACCCTCAATCTCACAACCACCATCAGCGAATAAATTGTCCACCAGAACGTGTCGACTGCCCACCCTTTTCAGTCTGCTTCGAAATGAGAGGTGGGGGGGGGAGCCGCTCAGCTCCCTCCCTCCCCCCTCCCCTCCCTCCTCTCCCTCCCCTCCTTCTCTCCCGTCCCTCCCTCCCCTCCCTCCCCTCCCTCCCCAAGGCTCAGCCCTTGAGTCTCAATCAAAGAGAAGCTCCCGTAAATATTTAACAGAGTTTTCGCAGACACGCAGCACGTGGTCACGAGTGCTGATACGCCCTAATCAATTGTCAGGACTCCCCCGCCCCCCGTTCGACGAAACATTTACCGCACAACGCATCATCATCATCATCGGTCGTGCTTGCGTCGAAGGCAGAAGAACGAAATAGTCGCGCAAAATCTGACTCGAGAGAATTACAGCGAGGCTCGGTTATCCTCCCGCTTTGGGCATTGCAGAGTTCCACTAAGATTCTAGATTTGAAGCTTTCGTGACTGCAAGGATTCATACTCGTAGGTTTTTTCGGTAAAGTCATGTAGGTAAAAAAGAAAATTTTAATTAATAAAAGTAATTTTAATTTAATTTTTTACCTACGTACCTACCGAAAAAACCTAAGAGTATTCCACTAAGATCATCGGAAAGAGGAATAGCTGGGGAGGTTTGGAGGTCATCAGCCAATCACAGCAGGGATCATAGTTTAGGAAAGGTTTCTCTACCATTGACAATGAGGTGGGACCACGATCATCATCATCTTCATCATCATCAGTCTTCCATCAATTGCCACCACCATCATCCTAACCAATGGGCACCATCATCATCAGACACCAAACATCACCTCCCCTCCACCATCATCCATTTTATATGGTGATACTGCACAGGTAACAACAACAACACTCTACATTCGTCAACAACAATGTGGCCTTAGAAGAAATGGTATATCATAGGCGACGTTTCAGGCAACGGCAGATGAACCTTTTATATACAGGTCTCACTAATTCTATGCGGGTTTAGTTTGTGCGATTTCGCGTATATGCGGCGAACCTATTTCGACCCAAAATTCGCTATATGCGATTTGAATTCACTCCTACGCGGTCGGACGTGGGGCAACAGTGCGTGTGTGTTGTGTGTGCGTGGTGTACTGTGTGTGCGTGGTGTACTGTGTGCGCTACTCGGCAGGCAGCTGTCTTTGTGCGCTCCCTTTTTTTGGAACGTATCTACCGCATAAAGCGATGGAAACTTGTAATCGTTACAGAAACTACGTAACGAGACCGAGGGAGATTGTGATGGCTTGGGGAAGCTTTCATTCAGCAGTGGATAGATCACGGCTAATGGATATTGATGCCGATTATGATGATGACGACATCTGATGCCCACCACGTGGACTTGCCGCAGCCTGTATGGGATAGAGCGTTGCACCCTCTCACGAGTGGGTTTACTCCCACGTGTATAACAACCATTAGTTTGGCTTAAATCATCTTAAAATAAAATCCCAATGTAGCGGCCGCAGAAACCTCCTGAACAAAAAAAAAGTCTCACGACTCTGCGTTGCTTTCGTGGATAAATAAATCATTATCATAATTACGAGCGTCCGAGATCCGGAGGAACCAATTAGGCACCCGTAAACCACCATCGGCCACGATGGCCATGAGCAGCATCGCCAGCAAATAGTTGGTGGCTCACAAATTTAGGGGAATTTACGCCCCTCGGTTCACGCAGCTCTGTTTAGCCGGCTATCGAGTGAGCAATTTAGCAGTCAACTATTACCGCTGCCCCGAGACTAATTAAGCGGGCAGCGCTAATTGCGCGTTCCTTATCGCCAGTCGATGCGTTGGTGAGCGGCGGTGTAGGTGGGTGGTTTGGGGGGAGGGGTGGGGAATCCGAGCTGTGATCGAGTTGCTAAACGAGGTCAATTGTTTCGACACAAACCCAACAGGAACCCCGCCGCCGCCGCCACGGCCGCCTCCACGCCGCGTTAATTACGCAGCCACCATTAGCGCGGCGGGATTAGCGCATTCGCTTTTCACGCGATGGGGGTAGAGGCGGACAGGGTTGGTGGGGGGGGGGGTTAGTGAGTGTGGGGGAGCAAAGTGAGATCAGGGATGGAATTATGAGTTTTGTGTCGGGCGTAAGGGTCGGCAAACCCGCAGTGCCGGGTGAAGTTCGTGCGGGACCTGTAGCATGATGTTAGAAAGTGGCCCTAAAATATTAAAACACATGCATTTTTAACATGCGTGGTAAAGTAATTGTATTTTTTATTTGCTATACAGCCAGATAATACGACAAATCGCTAACATTTAAACACCCAGTCGATCATAAATGTTGAAGGCGGTATAGTAATACAGTAATCGAGCAAGTGCAGAACCTCTGAACCGGAATTGATAGCTTGAAAGCATTTAGCGCGGGGCCCTTGAAAGTGCGGGGCCCGTAGCTACATGTGTAGCTACTTTTGCTACTGGGATAATCCGGCACTGGGCAAACCTGCGACTCCGCAGTCGCGCGCGGCTCGTTAAGGAACCATTCCGTGACGTTCATCAATGAAGCGACCACCATCTCGTTTTCACCCACAGTGCATTGCGGCTCTTGGAATATTGAGGATTTTTTTTATTTTTTATTTTGGTTTGCCGACCTCTGGATTAGGGGGTGGTGGTGGTGCTCGCTCCCAGCACTTGCCCCAACAGTCTGTTGAGGCTATACGGGATAACCTTTCCATCGTCGAGGGTGTTTCTGGGGTTCGATCGCGTAAATACGAACGCGTCGTTTCGCCGGTAAATGCAACAACCAGCCTCATCAAGCGACACCCAGAGTCGTGGAGAAATCCTCCTCCTGTGTTGTTGTTGTTCTTAAATAGAAGAGAGATACATGTGACGTCACTCGTGAGCCTCAGCAGGCGCGACGACCATAGAGCGGGGGTTGAGGGGGGGGGTCAATGTGTTCACATGAATCACAATGGGGATATCTTTGTCATTCGGGGGTGTGGGTGGGGGAGTGCTACTTGTGCGATGGTGCAGCGGTTATCGCTGCGCTCACGGCCAACACCGGTGACAATTTTCTGAACCGGTCCTGGGCCTCCCCTAGGTCGACTTGGCCTCAATTGAGTACCTGGTGCGGTGTGTAAACATCGCCACTGGGGAGACAAAGGCGGTCGCGCGTGGTGCTGGCCACCCACCCCCTCGTGTGCCGTGCTGGCCTTCATAGGTGCTCGCTAACAGCACTTGCCCCAACATTCTGTTCAGGCTATACGGGGGGTCTTTGTCTTTGTTACTTGCGCGATCTGAAAGCCCCCCACACCACACACGCACCCGTCACTCACCCCTGGGGGTCGTAAGAACGTGGGCTGCTCTCTAGGGTGCTGTAGCTCAGGGCAGCAGATTATGAGCCCGCCTGAGAGAAGGAGACATCTACCCGGCTTGAGAATTGTAGAAACGAGATGCCGGTTACGCCGTGATGCATTCTGACGGTATCCCTGTGCCACTAAAGCCAAAACATCGCTGTGTGTAGTACCACCAAGTATGGCACCGGAGTTCCAATAGTTTTATTCGGTTTACGGCTATATTTGTATATTTAGGTTGGCTCTGCCACATTCGCGTAGGTGTATCTCGTTTAAAACCCGCGGCTGAAATAACCAACGGTGAATGTAGCCGCGGGGAGTTTGGCATCATCGGGTATGGGTGGTGGTAAGGAGGGGTGCCCCCCCCTAAAAAAACACCGCCCCCCACCTCACCACTAATCACCCACCACGAACCAACACGGCACGCGTTGTGTTGTAATGTAGTAATAATGATGATGCAATGTAGTGGTAATAATGATGTAATGTTGTAATAATGATGATGTAATGTTGTAATAATGATGATGTAATGTAGCAATAATAATAATAACAGCAGCGATATACTGTTATCTCTGTCAATCTACTGCTGGATGAAGCCCCCCCCCCCACCGCGGCGTCGATCGCGAGGATCAACTTGACCATACTTCACCACGATTGAGCACCGCGCTAAGCACTCTGCCACCGCTCCGCCAACCCCCCTCTTCGTGTGCGGTCGCGATAGACGACCTTGCGATTGTGAACGCAAGGTGTTAGACCAGAGGACGCCAAAGGCGCCATTTGGCGTCCTCTGGTCTAACACCATTTTGAGACTAGGCTCAAAAGAAAGCTGTCTCTGGTGTGGACCAATCAGTTTCAAAGGCAATGCATCAAATTATCAGAGTACGTTTTTTGTTTGCATTCTGACCACAAGTATGGGAAAGATGTCAAGTGAGGACAGGACAGTCTGGGTGACCCCGAGAGGGCACGTGACCGGACGAGGTGGCAAGGGGGGCCCAAAAGGAGTGGAGAGGGACACGTGATGTAGGGGCCAGAGTCTTCGGGAAGGATCTGGAAAGGGGCGAGTCCAGAGCCCCGATCGGGGCTGTCTCTGGAATCAACCCTCGGCGCTACATCTCTCCTATCTTCGGTCTTCGCTCGGCATCGTGGGTCAGTCAGAATGTTCCTGACTGACCCGGTTATGTAGTTACCCAGTTGGGTACGTTTAAGTAGTAGCCCTGTTGGGGCCGTGTAATAAACGTGTTGCCTCCAAGTTCAAGTGTGTGCCTCCGTGAAGAACACTACAGTAGTGTAGTGTATAGTGTCGTGTACAAGAATACGGGATACACCGTATGGGTTGACGCGGTGTGCTAATGGGAGCAACGTTCACTCGGCTGTGACCACAATGAGAGGAGACGCACAGCGATTAGAAGTCACATTCTCATGATCGTCGGCGTGGCCGCGATTGTCGATGCGACTCGCGGATGGTGAATAAACATTGCTGAGAGAGTAAGAGAAAACAACCCCAGCTCCCAGGACTAGGGAGACAAGGGACGAACCAAGTGGAGACGGAGCGATGATTAAACGACGGGAGAGGCCCTCATTGCGGTGATGGAGGTGGTGCGATGGTGGTGCATCTGCCAGTCATGTCCAGTGGTCATGGTGATGATGTTGGTGATGATGTTGATGGTGGAAGTGGTGGTTGACGATGGTGGTAATGGTGATGTTGATGAAGATCATGGTGGTGATAATTGTGTTAGTCATGATGGTGATTATGGTCGGTTGATGATGGTGGTGATGATGTTCATGATGGGGGTCATGTTGATGATGGCGATAACGGTGGTGATGTTGATGAAGATGGTGGTGGTGGTGGTGATGATAGTGGTGGTGGTGATGATGATGATGATGGGCATTACGGTGCTAATGGTGATGATTATGTTACAATATGGGACCTTTCTTGCCAGCATAAAAATATAACAATGGGGTTTACCTCTTCTGGCAATAAAACAGTTGTGTTAAGATGGTTAAACACCAAACAGAATCGTTTTTTCAAGGAATCCTGTCTGCATTAGCCACACGTACTTGTGGTGAACATGCAAACAAAAAAACATGCTCTGATAATACATGATGCATTGTCGTTGAAACTGATTGGTCCACACCAGAGACAGATGATTATGTTGTTGATGATGACGATGTACATCACGATGGTGGTGATGATGACGATGATTGCAATGACAATCTTCATCACGATGGCGATGATGATGATGACGATGATGATTGCAATGACAATCTTCATCACGATGGTGGTGATGATAATGATTATTGCGATGTTCATCACGACGGTGGTGATGATGATGATGATTGCGATGACGATGTTCATCACGATGGTGGTGATGATGATGATGATTGCGATGACAATGTTCACCACGATGGTGGTGATGATAATTGCGATGACGAAATTCATCACGATGATTGATGATGATGATGATTGCGATGACAATGTACATCACGATGGTGGTGATGATGATGATTGCGATGACGATATTCATCACGATGATTGATGATGATGATGCTGATTGCGATGACAATGTACATCACGATGGTGGTGATGATGATGATTGCGATGACGATATTCATCACGATGGTGATGATGATGATGATTGCGATGACAATGTACATCACGATGGTGTCGATGATGATGATTGCGATGACGATATTCATCACGATGATGATGATGATGATTGCGATGACAATGTACATCACGATGGTGGTGATGATGATGATTGCGATGACGATATTCATCACAATGGTGATGATGATGATTGCGATGACAATGTACATCACGATGGTGATGATGATGATGATGATTGCGATGACAATGTACATCACGATGGTGATGATGATGATTGCGATGACGACGAGCGATGCCGCTGAGCCACACGCAACGCTGTCGCGTGGCTCATCCTCAGCGAGGGGCCGAGAGGGAGGCTGCGTTCGCAATGGATGTCTGCTCTTCTGGATATCGACGGCGAGCAGAAATATCCGGGAAGATCCCTGCAGGGCCCGGAGAGGGGAAGAAATCTCGTATCGATTGCCACCGCGAGGGGGGCTCCACGCGTAAAGCTCGCGGCCTCCGCTGCTGCTGCTGCTGACGCCTCGACGCACCGCGGACACGGAATGCATGGATTTGGCTGCCCGTACGTGCGTGTATTGTCGTGTGTAAGTGCACCTAGCCTGGCATAAGATGATACAAATCATTTGGTGGTGGTGGTGCTGCTGCTGCTGCGTTGGCAGTGGTGCACAAGACACAGGCTGTATGGATGGATCGACGTGCGTGTCATACTGTGTGTGGGGAGCGGTAGTGTTGTGGTTAGTACGTGGCGCTACGAAGCCGGCGAGACAAAGGCGGCCGGGCGTGGTGCTGGCCACCCACCCCCTCGTGTACCGTGCCGGATTTCATAGGTTTTCGTGAACAGAACTTGCCCCCAAAAGTCGGGTAAGGCTACACGGGGGATCTTTGTCTTTGTGTTGGGACAAGTGGGGTGCGGTAGTGCAGGCGGTTGGCGCGCTGCGCTACGAACCCGGCCACCCGAGTTCGATTCCCACTCACCGCCACCAACAGTGACGATTAACTAAACCGGTCCTGGGCCTCCCGTAGGTCGACTCAGACACTTTCATAGAGAAACATTCTCACAGAGACACAGGCAGAGAAAGCACGCACACACATGAACACATCGTGTCCTTGCACAAAACAAAGATCCCCCGTATAGCCTTAGCAGACTGTTGGGGCAAGTGCTGTTAGCGAGCACCTATGAAGGCCGGTCCAGTACATGAGGGGGTGGGTAGTCAGCACCACGCCCGGCCGCTTTTGTCTCCCTAGTGGCGATGTTTCTCACTGTAAGGCTGAGTCGACCTAGAGGACCGGAGGGGGGATGGGATAAGAAGTGTGGTGGTGGTGGGTGGGGGAGGGATGTCAGGATATTCTGCTGAATCGGCACACTGGGAGCAGGTGACCACGGCACAAATCGAGTCCTGGATTCCGTTCACGACTTCCATCACGCCCCCCCCCCCCCAGTCTCCCTCCCCTCCCCCACTCCTGCAGCCCCCCCCTCCTCCCGATGCGGCTCCTGGGCACTCTACTCCCCCCCCCCTCCCCCCCCAATTACGTGTTGATCGATATAATGATTGATCAGGCTGATTGATTGGCTGACTGATGCTCGTTTTCACTGTGTGGCGCCAAGGACAGAGCAGGGCGACGCAAAGACAAAGAGCCCCCCGCACGGACTTTCACAGGCGGTTGGGGCAAGTGCGCGTGCGTGTGTTGAACTTCTTTCGCACCGTACGTAGCCAACCGCGCTAGCGGGAGGTTCCAAGTGCTGCCATCGAGCTCATATGGAGACCACCACCAGGTGCTCATTAAAGGCTGAGTCGACCGAGCGGGAATCGAACTCGGGTTATTAGCGCAGTGCGCTTACCACTGCACTCCACACACAGATCATCCGTAAAGCCTTTAACAGACTGTTGGGGCAAGTGCTGTCAGCAGGCCGGCCGCCTTTGTCTCCCGAAGTGGGGATGACATTTGAGGCTAGGGGAGGACCTAAGAACTAGTTCAAGAAGATATCCGTGGCTGATGTTGACCGCGACGAGCGGAAATCGAACTCGGGTCGCCTGCGTTCGCAGCGCAGCGCAGCGCCCTAACCGCTGCACCACCGCTCCCCCCCCCCACACTACACAGGACACCCCCCCCCACGCCTCCCCACGACACAAAACTGCCGAGTCTGCGTCTCTGGAGTTGACGAGGAATATCTGCTACTGCTGCTGCCGCTTCTACTGCTGCTGCCACCGCCGCCGGCGTGGCTGCAATTAGCGCCGAGACGAGGGACAGGTCGTCCCAGGATCGTTTGAGATATCGCTCGCCACGGATGTTAGCCGTGACCGGGAATCGAATTCAGGCGACCCCTGTTGGAGTGCATTGCGGTAACCACTGCGCCACCGCTCTAGACGTGATTGGTGTTTCCCGATGAGCTGTACTCATCTAGCACCAGGGATTTCTTCAACTCCATTCCTCGGGACCCACGAACACGCTACGCGCGCCCG